>NC_079303.1:1200000-1500000 GCF_023638135.1 Falco biarmicus | reverse complement strand
TGCGGGCTTGTCTGCTTTCTGTAAGCTGTTTTTTGTTTATTTTTGAACAGGTAGCTTTGCTGTCTGGGGGGGTCTCTTCTCCATGATTGACTGCAGTATGGTCAGAATGAGAGGGAAGGAAGATCCATGGAATTCAATCACAAGCGGAGCCCTAACTGGAGCCATTTTAGCTGCAAGAAGTAAGAAACTGAGGATAACAGTTAAGAAACTTCTGTGCTCTAAATGTACAGTTCTCACCATGATAGTGAAGGAAGTCTGTGATACCCAAATTGGAATTTACTTTTTCAGAGAAACTGAAAGATAATCTGAAACTTTTGTCCTGTGCTTATGAAAGTAATAAGATGGAGGTCCTTCAGGCTGCTGTCTCAGTGGCAATAGTGGGTAGAAATCCTTGTGGCAGCAAAGACACGAGGGTTATTGATGTGTTAGGAGCCATGGAAAGGTTTCTGAGAGTGGTCACGTAGGAATTACAGCTTCTCCCCACAAAAAGGTGGCAGGATCAATAGCCCAGCTGAAGTCCCATTACCCCGTTCCCCACAGCACGGGCACCAGACTGGAGGAGCTGGAAGCCCTTGTGTAGCAGGAAAGCTCTGGCACAGTTGCTGTCACAGAAACGTGGTGGGATAACTCTGGAGTGCCGCAGTGGGTGGCTGTAAACTCTTCAGAAGGGATGGGCAGGGAAGGAGAGGCGG
This sequence comes from Falco biarmicus, assembly GCF_023638135.1. NCBI lineage: Eukaryota > Metazoa > Chordata > Aves > Falconiformes > Falconidae > Falco > Falco biarmicus. Next base: position 1,499,308 of record NC_079303.1, on the reverse strand, counting down.
TGGTGTAGCTCTGTGTGTCGGGGAGTGTGTTGATTGTCTACAGCTTGACGATGGTGCTTGGGTTGAGTGTTCATGGGTAAGAGTCAGAAGGAAGGCCACCAAGGCAGATGTCATGGTGAGAGTCTGTTACAGACCACCCAGCCAGGGTGAAGAGGCAGATGATAATATTCTGGCAACAACTGGGAGAAGTCTCACAATTGCTAGCCCTTGTTCTCCTGGAGGACTTCAGCTTAGCAGGTGTCTGCTGGAAATACAGTACAGCAGAGAGGAAACAGTCCAGGAAGATCCTGGAGCGTGTGGAAGATAACTTTGGGCCCCTCTTCAAGAGGGATGTAGAGATGCTGGAGCATGTCCAGAGCCGGGCAGCGGGGCTGGGGCAGGGGCTGGGGCACAAGCGCTCTGAGGAGCGGCTGGGGGAACTGGGGGGGTTCAGCCTGGAGAGGAGGCGGCTCGGGGGGGCCCTCATGGCTCCCTACAGCTGCCGGCCGGGAGGCTGTAGCGAGGTGGGTATCCATCTCTTCTCCCAAGGAACAAGTGATAGGACGAGAGGAAACGGCCTCAAGTTGCACCAGGGGAGGTTTAGGTTGGATATTAGGAAAAATTTCTTCACTGAAAGGGTGGTCAAGCACAGCAACAGGCTGCTCAGGGAGGCGGTGGGGTTACCATCCCTGGAGGGATTTAAAAGACGAGCAGATACGGTGCTTAGGGACATGGTTTAGTGATGCGCTCGGCAGTGCTGGGTTGGTGGTTGGCCTGATGATCGTAAAGGTCTTTTCCAACCTGAATGATTCTATGATTCTGTGTTCTCAAACATTACCGGTGTGCCTTTGTTTCTCAGGGGGGCAGGGAGTTGCCCACTAATTATCTTTTTATTGATGATGCTGATGAGGCTTAATGGATGCAAAATCACTGCTGCTGAGCCTTCTTATGGGAGAGATTATGACTAAGGAGAGCTATATGCAAAGTCATGCACCAGAGAAGTAAAAAGTGTTTTGTGCTTTTTATTTTTAGATGGACCTGTTGCCATGGTCGGATCTGCTGCGATGGGAGGAATTCTCCTAGCTTTAATTGAAGGAGCTGGTATTCTGTTAACAAGATTTGCCTCCACACAGTTTCCAAACGGTAAAGGAACCATCAGGCTGTGGCATTGCAAGGCTTTTTTAATGTGGTCTTTACTAATGCACCTCTTCCAGTCAGCACCCCTACAACAGAGTAAATCCGCTCTGCCAGTTGCCAGCTTCTAAGGCTGAGAAAGTCAAGGAGGAGCCGCACGTTGCTGGTGACACAAGAGTATCATCAGCTCCTTCCCACTGGGTGACTGGAGGCTGCCTGGCTGCAAGCAGGGGTGTCCCTGCTGTCCATGTCTTCTGTCCCCTGAGGCGGCCACGCAACCGGTCAGGTGGTGGCAACAGTATTTTAGTCAGTGGTGGGTGACACAACAGGTCTGAGGGAATAGCAAGCAGCTAGCTGTGGGGCAGGAAGGATGGTTCTGGCGGGCTGGCTGTGGTCTGCCTGCAAGTGTGTGGGTAACCCTGGTTTAAATGAAGTGATAAAAGATCAGCAGGCTGATACAGATAAAAGATTTCCAAGAGTAATGTTTTGTTTTTTCTAAATGTTTTTTTTTTTTTCTAAACTGCTTCAAAAACTAAATCCCTTTTTTTTTTCCTAAGTGAAACACAAGTTGAGGTGTCAGTTAGCTGAGCTGGTAATCATCTGTGTAAATACTTGCCTGTGTAAAATACTTAATACCTCTGTCTCCCCACCCTGTTTTGGGAGGAATACAGATAAAACCACATTGTTGAAAGGATTAGTAGCAAGCCACAAATTCCTGAGAGGCTTCCTCTCTCAGGCTTGTTCACTGATGTTCTTTGTTGGGTCTAAATTATAACAATTTCTGTCCTTAATACAAAGACATTTTAAAATTAATCTGCTTTAGAGGAGGAGTATCATCTGTCCGTTACAATTTATCCTCTCTAAAATTGGCATGCAGGAAGCGTATTGCTTCCCTCCAGTAGAACGTCAGTAAGAGAAGCTGACTCCACAGTGATCCGTTCCGTTTCACTGCCTCGCTTTATTGTCAGGCAAGTTACCGCGGGTAAACCTTTACCGAGTGGCCAGGTTCAGCTGGAGGGCAGTAAGGCACAGGTCTCCGCTCCTTTAGGTGACTGAGAAGGTTTCCATCTCGCTGCTCTGATTCATTTCCCCCTTAGTAAAGGAGATAAAAATACGGTCCTTGTTGGGCTAAGGTTCTTGTCAATGCATAAAGCTCTTGAACTTTTTTCAATGAAAACAAATTAAATGTAAAGTCTTGTTAGTGGCTTCCTTAGTTTTAAAAGGGTTTTATATAAACAAAACAGCTGTGAATGTGTTTCGTGCTGTTAGTAGGAGGAATCTCTTGCCTTTTGGTATTTACTATTTGCCTGTTTTCTCTTGCCTTGTTTGCAGGCCCTCAGATATCAGAAGACCCCTCGCAGCTGCAGCCCTCTCCGTTTGGCGACTACAGGCAATACCAGTGATTATCCTCATTCTCCTAGTTCACACTGTACCTGAGCTGTAATTTAAAATGCTGGAGGACCAAGGTGCGGTATGTCTTTACACCAGTGGTAGTCTCTTACCCAAACCATGCCAAGAGGACCTTCAGCACTTTTCAGTGTAAAGCTGTGCAGGAGAACTTTTAGAAGATGACAAATCTATTTATTCATGATAGATTCCATTGCTGTAACGTTAATACATGTCTGATAGAATACACGGAGGTTTTAGACAAGGACTAAATGGAGTCTTGTCATCCTTTGGACATGGACTGAAGCGAAAGTCTGTGGAGTCTTCTCTGGGATGTGCCATTGACCATCCACAGTGAGCGCAGCTGGAGTTTAGCCTCTTACCCATCGGATTTAGGTTACTACTCTTATTTCAGCTTAAGGAAAAAAGAGTTCATCTACATGCAGTTTTACATTCCTAAAGTGAATGTTATTGGGAGAATGTGCAAACCAGTGAGAACTACTTCCAGCAATACGTATTTCCATGCCCTGCTTTGTTTTCTGTGCTACTGCCATGCAGCCTAAGTTCTTTGGTTAAAGCAGAATTGGCCTTTTGTGGATCCGGAGGCTGCAGCGTGCCTCTGCCTTCCCCTTAACCCGCAAGGCTTTGGGCCCCTTTTAGCAAGAGGTGGCAGCAAACGAATTCTTCACTTCTGCTGGCGCTTGCCGCGGCTTTTGCAGCGCCTCCAAAGGGGATACTGCAGGGAGTTTCCCCTTCTAGGACTGTGCAGGGAGACATGTAGGAGCCCCGAACAGAAAACATGTAGGGCTGTGGGGCTGGAGGGTGAAGCATTGCACCTGCATGCGTGCTGCCAGCACAGCCTGCTGCCTTGTCACCTCGGATCCAGTCCTAAGCGCGATTAAAACATCTGCTCCATGTTTTTGTTCTTAAACTCCAGTTGTGGAGGCTGTATTTGCTAGGTGTTAAAAAAAACATACCCAGTGAGGTTTTCTGTTGTTACTACTATTGCTTGCTGGCAATTCCTGATGGAATATCCATATTCAAAAAGACTTGAGTAACATTTAGTCATCTGAGCAGCTTCATGGCTTTCCCTCTGCCCGGGAAGGAGCTTGATCTCTGCACTCTGTCAGGAAACTCGGTCAGACCCATGTGGCAGGAGGAGGATGAGAATAACACAGAAGTGGTCCCAGTAGTGGTTGGCAGAGGCGTGAATTAGGGTTGTACAAAGCATGCATGCAAGTGCAAGATCCTGACCATCTCCTACGTCCTGTCATCCGGTTTTCACTCCCTGCCTGTCCTAGAACTGCTCCAGGACTGCTGGGGCTTGCGTCTCTGGTACCTTACTGTTTCATATAGTTGCTGCTGGTATGTAATTTTCAAAAACCTTAGGCACAAAAGCTGTGTGCGTGAAGGCTTGTCTTGCTTTGCCGCTTACTTGGTTCCTCGGGCGAATTTTAAAGATAATTTTCTTGATTTGTGTCACTCAGCTTGTGCTTTCGTCTGTTCTGAGTTGACACCCCAACTGCAGAGTAGATGAGTCTGGTCTTTGAGGGACAATTACACTTGGGGAACTGTGGAGCCTCCCCTGTGCATCCAAATCTGCGTGTTAAAGCACCAGATGTTTTCCTGTAGGATTAGAGCACTGGCATTGTTCAGAGGTGCGTGCAGCTCCAGGGTTTTGTTCTTCCACCACCGAACTGTCCTTAGGGGCTTGCTGTGGGGGGAGATGACTCAGCCGAGCCACTGGCCCATGTTCAAGCAGCAGCCTGGAACATGGGGTGACCTCTCCCGCCAGCGCTTCGCCTGGGAGCGGGGCACGGGGTGTGCAGGAGCTGCTGTAGGTTGATCTGCCACAGAAGAACCTGCTGCCCCCACCCTGGGGGCTCCATCCAGGCCCTGCCTTCGTGGTCCCCAGAGCTGGGCCACATCCAAGCAGCTCAGACAGACCACCACACGAGCCTTCCCGCAGCAGCAGCCGCTCCCCACCTGCCAGGCGTCACAGGGACATGTGCCCCTGGTGACAAGCTCTGGCACAGGGGCTGTGGTGGCCCTGCCAGGCGCTCCCCCCTCAGGGAGGTAACAGGCTTCAGCTGCCCGAGGGGGGGCTTTACTCAGCTCAGCTTCTGCCACCTAATCCCCCTTGCCTGTCTGTACTGGTCACTCTCACGTGCTTCTCCATGAGGAGAAGCCTCCGATTTAGGGCATCATGCCTCCCTCCCCGCACACCAGCCAGGCTGTAGTGTTTTTTGACCAGCAGTGTCGATCCCAGGAGGGAAGGCAGCAGGTCCCGCTGCCCCGCGGCGTATCGCCCAGCCAGGGAAGGGTTTCCTGCCCCGTCATCGCTGCAACACCCAAGAGTTTCCTGTGTTTTATTTCAGCTGTTGGGGCTGTCCAGGCTCGCTGCCTGGTCACACTGCCCTGCATGGGTGCTGCTGCTGCTGCTCAGCTTTGAGGGAACGCGCTCCTGGGGGGTGCTCAGAGCCCCCACCCTGAGCAGCTGTTTCTCTATGCCCACCCCAAAAAATGAGACAGACACCACCAGCACGACACTGAACTATTGACCTTTTTATTTCAATCAGCTACAGCAGCTCTACATTCCCCTAAAACACTGTCCTTCCTCACTACCACAGACAGCGAGGGAGCCGAGTACACTGCGGTGGCAGCAAGTCTTTTTAAAGCTTAGTATTAAATATTAAATATTCTCTCATTTATGTTTACATTACTTTGTCAAGGAAAACAACAAAACAAACAAAAAAAGACAATTAAAACTTAAGTTACGTGAATCTGTGCCTGTGCCCTGGGCAGCAGCACCGGGGGCTGCGGAGCTCCCCCCAGCAAGGCAGCTCTGTCCCAAGGGATACGCAAAATTCTCTGGCCCTGGGCCTGGTAGTGCGTGACTCTGCTTGCTCCGGTGAGCTCGGGAAGGGGGTGTGCTCGGCTGTGCCGGGAGCGGGGTACCCGCACCCATTGCTTTCGGCATGCCTGGGGAGGCTGGATGACCCCAGTGCGGCTAAAACACTGTCTGGAGGAGGCGGGAGCGTGGCAGGGCAGGCTGCCATGGCCCGAGCTGCCTCCCCTCAGCCCCAGCAAAGTGCGTGGGGAAGGGGGTGAGGATTTGGTCGGTAACTTTGCTAAAGAATTTTTCTGTTTTTTTTTTTCTTTAAAAAAAAAAAAAACCAAAAACCAAACAACAAACCACAAAACCAACAACCCCAAACAGTTTTGAGTCTTCCTTTGATTTTAGCAAAGACAAGAGTTTAAAAAGCACTTAGGAAGCTTGTACTAAAATCAGGTGCTCTCAGAGGAGAGAGTCGTCTGTGCACCCCCCTTCGAGTCCGTAGCGAAACTCCTGCAGGTTTGACACCCCGTAGAAGTGGACAAAGGCCGCGGCCACCACGAGCACGTGGAAGATCTGATGCGACTGAAACTGCGGGGAAACAAAAACACCTTTTAGGCCAGACCAAACAACACCAGAAACGCCTCTGCCTCTCCTTGCTGCCTCTGCACCGCCCCAGGACTGTCCTCTGAGCTCTGCTGTTTTCCTTCTCCTTGCTCCCAGGCAGCGGTTTCCACCCCGTACTTTAGCCTGCCCCACCTGCCCGCAGCAGCTGCTCAAGGTCTGGCTGCCAGCACAGGCACTGAGGCACACCAGGACACCCCCAGCCACCTTCTCCTCATCTCAGAGCTCAGCACCCTCCATCCCCGCTCCCCAAACTCACAACTGCTCCCTCCCCCAAGCGTCCTGCTCACCGCCTCACCCCTGCACTCACCCAGATGTCAAACTTGCCCGGGAAGAAGCGCTCGGGGATGCGGGCAGCGTACAGCCCCGCGCCCGTGATGTACATCACGGCCATGAGGAAGAACCAGCCCATCTGGCCAACGGTGGTGGCTTTCACAAACCCTTCGGCGATGGTGAAGTGCATGGTGGGCACCACGCCGCTCAGCCCCAGCCCCAGAAAGACGCCTGCGGCAGAGAGGAGAGATGAGCAAATGGCAGCGCAGGGCGGCCGGGGCGCTGCTGCTCCCTGCCAGCTGCCCTCGCAGCCTCCTCCTGCCCAAAGGGAAGCTGGAGGCACCAGCAGCTTTTCCTCACTCAGTCCTGGATTATCCAATCCTCATGGCATTTATCCTTCTCAAAACGAGGGATCTAAGCTCATGTCCTAGTCAGAAGCAGCGCTAACCCCCAGCACGCACCGGGCTGAGCTCACCCAGCGTTCTCCATACAGCTCCCACTCCCAGCTACCGGAACAGCCCTTTCGGAAGGCGCCAGCCCTTCGAAGGTACCGAAGCCTCACACAGCACGAGGGACGCAGCTGCCTCAGCCAGTCCTTCGAGGAGGGGCTTCGCTGGTCATTTGTTCAGTGAAGCTGCTTAGAGCTCAAGAGGAAGGTGCTAATGAGCAGCGCTGAAATTTTCAGCTCTGGCATCTAATTAGTTTGGCAGGGAACAAACGGCACTGCAGGGAGACAGCAGCTCGGAGCAGCTACGGCTTGTACTCGCTGCAGGAGCTTGCCTCGCACCAGGGGCACAGCAGCCCTCCCCAGGAGGTGCCATCTCCACCAGCGCTGCCGTGGGGGAGCAGTGGGCTGGGAGTCCTGCCCTGTCCCCTGCCCGATTCTGAGGGGGGGCTCTCATGGGTCATGTGCCAGCAGCGCTGCCCGGCCTCCAGCTCAGCGTCACCCCTCCTCACGTAGCTGGGATGCTGCTGCCAGAGCTATTTTGCTGCAGGAGCCCCAGTGGAGGCGAGGGCGGGCAGAGGCATTTCTCTGTGCTCACCGAGGCTGATCGCGTCTGCAGAGGCTGCAGCGGGGGCAGGACGGGCTGCGAGTGCAGAGTGGCCGGAGGCAGCCTCACCCTGCAGCCTCCAGGAAGGCAGGGACGTGCCAGCACGTAACGGGCAGGGGACAGATGAGGGGATCTCTTCCTCCTCTGCCCAAGCTGCAGGTTCATGCTGCCAAACTGCTTCCCGGCGAAGGCAGCTTGCTTCACGTGGCACAGCCCCAGGCCACCCAGCCGCTGCTTACAGGGCTATTTTTAAATGTGTCTCTCGGCTCCAAACCTCAGGCTTGCCGAATGCCAGGCAGAGCTCGGGCCCTGCTCTGCAGGGAATCTAAAACCCCAGCACAGCAAGAGGAGGAAGGAGACCTCTCCCTGCCAGGAGCTGCTGCAAGGGCAGTGTGGTGCTCTGGGGGGATCAATTCTGCAGATGCTGAGAGCTCTTCCCGGAAGGAAAGCCATCCCACGATGGGATCTCCCCAAAGTGCCTCCCTGAAGCCCCCCCGAACTCCCTCCCGAGGTGAGGAGGGAGAACTCCTACCTGCTCTTGTCTGCCTGTGCTTGGGGGTGGCAAACCGGTCCCACTGAGCAACGATGATGGCAGAGATGCCCAAGACACAGACGATGGAGAGGTAGATGAGTCTTGGCTGTGGGGAGCAGTAGAACGAGTAGTAGAGCCACGGGACAAAGCTCCCCATGATCAGCAGTGCAATTCCTGAATAATCCAACCTGCAGCCAGGGTGCAATGACAGAGTCACACATGAGCCCCAAAACCCACCCTGCTCCTCGTGTCCTCTTGGTTATGTGCGAGTGACCTCCAGCCCACCTGCACCCGAACGGAGCCACCACGGCCAGGCAGGTGGCCACAGCCCCACGGGTGAAGCAGGGTGCCCAGAGAGGGGAGGAGGGGCATGCTCAGGTCTCATTGATGTGATGTGGGACAGGAGAAAGGGCCCTGGCATGTACGCGGCTGCAGGGCATGCCAGAGCTCGGCAGGAGTGCAGAGGTGAACAGGAGCTGGCTCGATGTGAGAGGGGCCGCGCACTCAACCCACCATGACAGGATGTGGCGGGCGCGAGCCCTCGTGCGTATGGATTTAACTGTTCTCCTCCACCGCAAAGTACTTTCGATCTATCGATCCAGGAACCATTTCAGCACCAAAATGCAGCAGCTTGCGCTACCCCCCACCGGCGCCGCGGCAAGCGCCTTCCCCGGTACACAAGGACATCTTTGTCGAGGGCATGGCAGTGCAGTTTGTTTGGGAGACACGATCCTGCAGCATCTCTGGGGTGTGTGCAAAGCAGCTCGGCAGGATTTCTCAGCAAGCAGCACCCAAGTAAATGCCTTTGACTTGCAAGAGGAAGATCTTACTTAAAGCCTCACTGCTGCTCTGCCTGCGCCACGAAGGCTGATATGAGCTGAACTCTAAGAGCAGCCTGTGCACCAGCCCTGGGGAGAGGCACTGGCCACTGCCCAGCCTTTCCACTTTGCCGGGAATCCTGTTTTGGTTTTTTTTTCAATTTGGTTTCAGTCCAAATTGGATCCAAACCAGGTTTTTGAAAGCATTCAGTAAACTGGGAACTGCCAAACTGCCGTGTCCCACAGCTGCCCAGTGAGACAGAGACCCCCCTCCTCAGTTCACTGCTGCGTGGGCACAAAGGCTGCTCCCTTGGGAGCTGCAGGTTCCCAGGGCTGGTGCCTCGATCATCCACCTGAGCCGGCAGATTTAAGGTGCTCAGACACAGGGCAGAGCCCTCCAGGACCCAGGTGTGGTTCCCACTTAGCTCCACGCTGGACTCTGTGAACACTCCCCCCAAGGATAAAGCACGTGGGAACAAAGCGCTGTGAGAGCTCAAAACCTCCTGAGACCACACAACCGCGCTTGTGCTGACTCACTTTGAAAAAGTCCGTGAGACCTTCTCCGAGTGACAGTAGACCGTGTGGAAAAGCCAGGAGAAGCTGAGGCACAGCACCGCTCCCAGGAAGAACATCCCGAACACCACCTTCTCCTGGAGAGGAGCCATGAAATACATGTTGGGCCGCAGCATGGTCAGGATCCCCAAGCAGAGGAACAAAACAAAACCTGCAGGGAACACACCAAACAGGCAGTCAGGCAGGAGAGTGAAAGAATTCAGCAAAGAGCCAAGAGAAACACAGCCCTAGCTATGCTCTGCAAGCAGACCCTGGACGTATCCTGCTCACAGCGCACCTGGAGGTGCTGAGCTGCACCTGGGGCTGGCCTGGCAGTAGACTGTTAGCTGAGGCTCTTACTGCAGATGAGTGGTGCTGGAGCAAGGGCTGAAGAGCCACTGGGCTCCAGAGAAAAAAAAGCTCCGAGGCGTTCCTGTTTTGCCCAGGACTCATTCCTCACACCCCGCTCTTGCGGAGCATCGGCAAAGCCACAACCAGCGGCCGAGCCCGGCCCCAAGGCCCCGCCGCGAGGAAGCGCCCTGTCCTCCCCTCACCCAAGGAACTCCGGCAGCTCTCGGGCCCTCCAGCACCAAGCAAGTCCCAGCTGTGAAAAGCCCCCAAGCCCACCTTCAGCCCCAGGGTGGCCAACCCCCCCCCCCCCCCCCCCATCACCTAGCAAGTGCGTCCAGATGTTGCCCGTCTCTGTGTGTATTCGGAAGATGCTCTTGAAGCAGGCTCGGAAGGACGGCATGGGAGGCCTGTGTCCGTGCAGGAGGTAATCGTTGTCCTTCAGCCAGTCAGGCAGCACGTCATAAGGGATCACGCGCCAGCGCCCTTCCCACACCTGCAACAGGCCAAGCTGTGCTGGTGGCCCCCAGAGCGTTGAGCCAGCCCAAAGGCTCACGTTTACTCACCCTGGGAGCCTGACGTCACACATGAAACAAGCTCAAGGGCTGAAAATGCCCTGGAACGCTCCTCAGGGAGAGGAAGTTCAGCTTTTACATCATCAGGCACCCAGACCCCTTAAACCACCCACATCCTGCTTAGCGCTCCCCACACATCTCCCCAGGGAGTCAGAGGTGATTTGTGCCCTCAGGCTTAACCCTTCCACACCTGAAGCAACTGCTCCCTGCAGTGGGGGACTCCCATTTTCGTCAGGCAAGAGGGAGCCCCAGCTGCAACAGAGTCAGGCCAGCCCTCAGTGGATGCCACCTCTTACCAAGTGTCCGTGAGCACAGGCACCAGGTGAAACCAGCAATGGTGCATACTGCTCCCAGCCCCCGTCCGAGGGCTGCAGAGAAACTGGGCCTGCTCCCCAGCTCACTGCTGGTCTGACACGGCCAGGTACAACCCTCACCCCCACGGGCACTTCCCAGCTGCCACCATCCCCTTCCTGCACTGCTCCTGGGAGCAGGCCCAGGCAAGCTGAGCAGACTGCTGGCAGAGCTGCACGGAACCTCGGGAGCTTCATCCAGACAGAGCAATGCATCCCAGCCCCTGCCCAGCACCTTCAGCCCTGGGTTTGGGGTGTCTGGGCCTTGTTAACACTCTAAAATTGGGACTGGGGGATTGCCATAGGCTCCTGTACCTTATACACAAACTCTTCCATCTTCTCCATGGCATGATGAGCCTGCAGAGGCAGAGTCAGCACACGGACCACCTCCTCCTCTTCCTCACGGGCCGCTGGGCATGGCGGGTCTTCAGCCTAGAGGGAGAAAGGCCGAGAGGAAATCATTCCTGCCCATGAGAAGAGGAACAGTGTGCAGGGAGCAACAATTCCCTTCCGAGAGCACCTGGGGCTTCATCCCTTCCTGAGGGGACAGGCAGGACCCACCGGTCACCGCCACTTATGCAACATGCTACTGTCTTAACCATCTCGGGCAGGCTAATCCCAGATTTATCCTTGCTGAAAGGTGGGATTACGATGGGGGATTTTCACCCCTACAGCCAAGGCTGGAACAGCCACTTGGCCCAGCCAGGAAAGCCGTCCCTCTGCCCCAGCCATGAGACCAAGGCCGAGCAGAGGCAGCAGCTCCCCAGCACCCCCCCGGGCTGGGCATGCTCTTCCAGCCCAGCTCTCTCCAGCCTCCCTTGCCATCAGTGGGTTTGGGAAGGTCATTTCCAGCTCCAGGGGCCTTGGAACAGCTGGGTGACCAGCAGCACCCCCGTCACTCCCAGCACAGCCTCTCGGTTGCCCTCACTGCACGAGGGGCTACCACGGAGCCGTGCCTACGCACCAGGCCCAGCTTTGGGGCCAGCTGCGAGCACAGAGCGTCCAGCCCCCACCGCTCGAGTATCGAGGCACCCCACAGCCTCTCGGCGGTGACATAAAGTGATGACTAGCCTCGGGGCTCTGCGAAACACAGCCGGCCAGCGGCATCCTTCAGGCTGTAACGGGATAACGGGCAAATTCCAGGGTTAATCCGCCGGGCCGGCGCGGAGAGCCTAAGCCGGGAAGAGCGGGCCCAGCCGCGGCCCCCCCACCCGCCCGCCCCCGGGGAAGGGGGCTTACGCTGGCTGGGCCGGCGGCGCCTTGGTCCCCCTTCTCCTCCAGCAGCGGCCCCAGCTCGGCCAGCTCCAGGTGGGCCCTCTCCCGGCCGGCAGCGGCCAGCCCGTTGCCCTGCCCGGCGGCGGAGGCCTTGCGGGACGCCATGGGGCGGCGCGGTCGGTGCCGGTGGCCGGGGCAGGTCCCTCCGCGTCCTTGTGCCGCCGCGCTGGGGAGGGAGGAGAAAGAACAGAGTCACCGGGACCCCACGGCCGTGCACCCCGCCCCAGGCCGTGCCCTCCCCGCCGGCCGGAACCGACGGGCCCGGGTCCCCTCCGGGGCACCGGCGGGGCTGGGCCGGGCGCTGTCTCCCCACCCACCAGCGGGGCTGAGCCAGGGGCCGGGCGCTGCCCCCCTCCCGCCGCCGGCGGCCACGGCCCCCCCCACCCGCACTCACCGGCCGCTACATCCCGCGCAGGGCGGCGGCGGCGGCGGCACCGGAAGCGACGCTGAGGGAACGAGCCGCTTCCGGTCGCCAGGTCCCGCCCCACGCGGCATCGTCGCCCCCGGAGCGGAACGGCGTGTCCCGCCTTCTAATTGGCGGAAGCAGCTGTCTGTCGGTGCCTCGCCCCGCCCATCTCCCGCTGCGAGTGGGCGAGCGCCAGCGGGAGGCGCTCTAGCCCGGCCGGGCGTCTCTCTGGCCGCGCCCTCGGCTGCCCCCTGGGGGCGGGGAGCGGCCTTGCGCCGGCAGTGCCAGCTCCGGGAGTCCCGTGATGGCGGCGGACGGGCCTGGGGGGGAACCGCAGGGGAGCGGGGGGGGGGAACCGGGAGGGCTTCTGCGCCCCAAGGCCGTCCCAGGAGGCGGGTGCAGGCCCCGCGGGGCGAGAGGCCTGTGCCACCCTTAGGGTGACACCGCAGCCCTGCTGCCCCGCAGGGTGCCCAGGCTGGGGCGGGGGACGCAGGGCCTCGCCCGCCTCACCGGGCCCTCCGTCCCCAGCAGCCACCGGCCCCCCGGCACCGACCCCACGGGAGGCTGTCGAGGGCTTCCCCAGCCGCTGCCAGCCCGCAGAGCACGTGTCTGCAGCAATAATTGATGGCCGAGGTCACCCTCGGCCTGTCGGGTCCGGCTCCTCTTTCCGTCTCCGGAGGTTTAATTACCTCCGGTAACGGCAGCCGGGGCTGGAGGCTCCCGCCGCCGCCGCCGCCACCCGGCACAATGGTGGATCCAGTTCCCCATCAATCATTCATGGCCCCGCCGCTGGCAGGGGTCTCTGGGGGGCGGCGAGGCTGGGGGGAGGGCTGGCCTGCGCCTGGGGTTTTCCAGCCTTCCCGGTGTTAAATAGGCGCTGCCGGTGCCGGTCGGAGGCACCCGGTCACCCGTGGGGTGAGTTCAGAGGGGACACGGGGCTCTGGGCTTTTTGGGGTGAAGCAGGAGGTGACGGGGCAGCCCCGTGTCCCAGCGGAGCCATGGGGTGCGGGAAGGGTCGGGACTGGCTGCAGCCGGGGCTCTGGTATCCCCTCTGCAGGGACGATCGGTGTCCCCACCACGGTGTCCCCACCACGGTGTCCCCACCACGGTGTCCCCATGGGCGTCTTGAGCTGCGTGAAGTATCTGATGTTCATCTTCAACGTGCTGGTGTTTGTGAGTCTGCCCAGGGCTGTCCGGATGGAGGGGACCTGTCCCCACGGGGGTGACAGTTCCAGCTCAGGGGGTGGGTGACAGCAGGGAGGGGACCCCAGCAGAGGTTAGAGCGTCCCCGGTCCCCATGGGGTGGCTGCGGATGGTCCCCGCACCCCATAACCGCAGCATGTCCCACAGGCTGGGGGGACATGTCTGGCGGGTGTGGGGCTCTGGGTGGCCGTGGACCCGGCTGGTTTCCAGGACATCGTGGCTGCCAAGGCGGTGCTGAGCGCTGGTGCTTACCTGCTGCTGGCCGTGGGCATCGCCCTCTCGCTGCTGGGCTTCCTGGGGTGCTGCGGGGCCCTGCGCCGGAGCCGCCCGCTGCTGCTGGTGGTGAGCGAGGGGAGGCGGGGGGAGGCAGTGGTGGGAGGCAGGGGGCCGGGTGGGCAGGGGGCTGCGGGGTGCAGGAGCTCGTGGGATGCAGGGAGCCTGGAGATGGAGGTTGGTGGGGGGTGCAGGGTGTCCCCAGAGGAGCCAGAAGCTGCATGTTCCCCATCCTGGCTCTGTCAGCTCTCAGTGCACCCCCCGATCCAGCCCCCCACCTTGTGAGTCTTTCAGTTTAGGGCCCAGAGGATTTTATAAAGCCACTGAGTGGAGTCACTTCTCTCTGAAGCCACCGGCTTGTCTTGTCCCATGTGGCATTTCCAAGCTTTTTCCCCCGATGGCGGCAGCTAGAAACCCCTTTCTGAACACCGACACCCCACTTCTTTGGCACCCCTTGACCCGGCAGCCGGTGCTCGTTTTTAACCCTCTGCCTTGCAGCCGCGGTGCTCAGAGTTGTGGCACCCGTCCCCAGGAGCTGTGTGCTCATCCCCTGTGTCCCCCCAGTCTCAGGGGCACAGGGCACAGGCAGGGCTGGCTGCAGAGGAGGGGAGGAACAGGCAGAATGAGCTGCCCATGGGGTCGGGCTGATCTCCAACTCCATCCTGTTGCCTTCCAGTTCTTCATCCTCGTGAGCCTTGTCTTCATCACGCAGCTTGTGGGGGCTGTTCTTTTCCTGGTGCACTGGAAACAGGTACCGTCCCCGCGCCCTGACGCTGTGCCAGCCCCTGTCCTCCCTCTGTCATGCCATGGGTCACAGCCCTGAGACCCCAGGGGACTGGGACTGGTGCAGGGCTGTCCTTTCTCACCCTCACCTTCATCACCAGCACCCTGATGCCAGCCCAGAATTGGGTGGGTGGGTCCCCACTTCCCCTTGAAGAGAACTGGCATCCTGGCCAGCGTGGTGCGGGGCAGGGGTGGGTTAGGGGGACTGCACGGCCCCCACGGCCCCGTCCCTGGTACCGGTTCCCCAGTGCTCATTGATGGCAACAATCTCACAGATCCGGCCGGAACTCTTCCTCTCTGAGCTGCAGAGAAACTACCGTGGGGATGAGAGTGCTGAGGTCTTCTCCACCGCCTGGAACACCCTCATGGTCACGGTGAGCAGCCAGAAGGCTCCTGGGGGGTGTGTGGAGGGTCTGGAGCACTCACAGGACCTGCTGAGGGTGCCCCCGAATGCAGGCAGGGGGCTCGTGGACCCCAGGCAGACACCGAGCTGCGTGCTGGGCTGGTGTTGGGCTGTTCCCCTCCCCCCGACACCTCCTCAAGCAACGCCCCCTCCAATTTGACAGCGTGTTGATGGTGTTTCCCTTCTGTTTTAGTTCTCGTGTTGTGGCGTTTTAGGACCCGAAGACTTTGGGAACGGCTCCCGCTTCCAGGAGCTGCACCCAGGGACGCCCTGGCCGCAGGCGTGCTGCACCCGGGATGGGGTCCTGCAGGCGGGCGAGCTGCTGGGCTGGGAGCAGTGCCAGGAGAGGAGCCCTGGCTACATCCATGAGCAGGTAGGACACGACCCTGCCACGTCCCTGCCCCGTCCCCAGCGCTTCCCAGGCCGCTGGGGCAGCAGCACCCTCTGCCCCAAGCACCGAGGGCAGGAGCCGGGGACACTGCCTGCCCGCGGTTCTGCAGCCCAGTGACTCTCCCAAGTCCCCAGCTCATCCTGCCCCGCCACAGTGCCCCCAACCTCGGCCACCCTCTGAGCTCCTTGCAGCCCTGGGGAGCGCGATGAGCCCCTCCAGCATCTCCCTCCCTCAGGGCTGCTTCGCCACCTTCGCCAGGACCTTGCAGAAGTACATCTCTGTCCCTGGGACTTGCAGCTTGGCTGTGCTGGGCATCGAGGTACGGTGCAGGGCCGAAGGGGACAGCGGGGGCTGCGGGCTCACCTCACGTGGGCTCCCTTTGTGGGTGAAGGGACCACAGACAGGCTCGGGCTGACCCTCCCGTGCCTCCAGCTGTCACTGTCACACCCAGAAAGTGGGTGCACACCCTGTGGCTCTGTCTCAGGGTGTGAAGCCAAATCCCCCTGTGGGTGAGTGGGGTTACAGGATGGGGAGGATGTACCCCACTCCTGCGCGCCCTGGAGGGGCGTGCTGCCCAGCACGCGGACCCCAGCACGCTCAGAGGGGCCTCTCTCGCCATCCCGTTCCTGTGCAGCACCAGGACAGCTGGTGTGCAGCCCCTCAGTGGGGCACAGGATCAATGCCTGGCCAGCCCAGGAGCAGAGGACAACCATCCTTTGGGCTTCGGGCTCTGATTTCAGGAAGCAGCCGCAGCAAGGTGCAAGCGTGGCCCTGCAGCAGGGGCTAACCTGCTCCCCGCCTCCTGTCCTTGCAGATCTTCGCCATGTTCTTTGCTTTTTGCCTTTATTACAACTTCGACTGAGTGGGATGAAGCGTGTTGGAGACAAGCCAAGGGCTTTGGAAGCAGCAGCAGGCAAGGACGTTCCCTTTCCTGGCGCCCCTAGTTCAGCGTGCTGCCTTCCCCAGGCAGGCAGGAGCCCTGCTGCGTCCTGTCTCTGCTCCAGCCTGCGCCCAAGGGTGGGCCTAGCTGGTTTTTCTTGGAGCAGGGACGGGGCACAGGTCACATTCTTTGCAGGCAACCAGGCAGAGCAGGGGGCTGAGCCTCAGAGTTGCTCCTGCTGTGATCTGCCATCGGTCTTCACAAAAATCAAAGGGTTCCGGTGACAGTCCTGCCCCTGCACACCTCCCGAGCTGCTGCGGCACCGAAAATCCTCCCGCTCACTCCTCATCTCGGGCTTCTGGCCCCGCTCACCGCCGCCCTGACTCCTGCAGGCTCCCTTTGGGCTTTCCTCCACCCCTCTCGGCTGGCGCGTCTCTGGCCACCTCCTGGCGACGCGACAGAGTGGGGACACAGCCCGTGCCACCGCTGGAATCTAACAGCCCGCTCTAGGGGGCTGGAGCCTCGAGGTCTAACGCCTTAGCCTTTAGCAGCCTTGACCTTACACAGAAAACTAAGCCTTTACGAGAGGATTTCCACAGGCTGGTTGCGATGTGTCTGTTCCGAGGCTGGGGCAGTGAGATCAGAACCCAAAACACTCGGTGCTGTTCCTGCTTCTCCAAGAGAAAGCTGGAAATGGGAAGCTGAATCGGTACTTCTAATTTTCCTTTTCTTCAGAGTATTCCAAAGCTCCACACAACAAACCAGGAAAGTATATATATGAATTAAAGCTTTATATTTTATTTACATAATAGAACTTTTCACAAAAAAGCCCTAGGAAAGGGAAAACCAAAGCCTGCTGCAGCTACACCTGAACAAAAACTGCTCAGGAATCCAGGCAAGATTTCTTCTCCTTCTTGCTGATACTGCTCCCTTTTCTTTTCCGCACAGTGGCTTCATTGGCGAAACTTGTTTCGCTTTGATTCGCTTTCTCTTCCAAAGGCTTGGAGGCCTGTGATAACACAAGAAATAAAAGTAACAGGTGTGAATAATTTAGTTTTACAGCCATCGGCACTGCTGTGCATTGCCAGCTCTGCGTGGGCGCACCTCAGCTCCCAGCACCCCACAAAGATCAGAACTGACTCTGCCTCCAGCTTTTATGCAGCGACCCTTAATTACCCTGCTCCCACCGCTGGAAGTTTTAGGAAGGGGGAATGACAGGAGAGCAGGATGACGACTGAGCCTGCAGGTACCACACACATGTACGAGGCAGGTTGCTCTGGGGCTAAGCGTGTTGCTGCAAAGGTCTCTTCACCCTGTGCCCTAACAACCCAGACAATTACCCTGCAAACATGTTCGGAGCTGGATTAGTGAGCACTGCTCGGGGGGCTTCCAGGGAGAAGACGCCCCCCTCTCGGCAAGTACGATGCCTAGATCAGGCGCAGGGAGGGAAAGTTCCCAGGTAAGGGAGAAGGCCCACACACAACTACTTTTTTGGGAACAGGATTTGATCTGCTTAAGTGTGGTTTATTTTTATGTGACTAATCTGTGAGGGAAGGCAGGGTGCAGAACGGTGGCAGGAGAGGCAGGGTGGTGGCAGGGAGGCTGTGCTGCACCAGGGATTAGGGACACCAGTCTGTGAGGGGACGAGCAGGTGGAGAACAGGCATAGCTGAGCACGAGGCGCAGCCACAGCCGAACATGGAGTCTGTAGGAACTGGGCTGAGGACCCTGGGGAAGGGCCTTATCAGGCTTTAGCCTTACTCATCCTTCCTTCCTCTTGGAAAGCACTGCTGTTATTTGTGAATGAGCACATTTATTTGGAAAGAGTGAATCTAATGATCTTGACGTACAACAAAATTAAATACACTTCCGAAACACAGAACAGAAGGGGAGGAAAGAAGGAACGCTGCCAAAGACAGCTGCACAAAGTAATTGCAAAAGGCAAACTGAGACAAGAAAGACGGAGCCACACTCAGCTGAGCAAGCAGAGTGTGTTTCTTACCCTTGTTTGCTGGCTTGCATATTTCTCGGTCCACTCTTTGGCATTTAGCAAGAACAGCTGCTTGTTGTACTTGTACTCCGAGGACTAAATGTAATGAGCAAGACAAAGACAGAGATTTGATTTAATACAAACATCACACCAAAAGGCCAGGACTAAGGTCTGGCTTTAGGACTCCTAGAACCAGACCAACACCACTACAAGCATGCGGCATGAAGCATAAAGTTCATTTTACTTGAATGCACACTGCCGTTTGCACTGGCAGGCTGGAGGACAAGACCTTTACCATCTCTTTTTCACTGCTGGCATAAACCCTGTGCCCCGTGCCCCAGCTGCTTCAGCGGAATGCAGGCCAGGTCAAGCCATGCTGCTATGTGACATGCTAGCATGCGAATCCAGAGTGAGTAAAGTGGCAGCGCAGCCTAAATCTAATGCACTGTGCCTTCCCGGTCTGCACCCGTGGCCACAGGAGAGGAAGAGGAGCTCACGTACTATGTCTGCCATGAGAGGGTCATCGGGGTTGGGCTCTGCCATCAGCAGCTGTATGGAGGTCAGCAGTGTGGAGATGTTCAAGGAAGGTCTCCATGCACCCTTCAAGGAAACAAGGTGAAAGAAGCAGTTAAGCAGAAAGAAACCTGCCCACAGGCTGCCTAGAGAAACCTTGGGACTCAGCATTTAAACCCGACCTGCCCAAAAGCTGCTTCAGGGCTTGCAGCACTTAATCCTTCTCGGAAAACACCAGGCCCATTCTCAACACACAGGCTGTGGCCTCTCCAAGGAAGCCAGGCTGGCAGCCACAGGCTGTGTCCTGCACAGCTCTGCTGGGTCAGGTTTGGGGTAGCCCGTTTTCAGAGGGCCACCTAATGCCTTTGACTCCAATCCTTAAAACCTTGGAAACTTATATGGAACAAAGAAGGTCATGTTCTAGTCTCTAAACAAAGGAGATGCCGCTCAAAAACTTTACTCCTGTGCTCCTGTGTAAATAAGTCAGTAGCAAACAGACATTCAATAAGGCTTTTACAAGAAAAGGATAAGGAGTTCATTATCCTCTCCAGGCTCACTTACCCATGCCCAAGTAGCACTATCTTACCTTTGGTGGTAATTTAAGAACATCCAGACAAATCCTTCCAGCGGAGTCAATGTTAGGATGATAGATAGGGGTCAGAAAGCAAATCTTTGGGGGCTCAAATGGGTACCTTTAAGGGATAAGTGTTAAGAAACATACAGTTATTTCTATATTTGCATGCCAGTTGCTTCATCACTCGAGCAACACCATCATTTCCTGCTCCTAGCCATTTACTAAGTGATATCCTCCTCCACAGATTTTTGGAGGAG
This sequence comes from Falco biarmicus, assembly GCF_023638135.1. NCBI lineage: Eukaryota > Metazoa > Chordata > Aves > Falconiformes > Falconidae > Falco > Falco biarmicus. The sequence continues at coordinate 1,479,902 of NC_079303.1, read as the reverse complement.
GCATTGCTCTCCCTTTGATGCTTTCAGCTGTGTGCAACTAGCACTCTCCTGGGTAGCTTTTCCCAAAGAAGGAAAAGTGATAGGAAGCTTCCTATTCATGAATGAGCTCCTTTCCAGAAAGCTTTCACACAATATGATAAGGTAGAGATATTGTCATGGTGCTTTTAGGTTGTTAATCACACACCTTAGTACATCCTAAGTGTATCAGCCAAAGGAAATAACAATTACATCCTTAAATGAAGGGTCTCGCCTAGCCAACCATGCTCTTTGTTGGGAGGCTAAAGCAAAGACCAAAGCGGTAGCAACTTGGAGCAAATATCTTACATCACTTAACTTGTATTTGAAAGAAGTACTACACCAGCTACTTCGCTAGATGTCGTTGCCCACTTACCTTTCAGGAACAATTATTTCCAGGTTGAATATTCCTTTCTCATATGGTGTGTCTGCAGCTCCTAAAATCTCTTTAAAAGCAAGATTAAAACATAAGCATTACACTCAAAATCACTTGAATTTGTCCAACAGTCTCCACATAACTACTGCAGTTACAGAACTCCTAACACTGCTCAGATCCAGGAATAAAAAACCCAATGTAATCTTATCTGAGACCAGTTCCACCCACAGCAATCAAAACTGTAGGCAGATTGACACACAGGCCAAACTATGCTTAAAGAAAAAAAAACCCTTAAGCGTTTTCATAAAATTCCACACTTCCAGCCAATCTATAAAGCACATGCCACCCAGTGAATCAGACCTAGCAGCAAACTCATCCCTTACTAATAGCAAAGTCCCACCAGAGAAGTACGTACGTGCTCGTAGGTTATCCAGCTGGTTTTCATTTTGCCAGCAGGTGATGCCCGGAGGAGGCTCTGTGGTCAAGAGAGAGAGCTCCCTCTTCAGTCGCGATGCTCTTTGCATTATGCTGAAACTCTAAGAGACTGGATTTTATTGCTGGCAAAAGTGGGTTTTGAAAAATAGCACTTAATACTGAGAATGTTTTTGGCTAAGGAGAATTAACCTGGGTTTCAGGTTGTTATCCTGATGTAATAACCTGAGTTGCAGAGCAGCTGAGCCTGTTCCTGGAGCTGCTCTCACACCCAGCTGGAGGAGGAGAAGCAAATCCCACCCTTTGCAATCAGTCCCATCCCCTCAATCCCCAGCTGAGTTTAGTAAACCCTCCCAGTCCACCCCCAGGCTCCACATCCTTAACAGGACTGGAACACCCACCCCGAGACAACCCTTGTCCCTTTGGGGTGAAATACTGTCCCTTCACAGACAGGGACACCTGCTGCTCTGCTGGGCCATGCACCCCCGGGTGCCTCAGACTGGGATACCCCCAGTGCCCTCTCCCTCCAGCAGGCTGGGACCCTTGTCCCACCCCAGCAGCATCCCACTCTCCCTTCCTGGGGAGGGGAAACCTCCGAAGCTGCCCCGAGGCAGGTGGGGGGGGTTACTCCCTGCTACAGGGACACCCCCAAGGCTGGGACCAGCTTTCCTACCTCCTCCTCCTCTGCTGACAGGGACCCCCCTGGGCCTACCCCAAGGGGGACAGCGGGGACCTGGCTCATATACCCCTGCCAGCCCTGCCCACTCACCCCTAAGGGGGGGGGAACACCCCCTGCCTTAACTCCCCCCCCCCCCCCCCGACTTAACTCCCCCCCCCGACTTAACTACCCCCCACCCCCCCCCGGGCACACTTACTACCACCACCACGGCCTGACCCCCCCAAGGGAGTACCTAACCCCTCCCCTCGCCTGACCCTCCCCACGGAGGAGGCGCCTGACCCCCCCCCTTCCCAGATGGAGTCCCCCCTCCCAAGGACCCGGCCCGACCCCCCGGCCCGGCCTCTGGGCCCCCCAGGACCTGGCCCGGCCTACCCGCTCCCCCCGCCCCAAGGCGCAACGGCCTCCCAGAGCCCCGCCACGACCAGCCTCGCTGCTGCCCCCGCGCTAATTAATTACCCGCCCTCAGCGCTAATTACCCGCCGCGGCGCTGCCGAGCCCGGGGCTGAGGCCGCCCCTCGCAGACACGGAGCGGGAGGGGGCGGGACTTCCCCCGGCGCCTAGCAACGGGAGGGGACGCCTCGCGGGCAGCCGGCGCTGATTGGGTGTCGCTCGGCCACGCCCCCTCAGCGCCACCGTTCGAATTCGCCGCGGAGGGGCGCCGCCATTGGCGGAGCCCCGCGGGCGGGAGCGCAAGCCCCACCCCTTCGCCTGAACAGCTGCCATGTGGGCGTGGCTTGTGCCCCCCCGCCGGGCGGCCCTTGCGTAACCGCGGCGGCCCGGCCCGGCCCCCCGGCCCGGCTGGAGTTGTGTAACGGGGCCCGCGGGGCCGCGCCGCCGGGAGGAGCCGCGGGGGAACGAGGTAAAGGGGGGCCGGCCCGCGCCGCTCGCCCCTCGCGGAGCTGGTGCAGCGGTCGCCTCCGCCGCTCCTGCCCTCGCCCCTTGGCCGCCCGTCCGAGGGTCCCCACGGGCAGAGCCCCCCCCGGACCGACGCCCAGCTCCCCCGAGGCAGGGTCCTCCCGGGCCGTCGTACCCCTCCCCCCCCCCCCAGACCCTCCCAGCGGGCCGGGTCCCCCTGGGCCAGTCCCCCCCAGCCCCCCCAGGCAGGATCCCCCCCGGGCCGAGGCCCCCTGCCCCCCGAGGCACTGCAGGGGAGCACCCGGCCAGGCCCCTCAGGCGGGTGGGTTCTGGGGGGCTCCGTGCCTGCTGCAGGTGGCACTGGGGTGCTCTCAGCAGCCGCTGCAGCCTGGCTTGGTGCGCAGGCTGGGTTTATGTAACCAAATTTATGCGAAAAATAAAAATAGGCATCCTTAAATCCCAATTAAGGAATTGTTCTCTAGCCTGTCGAATCAGAACCCCTTCAAACAACGATGTCACGTCAACAGCCCCAACCGCGGTTCCAGAGGGCACCTGCCAGGCTGCCCCTTCCCGCTGGCCGCCGCCTGTTTAAAGCTTTATAATTGTGTTCCTGCCCCTTCAGAAGTGGCCGGGCTGGCGGCTGAGGAGAACGTTTGTGGTTTGATTTAACTGGATGATCCAGAGCTCCCACAGAGGGAATTAAACCGTTCAAGGTGCTCGTTCCCGGTGCTGGGCTGGCTCTGAGGGCTGTGAGCCGCTGCCGTCCTCCTCCTCGGGGTTTACACCACAGCCTGCAGTCGCTTGGCCGTCTTTGGCACGGGATCCACCTCGGTGCATATATTTTTGGTCTTTAGGAGTGTTTAAACCTGGCCACTCCTTTCTCAGTGCTTGCAGGAAGAGGAGCAGCACAGCTGGTTGAGGTGGTGACGCTCTGACTTCTCTCCTCTGGCAGATCCCCCCCTGCAGAGATGCTCGGCGGCGGGACAGTCATGACCACCGGTTGCGTGCCGTCCTCTTTTTGGGGGGACACGTTGTAAAGACCCCAAAGTGTCAGCCAAGCAACTCTTGAGGTAAGACCTGGTTGTCCAATTTGGGGTTTTCCCTGCTTTCTGTCCTGGTGTGCCTCTCCTGGAGCGCGGGGCTGTATCGGGTGCAAGGTGCCTTTTCTGCCTGCACTGGTTGAGTTTTGGGGAACGGGTGTAATCCAGGTGAGAGTTAGAACCATGGCAGTGGACAAACCCCAACCCCAGGTCAATCGACAGGCGATGCCCACCCTGCCTGCCCCCCAGCCCCCCAGGGCTCTCCCCATTCCCCCTGACAGGGCAGGGGTGCCGGAGGGTGCAGGCCCTTGGTGCTGAGCCACCACCGCCTTTCTGACACCACCCGCAGTGCACCAGTGACCCCCCGCTGTCCCTGGCCATCCAGCGTGGGGTCCCAGCTCCCTGCCCGGCCCTGACACCGCTTCGTCTCTGGGTTCACTCCCTCCCCAGTGCACCCCAGCCCCTTTTAGTGGATCCCCTGCTCCCCACCAACTCCAATTTGCCCAGTCCCCTGCACTGGGATCCCCAGAGCTGCCCCTAACCCAGGCCCTGCAGCCCACCCAGGCCCCTTCTAGCTGTGCCCCCCTGCCCTGTGCCCAGTCCCTGCCGTGGTGTGGTCCCACTCCCCACAGCCATGCCCCACTGGTCCCACAGGCGATGCCACCACTGTGAGGGATGGGACGGGCCCCTCCCCACCTCATTGGAGCCCCCCTGGGACACCCTGGGCTCAGGGCTGTTCCATGGGCTGGTGGGACCCCAAGTTTGGTGCTGCCCTGTAGGCTGTATGGGGCACTGGGCTCAGGGTGACCCCCACGGGTATGTGGAGGTGCAGGGCCACGGGCTTGGGCAGCCCCATGGGCTGTGTCCCGACACGGGGGTGTTCCTATAGGCTGCGTGGGGAGGCTCCACGGGCTGCCTGGGGCCAAGGGGCGCTGGGCTTGGGGTGATCCTGTGGGCTTTATGGGGCTTGGGGTGGCCCTGCAGACCATGTGGGGCCACGGGGCTTGGGGTGGGGGGCATTGGAGCCCCCGACTCGGGGCATCCCCTCGGTGAGGCCAGCTGGTGCAGGCTGGTCCCATGCTCAGGGTGCAGGGGACTCTTTGGCACCCTCTGCACGGTTTGCTCCCAGAAGTGCCAGCTGGGCCCTCCCCTGAGCAGTGGGAGAGTCACCTTGTTTTTCCTGTTCTCCTGGGATGCGCGGGCGGTGCCTGAGCTGGGGCGCAGCCCAGAGCACCCCACAAAGCCCAGAGCCCCGTGTTTGGTGCTCGTCAGCCCACAGGCTCGCAGGGCTGGCTTCCTGGGGGTTGAACAGGTTGTGCCACCACCTGGGAGCGCAGCAGGTTTGTCTGGGTGATGCTGCTGAGTGTCTTTGGGGACAGGGTAAGTCACGTTGTCTTCATGAGGCCGGTAAAGCCCTTGGTTGCGGGTTGAGCTGGGCTGAGGCACCTGCTGCAGCTGCCTGGGAGGGTGAGTGGGGCAGCTTGGCTGGAACGAGCTGGAGCTGCTTCGAGGTTGTTGTGTGGTTCTTTGCTGATCACTCATCTCTGTGTGGGAACGCCTGAAAGCAGAAGTCGGTGTGGACCCACCTGGGAGGTGGGCGCTGAGGTTCCCCCTTTCAGGTGGGAGGGAGCGAGCTGGGGAGGTGCTGCCGGCTTTGGCACAGGCACAGGCTGGTGGCTGGGGCTGGTGGTGCCGGGCTGGTGGTGCCTGCCGAGCCCCTCACCCAGCAGAGCAGCGGCGGTAGCGGGGCAGTTGCTCAGACTCTGCCCTGAGCTGCCCCAGGCTGAGCCCAGACACCCCTCCAGCCTGTCTCCGAAACTCAGCTGAAGCAGTTCCAAGGGGAATAAGCATGTGCTGATCCCTACATCAGCCCTCTTTTGGAAAAAGAGTAGTTTTGTGCCATTATCACCACCCAGCTCTGCTACGGAGAGAGGAGGGCTTTTCTCCTGGCACTTGGAAGCACCATGCGGGTGCTAGGAAAGATGGATAAGAGCTATGGCAGATGGGTGATCTGGGATATTACGCTCCTGTATCAGCATTGGTTGGGCTTTGCTTTCCCTTGCTTCACCTTGAAGCCTTAACGGTCTTGTTGGTGAGGAAACTTCTGGGTGTCTGCTCCTGAAATCCAGGAAGCCTTTTCGCTGCCAGAGCGAGTGTTGCATTGGGGCTCAGATGAGATGAGGGCTCCTGCGGAGCTGCTCTCCCTGCAGCCCGTTGTGTACGAATCTTGTCACTGTTGGCTTCCAGAGTGTTTGCTGATGGCCACATCTGTGGGCTTGTAAAATGTTTTTGCAGTAAACGGAGCTCCGGCAACTCTATCTGTTTTGATTCCTTCCTTCTGGTGAGTGCTGTTGGGGTGTAATGTCATTTAGGGATTTAATTTAAGGAATTGAATGACTCATTTAGAGAAAAAGCCATTTTCTCCGGAGCGAGGTTGTGATACTGCTGCTGAATGATGGAACCTGGCTGAGGAGGCAGAGGAGAGTGGTTTGGTCCTGCTTCTGCTTTTCTCTCTCATGAAAACTTATCAAAAAGCAGAAGATACTTGCGATAAAAAGAGCTGAGGGCTGTTTGGAGCTTCGTTCCTAATTGTTAATTGACTTTTTTCTTTATAGGGATCGTGTAACCCAAAAGCCAAGGGTTCCCTTCCTCTTTTACTGGGTCTGAGGAGGACAGCCAGGATGCTGCATCGCACTATTCACCTTTTCCAGAAAGGACTTCGGCTTCATGACAACCCGGCGCTGCTGGCTGCCCTCGAGTCCTCGGAGGCCATCTACCCCGTCTACATCCTGGACAGAAAGTTCATGACATCCGTGATGCACATAGGGGCCCTGCGGTGGCATTTTCTGCTGCAGTCCCTGGAGGATCTCCAGAAAAACTTGTCTCAGCTGGGCTCCTGCTTGCTGGTTATTCAAGGAGAATACGAGTCTGTTCTTAGAGATCACGTCCAGAAATGGAATATCACGCAAGTGACTCTGGATGCGGAGATGGAACCGTTTTACAAGGAGATGGAGGCCAACATACGACGTCTCGGAGAAGAGCTGGGCTTTGAGGTCCTTTCCCTGGTGGGCCACAGTCTGTACGACACCAAACGGTACGTGGTTGCCCCAAAGAGGTGTCTCCAGGAAGGTTTGTTTTGAATTTAGGAAGTGTCAGGGAGAAAAGGCCAAATATCTTGGTCTTTTTGAATGCTAACACGTGCCTCTTGAGCAAGTTGGACTGTCTGAGATGAACGTGGCACTGTTTGCTGGAGAATTTTTGTGTCTTGGTCTGCTGGAACGAAGAGATTTTGCACAGGTATTAGGATGCTGGGCAGTGATTTGTGCTTAGAGTTGGTTAATTTTTTCCTTTTGGGAGTATAATTCACTTATGAACTTATATTAGTTACTTTTAAACGGAGTGGAAGAAATTTGTTAACACATTTAATAGGACTTTTATATAAATCTTTTGTATCAGATTTTTTTTTATATCTTTCTAATCATCTTTTACTGCTGTCTGGATACACTTGGATCCAAGGTGTTATTCACAGGTGAATGACTGAGGATACTGAAATTAGTAATAACAGGAAGGTAATTGCTAATGGCTAAAACAGCCTTAGCACTCCAGTTCTGGATAGACCCTAATTTATGTACGAGTGGGTGTATATGACTTGCCATCTGTCTGCACAGGTGGTTGCTCACACAGAGCCGTTATTTACTGCCCTGAACCTGGTTTTTGTGACCTGGCTGCCGGTGGCAGCCCCAGAAGTGCCCTGCACCTCACCCCCTGCCGTCCCAGCCTTGCCGGGCCGTACGGAGCTGCCCGGCTGGAGCTGCGGCTGGCATCCTGGTCCCATCCTGTTGTCTCGGGTCCTGAGCGCCTGCTGTCAGGATGGATGTACCTTCACCCAGGGAACCTTTACTTGTCAAATCTGTAATTTCCACGTTCAGTTGCACGAACTGGGGCTGTTCCAGTCTGTGCTTTTACTGCCCTATTCACTGGCAGCTCCAGCTCCCTTCTTGGTTTATATTATTTATGGTGAAAAGCGATCTTGTTTTATTTAGGATTTTGGACCTAAACGGCGGTTCTCCCCCATTAACATACAAGAGATTCCTTCACATTCTGTCTCTGCTCGGTGACCCCGAGGTGCCTGTCCGAAACATTACAGCTGAAGACTTCCAGTAAGTACCAGCCAGCCAGCTGGGAACTGCAGGTCCTTTTTCTCCGGCTGGAAGAGCCAGGGCCAGAGGAGAACGGGGTGGTTTAGATGTTGCATTGCGTTACTTCTGTGCACGGAGAGTTACTGATTTTTATGTCCAGGGGATGTGACTCTGCTGTTGGGAGGGGAGAGCAGATGAGACGTGGCACAGCTGAAAGACTTCAGCTTTTGCAAGGCACATTGAGAACAGCTTTTGAGACCTGTAAAAGTTTAACGAGGAATGCTTAAGGAATTACACGTCCCCTCCTCAAAGGCATGCTCTAGGTTCCTCTCAAGTCAAGATTTAGGGCAGGAATTGGATGAACCACTACAGCTTGTTTTATGCAGGAAGCTCGGTGGAATAATCATACTGTTCCCTTCTGGCTTTAAATCTTCTCCCCTCTGCTGTATGGGAAGGAGGGACTGAGCTCGTGTCTCCCAGGACTGGAGAAGAAGCTCAGAGTCAAAGATGTCTTATGTTTAGCTCTGCATGAGGGGAGGTCAGTGATCCAAAGGGAGGTAAGACCGGGGAAGGAGAGAGCTGGCCACTGGGGACGGGACTGCGTGTACTTGGAACTTGTCAGGTGCCTCCTGCGTGGCCTCAGGCCGGTGTTGGTAACCCAGGCTTCCGTCTAGGGGCATCCTGTTAATTCCTGAATGTTGTCCTCAGGTAGTTCGATGACAAGACCCATGTAACTGTTGGGATATATCAGTTCTTGCATTTTTTTTTTCCCTTGTACTTTTTTTTTCCCCCCTTCTTTTTTCCCCGATTAGTTTACTTGTGCTTTTTTAAATTAATGATGATGAGAGATAAGTGGTTCACATGCTTCCCAGCAGGCCTGTGTTATGTCAGTGCTCTGAGAGCCCCACTGACCCCTTCCTCTGTAGGTGTCTGCAACAGAGCTGAGCTCGGTTTTCCCCAGGTAAGCAGAAAGCTCTCTATCGATATCCAAGTTCGTTTGTGGGGTTTGAGCAGTCTGCACACCGCTGCCGTGTCCTTGAACCTCCTCCCCTGTGTTTTACAGGGGGGAAAACCCATACTCTGATGCTCCTCCAGCCTCACGGGCAGAGCCTCGGCAGCTGAGGCTGCAGGGGAGATGGGGGGGTGATGCTCAGAGGTGCAGACACCCCCCCCCCACACCCCTCCCCCCCCCAGTTAGGAGGTTGCAGCTGGGGAGGTGGCACAGGGAGCCGCTCTGCCTCCTTCCCTGTGGAACCTCTCCTGGAGCCACCGCTCCCCGGGAGCAGTGTTTGGAGGGTCTGGAATTGTGTTTAGAGTCTGAGGGGGCTCTTGGCTCCCTGGCAGGGATGGATGAGACAGCTGGGGGAGGCTGGAGAGAAGGTGCCTCTGAGCCTCCTTTGGCGGGTGGGAGGTGAGGGGGTGTCTGAGCTGTGGGGGCTGCAGCCGACTGCTCTGGGCGCTGGCATCTGGTGGGTCTGTTCCTCTTCCCCCAGCTCAGGCTAGAATTACCCGGAGCGAAGAGGATGAGCTCTCTTCCCCACGGAGAGAGTGCAGCCTGGGCTTTCTGGCTGCGATTTTGTTCCCCCGTGCTCCAGCTGTGCTGTGACAGGAGATCTGGGCTCCCATTCCCTCTCTGAATGAGGCTTCTCTTTCACGTTAGGAGGTGTAGGGCCCCCGAGCTGTGCCTGGCTGAGTGTTACAGGGTGCCTCTCCCTGTGGATTTGAAGATCCCCCCGGAGAGCCTTTCCCCCTGGAAAGGAGGGGAGACCAAAGGGCTGCAGCGCCTGGAGCAACACTTGACTGACCAGGTCAGCCTCGATTTTACGTGGGTGGGGATAGCGACCCTGGGTGGGCTGAGGTTGGTGCCCACCTTGCCCCTGTTGTGTGTGGTTGTGTCTGGACCTCTGGCAACTGCTCGGCTGTTCCTGCTTGAGCTGAGTTTTTGCCTGCTGGGGCTCAGCTCTGGGCAGCCAAGCCTGCTTTGGGTGCTGGCTGCGATGCTTTACCCACCCCCAGTTTCATAAAGTGCAAAGGACCTTCAGCATGGTTCTGCGACAGGGAGAGCTGCTCCCCATGTATCAAAATCACCTGGGGAGAGCAGAGCTCCGCAGCACCCAGGGGCCACCAGGCTCCACAACAACGCGAGAGTTGCTCAAAGACTAAATGAGTGGCTGCAACAATGACACACCACTTTATATTTTAACTCAAATAAACAACGTGGCCTTCGTGTTGGCCTTGGAGGAGGCTGATGTATGTGCAGATCTTGGAGGAGGGTGGCAGCCTGGTCTCATTGTCCTTGCTGGTGGCTTTTGTGGGAGGATGGGTGGTGGGAACATCTTCCAGGCGTGATGCTGAACAGGCTTCTGTGATGCAGAAGCCAATTGCCAAACGGTGTTTTTTTTTCCCCCCTGTGTCATTATCTGGACGTGTCTCACCTTGTGCTGCCTCAACCTGGCTTTCTGTTTTCATTTTAGGGCTGGGTGGCAAGTTTTACTAAACCAAGAACAATCCCAAATTCGCTGCTTCCAAGCACCACGGGCCTGAGCCCGTATTTCAGTATGGGCTGTCTGTCAGTTCGCACCTTTTTTTATAGGTTGTCAAACATTTATGCTCAGGTAAGAAAATAATGGGTTGTAGTTAAGCAAATCCAGCACTCTCACAAATCTCAGTTTGGCATCTGAGGCTAGGATTTAACACTCGGGTCGTCTCGGTAGGCACCTGCTGTACCCAAAAAATACTACTTTGCTAATGTCTTTTCACAGCATCTGATGAAATCTGTGAAGTGGCTTTATGTGTTGTGTGAAACACCCGTGGATGCCTACAGCTTTTCCCAATTAAGTTTTAGAAATATGATAAATAGGGGGTAATGAGTGTGGCGAGGTGCTGGCACAGGCTGCCCAGAGCAGCTGTGGGTGCCCCATCCCTGGGAGGTCAAGGCCAGGCTGGACGGGGCTGGGAGCAGCCTGGGCTGGTGGCAGGTGTCCCCATCTCTGGTGGGGCGGTTGGGACTGGATGGTCTTCAAGGTCCCTTCCAACCCAAACCCTTCTGTGATTCAAGGAGACCTGGAAGCAGCAGGGAAGCCCAGGCAAACCCTCCCAAAATTCAAGGAGTTCAAGACACCTGCCTGGTGTTGAAGTGACGTTTTTGATCAGTTGAGCCTGTTCAAGCAGCTTAGTTTTTAAAATCATCTGTTTTCAGCTTAGACAAGTTTTAACTATAGCATAAGCCAAAACCAGCTTCTGAAAACTTCTTTGATTCTTAAGGAAAAGTGTAGTGGACACCAACACAAGAAAACTAAGGTCTTCCTGAACCTCTTTCTGAAGAGTATCTCTTGAGACATGGCTGAGCCACCTGGATTCAGATAGTCAAGCAGTTAATATGTTAATAAACACAGTTTTGGTTTAAGAAATCCCAGTGTGACACCATTTTGGAAGGTAGGTAGAGAATGTTTGTGGTAACACTGAGCTCTAACAGAATTCAGCTTTGGTGTTGAGCATATAGCATTGCTTCAGATCTTTAATTTCTTTGGCTTGCCTGGTAACGTGCCATGAAGCCGGCAGTGTAGTTAGATTAATCTTTATTTTACAGGCCTGACAGCCACAAAATGAGTGAGAGTGCAACGGTATATGTGAACAGAAGCTTTCACCTCATGTGCCTTTTGCAGGCCAAGCATCACTCTCTGCCCCCAGTGTCACTGCAAGGGCAGCTTTTGTGGAGGGAATTCTTCTATACGGTGGCATCAGCAACACCAAACTTCACCAAAATGGCTGGGAACCCCATCTGCCTTCAGATCAGTTGGGATGAGGACGCAGAGAGGCTCCACAAATGGAAAACGGTAATAAAGATGCATTGCCACAACTACTGCGCTTCAGTTTAGGGTTTTTCTGTCGCCCTGGGGCTGGTCCCAGCTGGCTGGTTGAGGTGGGGCTTCCAGCAGCGTGTGGGACAGGTGGAATGCCACTTTGTGCAGGAGGGCTGGTGTTCCTCTTCTGCTGCAGGCACAGACAGGGTTCCCGTGGATCGATGCGATTATGACCCAGCTGCACCAGGAAGGTTGGATCCATCACCTTGCTCGGCACGCTGTCGCCTGCTTCCTGACACGGGGGGACCTTTGGATCAGCTGGGAAGAGGGCATGAAGGTTTGCTTTGGTTCTTTGGTTTCTCTCTTCTGGCTGACCTTGAGAAACCCCTGCCAGATGTGAGCGTGGCAGCGGGAGGTGGTGCTGCGCTTCCTTACCGAGCCTTGCTAGGAGTCTCATGGTTTATGAAATCTTGTGGTCTGTCATTTGAGCCCTTGACAGGTTGTTCCCATCCCTGAGACCTGATGATTTTTGGGTGTTGAAGATAACTTTGGGCTTCAGGTTGCTCTGTCTTCCTTCTGGCAAACTGGAGAGCCTTCCCTTTGAGAAGGGCAGCCCAAACCAGCAGGGTGCTGTGCTTTTAGCAGTGAGCTTCACCTTCATCTCCCACCCATCAACCCCTCCAAAAAAACCCCAATTTTTTTTTTTTAATTATTTTTTGCAACTTAGCCATTCCAGGGATGCTTCTCTTTCTTTTCCCATCCCTGAACTGCAGGTGTTTGAAGAGCTGCTTCTAGATGCTGACTACAGCATCAACGCAGGGAACTGGATGTGGCTGTCGGCCAGCGCATTCTTCCACCAGTACACCCGGATCTTCTGCCCCGTCCACTTCGGGAGGCGCACGGACCCCGAGGGGCAATACGTCCGGTAGGGCGATGTCGAGCTTCCCCGGCTCCTCGTGCAGCACGAGCTGATGAACTCGTGTCCGTTTGAAACTGATACACTTGTGAAACAGGGGTCCTAGCAATGATTTTATTGAACACATCGGGAAACTGAGGCAGAGACATGCCCATGGTGGCAAGGAGGTGACTGAGCAGGGCACTGTGTTGATTTCTAGCACCTGTCGGCTCCGGGACTGTGTGTGCTCGCCAGGCTGACTCCTTTTTCTAAAGGACTTGAGTAAAACTTCCCCCTGCTCCAGTCTGTGGGGAACCAAGTGCTGTGCTGCTTGGTTTTATAGGTGGTCTGGTTAATTTTAGATACTTAAGTTTTATTTTCTACTCTCAATCCTTTTTGCTTCAGAGTCTCAGTTTCCTTATCTCTCAATAAGGTGCTGATGAGCTTTCTCATAAGTAGAGGGTGATTTTACAGCCGACTGGAGCAGGAGCAGACTGTTGATGTCCCCACATCTCCTCTTCCTCACATCCTATCTAGCTTTGGGTATCATCAAAGAGGAAGCCCATGCTGACATATCTGACAGAGTGGGACAGAAAATTACTTTCCCATTCTGTAAGACTTTAAGATATTTTTTTAAAATTAATTTGGTTTAGAGATTTGTTGAAATTTAGGATGAAATGTCAGTGAAAATGTTAAAAACCAAAATATTTTGGATGAAGTCAAAATGAAGTAGTGTTTAAATCAACCCATTTATTCTATGCTGTAAAGTTAACTTTTGGAAGATATCCCTCTGTGGAGGTTTCCGAACATAAACCCAGTTCTTTTGTGCAGAATTAATCAGAACTTCCCCATGGATTGTAGTATCCATATGATCACCAAGAATTAATATGGCATAGGTTGGTTTACACTTCTCTTAAATGTTTGAGTATTTGTCTGCAGGATTATAAAACCCCATATTATTCCTCTTTTGCAGCAAATACTTGCCTGTACTAAAGAACTTTCCCTCTAAGTACATCTATGAGCCCTGGATGGCATCTGAAGAGGAGCAGAAGCAAGCGGGATGTATCATAGGTAATTCATTCGGATACCTGGCTTAGGGTTTTGCTGCTATTAACTGTCCAAAATAATTACATGTGTGAGATGGAAATGTCACACTTCCAACACAAGTCATGCATTTATTTTCTGAAAATGGATTGATTCAGCCAGCAGTCTACCTTCTGCCAAATCTCCTTTAAGGTTTTTTATTGGAGTCTTAATTTCAGAGTACGTATTTTTGCCTCCAGTTCATGTCCTAAAATTATTGAATCGCTTTAAGTTGTTGCAGTTGCTTTTTTCTGGCTCAGATGCTTGGCTGTCTTTAAAGAGTCTCTGAACATCTTGTGTTTTGCTGCTGCTCTAATGCATCTTTGAAGTCTCTTATAAGCTTATGTCTAAATGGGAGCTCGTACTCTTTGATGGAGAGAAGCAGGCAGCTCTGGAGAGTGGGTCATGTGGTCTATCTGAGATGCCATTTATTTTAAGAAAAGCTGCAAGCATTTGCTGGGGTGCAAATCCAGTGAAATGTCCTTGATTAGTTCTGTAAAGGTCGCTGTCCCCATGTCCCCAGGTCGAGATTACCCCTTCCCGATGGTGAACCACAAAGAAGCCAGTGATCACAACCTACAGCTGATGAAACAGGTCCGCGAGGAGCAGTACGGAACAGCCCAGCTGACGAGAGGTACGAGATGCTGCAGTGCAGGGGCTGTCACCAGGAACAGGCTCTGGGGGTTGGTTTTGTGTTGATTTCCAGGATGCCTTTCCCCTTGGGTACCAGCCCCCTGCGCTGCTCTTCTAGTTACTGTTAAAATGAAGTCCCAAGAGGGAAAAGTAGAAGTTGAGCAGTGTTCTTCCCCTTCTGGCTGCCCTGGCAGCATGGCAGCTTGCTTCTGCCTGCTGGAGGAACGCCTTCCCCAAAGCAGACCTCCTCTGCCTCCCGTCTGCACCGACAGCCTCCGCGGCCTCAGGTTTTTCAGGTGTATCGCCAAGGTGCACAAACCCCTGCAGCTCTGCCCATGCCTCTTGCAAACCAGAGCGTTGTTGCTTGTCCTTTTTGCCATGGTCCTACCCTGCCTCGTAGCAGGAATTATTTGAGGTTCCCACCGACCATGAGCAAAAAGCCCTTGAGAGCTGAGTTGCTCTAAGAAATGTACCTTTTGACCTTGTTTCCTAAATAGGTTAAGCATATGCATAACAAACCGGTAGTTACCAGTTAGGGCTGGAACACTCGAACTCTGGGGGACCCTGGATTAATTGGGTATTTCCAGTCACACGGATGTTTCACTTACAGCACCTGTGCTACTAAGATTGAAATCCTAGGGCCTGTGATGAGCTCTCAGCCTCCAGGGACTCCTCTGCAGGAATGTAACGGAAGCGATGGTTTTGTATTTAAGAGCATGCCACAGTAGCCTCTATCATCTATTACACAATCCCAACGTGCAGCAGCTGAGGGGAGACTTTAAGTATTCCTGCCTCATTTGCTGTGGTCAGAAGGAATTAATTGTTCCCAATCCTGCATGTACTGATGTATCCAGGAGGTTGCACATTGGTACCTTCCAGGTGTAAGCGATGTATGCTGACAGTTCTTCCGCAAACCCTGTGGTGTAGAGGAGTAAATGTTGTGATGGCTGTTGGAGATAGGGAAAGGCAAAATCTGAGAATCAGAGTCCCCTGCTCCCGGTGTTACTTTTGTTGCCTGTAAAGAGAAGCATTTTCTGGCGTGCTTTGTAACTTCACTGGCTGTTGTCATTGCTGGGCTATTGCACTGAAGTCAGAGAAAGACTTGCAACCTTTAATTCTTCTTCCCTTCTTCTGTAGATGATACAGATGACCCAATGGAAATGAAGGTAAAACGTGACCACTCTGAAGAAAAAGTTTCAAAAAGAAAAGTGGCCAGGATGACAGAATAAACCAAGTTCCCCTCAGGGATTATCTGTTGGGAACCAAAAAGCGGCAGAAGGGGAGAGCCAGAGGCCAGCTGAACTGGACAAACTGTACTCAGGACTTTGCCCTGCGGATGGTGACTCCTGCTTGTAAACTGGCCTCCAAAAAAAGTGGTGTATCTTCAGGTGTTAGCGCAGTTATCTTGAATGAAATTGTCTGTGAGTGGCTTACAAGCAGTTTGCTGCAGCTGTAGGGTAAATTCAAGAGGTGACTGGTTTTAACAGGACATGATGCTATAGTATTGTTCAAATCCACTTGACGTTCGTGTGTCTGTATAAATAATTGTAGTGATAAGTACTAGTCTTTCCAGCTTATTCCAGCAGATAAATGTTGGTTGAAGAATATATGCACATTAATGTGATCGTGCATTAGTGTTAAAAGCTTGATCTGCCTGTGTTGTAGAGACAGAGGCTTAGGGATTTTCAGATACAGTTTTTAAATTCACAGTGTGTGCTTGCAGTGCCCTGTTTGGGGAGATAAAGCAGAATGCAGCCCCTTGTGGGGTTGCGTGTCGTTCTTATGACCCAAATGGGACTTGTTCTGCATGCTAAGGGCAACATTGCAAAACATCTCACTGAATTAGGGCTGATGTATGACTGCCATAACTCACCTTCTTGGCTAATTCCTCTAGAACTGTGGGGTGAATATTATTTCTATCATGTAGCACATGTAAAAAGTTATCCTTTCGTTGAAATGTCTTGTGAAGTTTCACAAGGCTGGATTAGTCAATTATCTTTGTTGTGGTTGGGGTTTTGGTGGGGGGGGAGTGGAGTGGGTTTTTAATCATTGTAGGTACTATTTTTAGTCTTAAAAGAAGTAAAAATTATTTCTGACGTGAAAAATGTAAGGTCACTAGAGCAATGCATTATCACAGTTGGTATCCATCTATCCTTTTTGGAAGCCTGGCTGCAAGGCAGCTCCGGGACTGTCAGACGGATGCGAGAGGCTGGCAGCGGGCTCATGGAGGTGCTGATGTTACTTGTCATCTCAGCTCTTCAGCAGAACTAGTAATCTGCAGGATGGCAAGGATGAGAGGCAGCTGTGGAACCCTTTGTGAGAGGGAGAAGGTCAGTGCAGTGCTGGTTACTCTGGGGAAGACGGCTGCTGCTCTGGAGCCTCCCGGCATCCATCCCCTTTTTAGTTGGGTTCCTTCCTGTGCTGAAAGGGAGTTGGGGCCTCCGTGCCTGCGGTGCTGTCAGCCGGTGCAGGCGGCCGGAGGAATGCAGAACTGGTTCTTGCCTCGTGTTTTAAGGCACAGTCATTGCCTTCAAGCCCAAAATGGGCTGGACTCTGGTTCCCTCAAACAGTTCTACCTTGGAGTGCTCTGTGTCACCGGAGTTCCGTTGTGAGTCCTGGGAGCCGCCTGGTAGAGCAGCAGACAGGACCGTCAGCAGCTGCCGAGTATCTTTTGCTGTTCAGCATCGCCGCTAATGTTGTGGCACAGGAGATGTGTGGTCTTTTGTTACCAGCTGGGGTTTAACCATGACAAATCCAAATCATCCTCTCAAAGAGAAGACCGGAGTAGCATTTAATGAATAAACAACTTGTCAGTTCTGCACACAAGTATCTGCTTTCATTAGACACGCAGTGAGCTCAAAGTCAAACCCAAATGGTGCTGGATGAACAGGCAGGAAAAGGAGACACAGTTGAGCTGGGCTTCCCCAAACTGCATCAAAATTGATGTTTGTGTGAAGTCTGTGGGTCTGTGTTGCAATTTGGGGGAAGCTGTGTTATACCTCACTCAACATGTTTGAATTTAGCGCGAGGAAAAAATTATGAGTATGAAAAAAACTCCGAGAAATATTTAGTTTAGTTTCTTATACATGAAAAAGGCAAAGATGTACCTTTCTGTTAACAGAGGCTGGAGTACTTTGCCAGTTCACCGGGAGCTTGAAAGGCTTGACAAGAATTGCCTAAATCTGAACAAACCTGAGGTCCCCAGAAGCCCAGCTGGCCTCCTCTCGCAATAAAAACTGAATGGTAAATTCTTCTTGGGAACGGAGATCCCGCTGTGGGCAGGATCGTACCACAGAGAAAACAAGCTGCTCGGATCAGCAGCTCCCATCTAACTGAGCAAAGCATCTGCAGGGCACAAGGCTAAGGGATCGACTGGTGAACTTTAAATCACTTTTCAGAGACTAGCTTCCTTTGCTAGTTCGTGTCAGAAGACTAGAAGGCTTTAGTTCAGGGCAACTAAAGAATATCAGAGCTAGCAGCAAGATGTAAGCACTGAGGAACAAGCAGAGTTGCTCCCAGAGCCGTAACTGGGAACAAGAGATCCACACACATCAGAGAGATTCCAGTGAGGGAAGAATGTGGGCGGCTGGGTGGGGATGACAGATGGAGCATGTGGGAAGGGGAGGGAAGCTGGGGAAGGGGAGGGAAGCTGGGGAAGGGGAGGGAAGCCATGGGATCCGTCTCCTGTGCACAGTGCCACCCTCGGCACGATGCCTACGTGACACGGAGTCGGTGCTGCGTTGCAAGATTTGCTGCCACCGCTGTGTTTGGAGCAGCAATGAGCTGCAGGGGAAAGCCCACCTGGATGCTATCCTGGGGACGGCCACTTTGTGACCTTCCTGTGCCAAAGGAATTGAGGGGAAAATACCCTGGAGCCTGGGCAGCTTAGTTCTGCCTCCACATGACTGTTCACTCCACTCCTGCTCAGGTTTTGGGTAACAGGGCTGATGCTAAGGCTTGACGTATGCTGGGAGCAGCGCTGTTAGGTCAAGGCCAGGGTCCAGGGTGCCATACGGGCAGGCAGGGTGGCCAGGGAGACCTACAGGGCAATTACGCAGTTGCCCTGGTTTAATCCCGGTTGGCTAAGTACCTTAAGTACTAAGTACTTAAATTCTTATTTAACTAAGTACCACTCAGCTGCTTGCTCACCTCCCCCACCGCCTAGGCAGGATGGGGAGAATTGTGAAAAAGGTAAAACTCATGGGTTGAGATAAGAACAAATTAGTAATTGATATAAAATAAACTATAGTAACAATGATAATAACAACTGTAATGAAAAAGGAACAGAAACAGAGAGGAATAAAACCCGAGGGTAAAAAAGCCCAAGTGATGCACGATGCAGTTGGTCACCCGCACCGAGCGATGCCCAGCCAGTCCCCCAGCGGCCATTGGTGGCCCCCAGCCAACTCCCCCCAGTTTATATACTGGGTGTGATTCCCACGGTGTGGAATATCCCTTTGGCGAGTTTGGGGCAGGTGTCCCGGCTCTGCTCCCTCCTGGCTCCTTGTGCCCCGCTCGCTGGCAGAGCAGGG
Source organism: Falco biarmicus (assembly GCF_023638135.1). Taxonomy (NCBI): domain Eukaryota; kingdom Metazoa; phylum Chordata; class Aves; order Falconiformes; family Falconidae; genus Falco; species Falco biarmicus. The sequence continues at coordinate 1,461,420 of NC_079303.1, read as the reverse complement.
GGAGCTGGAAAGTCCTGGATTTAGGGTAAAGTCGTGGTTTAACTGTGGCCGGCAACCGAGCCCCACGCAGCCACTCGCTTGCTCCCACCCAGTGGGATGGCCGAGAGAATCAGAAAGATAAAAGTGAGGAAACTCATGGGTTGAGATAAAGACATTTTAACAGGTAAAGCAAAAGCCACGTGCTCAAGCAAAGCAAAACAAAGAATTCATTCACCACTTCCCACGGCAGGCAGGTGCTCAGCCATCCCCAGGACAGCCGGGCTCCATCACACCCAGTGGGGACTTGGGAAGACAAAACGCTGTAACTCTGAGCATTCCCCTTTCCTCCTTCCCCAGCCTTATATACTGAGCATGACGGTCTATGGTATGGAATATCCTTTGGCCAGTCGGGGTCAGCTGTCCCGGCTGTGTCGCCTCCCAGCTTCTGGTGCCCCCCTAGCCTGCTCACTGGTGGGGTGAGAGGCAGAAAAGGCCTTGGCTCTGTGTAAACATCGCTGTATTGTCATCAGGGTGACTAGCACAAACCCAAAACACAGCCCCATACTAGCTACTATGAAGACAATTAACTGTATCCCAGCCAAAACCAGCACAGCTGCCACTGCCACCTGCAGATCACTGTCTCCTGCCACCATCACCTTTTGTCTGGCAATTTTGCCAGAATCTGCTCGCTCATGGAAACAGCATATCCCAAAGCTCCACGCTGGAAGGTAGAGCAGCACCTTACCCAAAAGGTTTGGAAGCGGAGCCACCACTAGCTGCGTTATCCCAGCTCCAGGTTCTTCACCCGGTGAGCAAGAGTGGCTCTGGGCAGAGCCGAGGTGTTTGCCTCTTGGGTGTCTGTGCAGAGGGGGGTGCTGGGTGGCAACCCACAGAGCTAGCCCACAGCAAAAATTTTATACACTTTGAACAATTGTTTACAATTACATTTAGCCACAGTTAATTCTCACTGGTTCTTACATGCCTCATCTCCATTCAAAGATACGGTGTTTGGGTTTTTTCAACCAAATCTCCTGGTTGAAACTGATGTACTGTTGAATCCGAAGGCAATGGAGCTTTTGATTTACATATTTCTGTAAGGACAATAAGGTTTGTGACACAGATTAAGTATCTCCTTAACATTTCTTCACCTTTAATATGCATTTGGTCCTTTTCTGTGGTTAGGCTATTAACTGGCAATGGTTTCCCATATAAAATTTCAAATGGCTTTACTCTTTACTCCTTCCTTTGTTCTAGGGGCAATCCTAATTCTCATCAGGGCCACAGGTTATACCTCAATCCATTTAATCCGAGTTTCCTGGCACAATTTTGTTTTTTGAGCCTTAATTGTTTGATTGATCCTTTCTATTTTCCCACTGGACTGTGGGCTCCAAGGGGTGCGCAAATCCCATTTAAACTGGAGGAATTTGGACGCTCCTTGGACTATCTCTGTGACAAAATGGGGCCCGTTATTAGAGGAAAATCCTTCTGGAATCTCACATCTAGGAATTATTTCTTTTAATATTACCTTAATGACTTCTCTCACCACACTGGTATAGCAAGGGAAGGCTTCTGGCCATCCTGAGAAGGTATCCACTGGGGCAAGCAAATACTTATACTGATTGGACCTGATATGGGGAAATAGTGTGAAATGGGGACAATGGACATCGATTGTGATTGTATATGTCTGCTCAGGAATGTGGGTATGGTGACTGGTGCAGTGTCTGGTCACATAGCCACACAGCTTTGAGGAGACGCCTACCCTTCTTCCTCTAACAAAGGGGCTATTTAAAAAAGAATGAGAAAAGGATGAGAGATATTCCAACGTTATCTAGAGGGAGGGAGTGCTAAGTCTTCTTGCTGGAGAAGATCAGATGGTCACAAGGACATGAATCACCTACAAACCTGCAAGACCACCACATTCCAGGCAAAGGACTGATAAGCTAATTAACATACGAAGCGAGAGTAAGCCGGTTTAGGTAACGAATATGTATAGGTGTTAATTGAATATTCATTTGTTTTATTGTATAAATGTGAGATGGTTCATCACTTCGGGCATGCACGCTTGTGGAGGAGCGATCCCCCGTGCATCTGCGCGCAATAAACATACCTACTTTATAACTTTTGAGTTAGAGAGTCTAATTCCGTACGTCAGACCTTGTCAACTCAAAAGATCTAGTTTCCAGTGTTCCCCAGGAGCAGTTCCTCTTTTCACAACTCTGCCAGTGGTTTCTTTTGGATTTTAGGATTACTTGTACAGCATGTCTGGCACTTCTTTACAGTGATGTTCGCAAGGGTCAGCATTTTTGGCCATACTGCATATCTTTTGACACTATCTACTAAGGCTTCTGTTCCCCAGTGGGTTTCATTATGCATTTTCTGCATGAGTTTTTCCATCATTCTCATAGATATTAGTACTTCATGATCACGTCACCCACCATCCTTCAGAATTTTTTTAACATTTTGGTATTTTGGCCAATTTATCTTCCTTTTCTGTATATTCTTGTAACTCCAAACTCATTTTTATTTCAGGTATCAATGCTCCTAGTATTGACCCTTTTATTGCTGTCTTCTGTTGCGGATGGAGTGACGCACTTCACTTGTAAGAGAGCAGTAGCAACACGTTTATTGGTGTAAAACAGATTTAACAAAATTTGATAGTAAATGTGACAACGGCATAACAAGATTCGATGGTAAGGTACACTGATTGTTTACTGCACAGAGGACAAGGTTAGACAAAACTTCCAGGGAGACCCTCCTGTTGAGTCATGAGGTTCAGAAAGGACCCCCTTGCATTCTAAACAACTTCTCAGAGGGGATTTTAGATGTAGCTGAATCCAGACTAATCTCAGAATTGGTCAACGGTTTAGATCTAAAGGATTATATATGCGCAATCAATCCTTTATACCAATAACAAAGACTTGAGTAATTTAGTTAGAACAGAGAAGAAGCCCCCCTTCTTTTGCTGATGTCTCAAGCTCGGGGAAACAAAGAACAGATGGTGAAAAGAACGCTGTTATCTGTGTTATGCAAAGGAAGCTTTCAAGTAAAGAACACTGTTATCTATGGTATGCAAAAGAAGCCTTCAGGTGAGAAAGTTCTGGCCACAAGAGGAGACAAACTGATAAAGTGTTGCAATCCTGTGTGTGAATGACAATTGATTCAAAGAATCTATCACCAATATTCGAGTGAGCAGAGGTTATCTTTATTCGGCAGTGCTGGGTGCATGGGGGATGCTCCACCAAAGTCATGCACCCCAAGGGAACCTTTCAGCCCCCTCTTTATACAAGTTACTCATGTATATTCATTAACTTTCCGGGAACTCATTAACATATCTTGCACTTGAACAATTAGCACATTCCCATTCAAGGACCTAGTATATCTTCAAGTTAACAACACTAACATATCTTGTGCCTGGACAATTAGCACACTCCCTATGTCACCCATTCAAGGATTTAGTGCATCCTCAAGTCAACAATAAGGGTCTCCTCAGATAAACAAGAGCACACCGTTCTTTAAATAAATCATATATGGTCCATTATTCACAATGAGTATGCAATGCATATGAATATGCAAATAATCTATTTTATATAATTTATAACCTTGAGTAGCTTGGTGCGCACATTGGGAGGAAAAACCCACCATGCACCCAGCACTGCAATAAACCAATGTCGGCTCTCTAAACTATCATTTGGTTTAGAGAGTTTTCTTGGTTATGATTTTGGCTAACAATACCACTTAGCTAAGATTTCAAAGTTTAGCATGCTATTAATCACTTATCCATTGCAGCAAGGAATCTCTCAACCTCGAGGAGTAACGTAGAGAGGCATCCCTACTCGAGGGAAGATTCTGGCATGCTGCCGTGCAGGGGGGCTTAGTGGGTTCCGAGCTGCCCACTAATTATGAAATAACTGACTCATCATCATATTGCATACTGACTACAGGAGTGAGTTTCATTGACACTTGGCTGGAGTTAGCTTGGCCAGCACTGCTAAGCAGGCAGGTTGTTCACAACAGCCGGTGGTTATTGTGTCCTTATCTGTCCCCCACCAATTCACTCCAGCTGCAGGCAGCAATCGTGACCACCACCGCAGATGGTTATGGCTTGAGCATTGTCAGGGGCACAAAGGGTGGGAGGGGTGGGGGGAGGGGAGCACACCTTCACATCTTTTTTTCCACACCCTCACATCTTTTTTGCTGTTCCATCTGCTTGTCCATTTCCAAAGATCACGTCTCCTTGCCCCTTTTGATGAGCTTTGCAATGCATTACCGCTAACTCCTTGCGTTCTAAGACTGCTTGGAATAGCAGTGGTTTACATCCTTCTAGTCCTCTGACTGCCTTTCCCTGCCAGGTAGGACACTCGCTCTTTCCAACGAAACCTTGTGACTCAAGTGGTGAATAAGTGAATTCACATGATAGAGTAGTCTGGGCAAGGGGGAATGAGCCCTGTTTGTCATGTTTGTGTGTTGTATTTCTTCATGAGCTCATGAAATAAAGTTTAAATCACAGAGTACATTGTCCTGTAAATTTGAGAGATCCAAACAGACTGTGGCTCTTCAGAAAATGTGTTGGCACCCAGCTCAGTATGGATGGTGGGACAGTAATGGCATTTGTGCCTACAGTGTGACAGCTTGCGTTCAGTCCTTTTCGGCATCTTCATTAATGATCTGGATGATGAGGCAGCGTACCTCAGCAAGTGTGCAGATGACAGAAAAGTGGGAGGGGTGGCTGATACACCAGGGGGTCGTGCTGCGACCCAGAGGGATCTTGACAGGCTGGAGAAATAGGTCGTGAAGTTCAACAAAGAGAAGTGCCAAGTCCTGCACCTGGGGAAGAAACCCTGTCCTGCACCAGCATATTCTTGGGGGTCACCCAGCTGGACAGCAGCCTGGCAAAAAAGGACCTGAGGGTCCTAGTGGCACCAGGCTGAACATGAGCCAGCAATGTGCTCTTGCTGCACAGAAGGTGAGTGGTATCCTGGGCTGCATTGGGTAAAATACAGACAGTGGGTCACAGGAGGCCATCTGTCCCCTCAGCTCAGCGCTCGTGAGGCCACACCTGTGATAAGGGAGGAATTTTCCCAGTGTTCTTAACTGTAAATCTTGCAACTTTTTATCCATGACATGGCCGAACTGTACAACACTGTGTTATGTAGTTTAGCGGGCTAGTAGAACGCTGCATTTTACAGTTTAGCTACTAAGTAGGTAAGAACGGGTCCACAACCAAGACATGAGCCAAGAGTGCTGAAACAGGGCCAGAGGAAGAGAAGGTCATGAAAAGGATGAGAAGAAGAGGAGGGAGATGGTGAAAAAGAGGATGAAGAAAGGATGAAGATGTTCCAAATGACCACCAGGGGACCTGCAACCCATTAGGCCACACATGTGTAGTAAGAGTGTTGATACAGTTCATGGAACAGTAATGAATATGCTAATAGTTTCTCAGAAAGGTCATGAATATGTATAGACCAGCAATATAAAGATAAGCAGTGAACCAACATCAGCATGCATGTTGGGCGGAACTTAAACCCCATGCATCCAGTGCCGAAAATAAAGAATGCCTGCTTTCTAACACTCCAACCCAGGTATTAGAGAGTTTTGTCTCTGACTTTTCGATATCACCTGGAGTGCTGGGTCCAGTTCTAGACTCCCCAGTACAAGAGTGACACACTGGAAAGTTGAACAAAGACACATGAAGATGATGAAGGGATTGGAGCATCTCTCATATGAGGAAAGACTGAGTGAGCTGGGACTGTTTAGTCTGGAGAAGAGAAAGCTCATGGGAATCTTATTAATGTATGTAAATACCTAGAGAGGGTGAAAAAAGGGCAGTGCCAGGACAAGAGGCAACAGGCACAAACTGAAACACAGGAGGTTCGTTCTGAACATCAGGAAACACTTTTTCACTGTGAGGTTGACGGAACACTGGCACAGGTTGCCCAGGGAGCTTGTGGAGTCTCCATCCTTAGAGGTATTACAGGAACCACCTGGACACAGTCCTGAGAAACTGGCTCTGGGTGGCCCTGCTTGGGCAGGGGTTGGACCAGCGACCTCCAGAGGTCCCTTCCCACCTCAGCCGTTCCCCGATTCTGTGATTGTGTGACTTGGCAGCAGACAACGGCAATGGTCTCACTCGCTGGTTTGGGTTAGAAGAGTCACACAGCAGGGCAGCAGCAATCTGGACAGCACATACATGCAGCACGGGGCTCCGGGGAAGGTGCCACAGGTTGAGGATGAGTCCTGTGAGGTGACGTCCAGTGCTGGCTGCCAGGGCTGAGAGGCGCCTTGGCCATGCGCATGAGGATGGCTGTATGGCTGTGGCAGCTGCGGACTCTGGGGACGTGGCCAGGGCCTTTGTGGGGGCCCCAGTGCTGGGGCTGCTCCTGGCCTGGCCGCTCCGCCCCGCCGGGCGCCAGCGCCCGCAGGGTGACGGCGAGGGGGGGCCGGGCCGGGGGCCGGGCCTGGGGCCGCCCCCTCCCCTGATGGGGGCCATCGCTGGCGCCCAAACCGGCCATTTCCAGCCTCAAAACCGGCCAGGCAGGAAGCAGTCCCGCACCGCCTCCAACTACTTCCGTTATCAGCCGGAAGCGCCGCCGAAAGCCGCCACGCCATTTGCAGCCGCCCGGCGGCGCCGCGCTCCACTTCCGCTCTCTCCCGGAAGTGGCCTGGAGGAAGCGGCCGCCGATTGGCGCGGGCGGCAGGGCGGCGCGCGGGAGCGGCGGGAGCGGCGGGGGCGGGGGGGCGGGGCGGGCGGAAGTGACGTGCTGCCCGCGCCCCAGCCCGCCCCCTTCCGCCACGGCCGTTGTCCGCAGCCGGTGCCGCACTCGTGCCCCCCGCGGCGGGGGCAGCCAGGCCCGGCCCGCTGCCGCGGCGCCATGTACCGCCGCCCGCCGGGGGCCCCGCGGAGCCGAGAGGAGCGGCCGGGCAGCGCCACGCAGTTGTGAGTACCGGGCCCTGGGCGGCGCGGGGCGGCCCCGCCGCTCGCCCCCTCCCGGCGGCGGGCAGAGGTAGGCGGGCAGCGCCGCGCGGACGGGCCGCCGCGGTACCGCCTTTCCCTCGGGCGGCGCCCGACACGGCCGAGACCCGCCAGGTACGGCCCCACCGCCTCCTCCCGCCCCGGCGGGGCCCGGTGGGCTGCGGGGTGGCAGCGGGGAGGGGCCCGGCGGGGCGGGGCGGCCTCCCCGTTCGCGGGTGGAGCCCCCAGCCTCCTCCCGGCCTCGTGCCTGGCACGTGGCGCTGGCCCGGCTCGATGCTGCCGGGCCCCACGGGGCCCGTGGCTCATGCGGAGGGTGAGTGCGGGGGTTTCACCGCCTCCGGCAGCGCATTGGTTTGACGCCAACGTGCGAGTTCAACCGTGGCGTAAACCACGGCCGAAGCCTGGCACCGGCCCGAGGACACCAGCTCCAGCCGTGCCAAGGGAGGTGCCACGGCTACCTGCTGCTCCGTGTGCGCGTTCCCGCTGGCGGCAGAAGGGCTTGGCCGGGCCGGCCGCCGGAGCTGTGGTTCGGTCTGCAGAGCTCTGGGGTTGCCGCGGCTGCAGGTGCAGAGCTGGGGGTTGGCTGCGCGGGCTGGCTGTGGCCGCGGGCTGGAGTTTTTGCGCTGCTGACGTTCTCCGCGATTCTGCCGAAGGTTTTACAGCTGGAGGAGGCCCTGGTCGCTGGTTGGTAGAGCTGTGGTTTGTGACAAAGAACAGGGACCGTTTCCTGGCAGTTAGCGCGTCCTAGAATAACTGTCCATACTCCGAGGAATGTTCCACAACGGGTGAAGCTGTTCCCATACAAAATTATTGTCGGGCAGAAAATGTTTCTTCTGCCGTTGTTGAAAGCTTCTGGATTACAGTAAAACCTGAAGCCATTACGAATGGCTTGGACCTGAATTCTGGACATAATTCTGCAGCTTCATTTGCAAACTCAACGTAGATTTCCAGATTTCCTTCAGGTAATAATAACAAAAAATACCTTGTTACCATACTCAGCTAATACGTGGATGGGATACGGCTATATAAAGAAATATGGATTACAGTCAACTAATTTTTGCTCTATTCCTAGTTGTGTGCTTCCAGTTTATAGTAAAAGTTAACTTATTAAAGTTAACTTATTAACTCATTAAAATAAATTAAGTTGGTTCTCTGAACTTTGTAGTTCCTTGTAGTCCCCGTTTGATTTATTCTTATTTATAGAAGATGAAAGTTGTCTCTAAAGTAGTAGCTGGGAGTAAAAGCAGACTAAAAAGTAGCTTGCTTGCGCTGAAAGGGAAATGTTTCTTCTGACAATTTTGAAGTATAATTGCAGGTTGAGCAAGTCTTTCTGCCTTTTTTCTTCTCCACCAATTTACTTTTTAGATGGTGCAATCGTGATTTCTGTTGCAGTGATGGGTTGGGATGCCCTTGTGGTTGCAATGGATTTGGCAAATGGTTTTATTTACTGAAAATATTCCGAAGATATTTCTGTTAATGCAAAAATTATGGACAGAAGATTAATTTTTAAATACTCGATATTTCATTATTTGAGCCTGCTGCTTAGTAAAAGTAATGAACGGTATGGAATGAGAATTTTAAATGATGAAGTCATGTAAGTGAAGAAGACAGGAATTCTGTTTCAACTGAGTGAAATGTAGGCTGTTCTTGTACTTTTCTCGCTTAGTATAAATAAGTCTTCCTGTTTCTTCCTGTTATTTCTGCTTGCACAGCTTTCTTAACGCTGTTTCCGTTGTTGACTAGGAAGCTTTCAGTATGGCCATACAGACTATTTACCTAAAGAAATAATGACCCTTTTTGGTCAAGAAAAGTGTTATCTAGTTGATAGTTCCCTCTGTGAATGTGACAGAACTATGTATTTTTTTTTTTTTTTAAAGAAAGCCGACTACCTGAATTTGATTGTTTCTATGGTGATGTTAGATAAGGTTTCTACCAGCCCACCACTTCTTTTTTCCTTTATTTTTTTTCTTCTATGAACTTAATTCCCTCAAGTTCTGTTTATGGATTTGCCTTGCTAAAGTGTCCTAATGCTTGGAGATACTTCTGTTGTTCATATATGAGATTTAAGGAGGTTTGTATTTGTGGAGTAGGGAAGTGAAGGAGTATGAAGAGAAGAAAGAAAACTACTTTGATAATTGTGGGAAAAGTCCCCATGTACAACTTGGCATGAGTTATGGAATTCCTGTTATTACTTTTTTTAGGAAAAGAAATTAACCTGTTCTTAAATTAAATTAATCTGACACTCTTAAAGAGCGATGCTGATGGAAAGATATTTTCACTCTGCTTAAGGAATCCTTAAAACATATGCTTCAAAGAAACAGTGGCCTGCAGAGTGAATTAATTACTTTCTAGACCCCCTCTTCATCACTCGGGAGCCTATGTGAAAACCAAAAATCCTTTATTTTATTTTGGTAATATGAAACGTCAGCCCTGGTTATTTCTTTGTGTCACCTGGAAGAGTTTTTAGTGATGTGAGTTATGTAGGGTGAAGCTTTTTCAACTTATCTGAAATAGCAAAAGTGTCTAAAAACTTTGGCAATGACATCTTCCCTTCCTCCTCCTTAGATGTTTGAGTAAATACGTGTGAATACAACTTCTCAGTATCTCATCTGAACGTTTCCTTTCCTTCTTTTGTGTCTATCATTTAGATTTTTGTAATTCCACAATCTTGTGAGTACCAGCTATTAGTTTCAAGTAAAAGAATGCTATTTTCCAGAAGAATGTTATTTTGGGGGTTCTTGCTGTTCTTGCATAGAGTGTGACAAGCTACGGTTGTCTTCTGTGATCATGAAAAGCAGAATCATCGGGAGTTCAGGCAAACTGGATTTTTTAAAGAAGGTTTATTCCCCAGCCTACTTAAAAGATCCTATTTGTAGCACAAGGTCAAAACCAGCATTTTTTTGAGTCCATTGAAAGGGAGGTGAACAGTGACTCAAGGTAGAAATGAGAAGAGCGAGGTGAGGACAGGAAACTGGCATTGCAGCTGAAGAAGATATTAGTGGAAATGCATCCTCTGTCTCACCTCTCTTTCTCTGCTTTTCTTGCTTCCTCTCTCTCTGATCTGCTCCCCCTCCTCTTGCCCAACAGTTAGAGGTTTGCCCTTGCTTTGGCAGGTGGAGGAGCGTGCCTCTTTGGAGGTTTCTTCTGCCCTTTGATGCTTATTTGCAGTGCCAATTAGTTTGAGTGGATGTAAGTGCCTGTTGGCTCTGAAGAAGCTGTAGTGTGGAGCTTGCTGAAAATTTCCTTCTGATTTTGCCTTCAGAATATTAATCTGTAAATACAGAAGAAAAACCGAGTTTGTAGATCATGGTGTTATTAAAGAAGCATTGAGAGATTCAGAGCATATGATAGATACAGACGTGAAAAGCTGTCCAGGAGTTCAGTGTTGGTCCTCCTAATTCTGCATTGTCGGTAGTGCTAGGCGGTTTAAAGTGGCTCCAAAAGTGAGTCTTTTTCTTCTTTAATTAAGTCTAAACATATCAATATTTCTAGTTGCTCTTTGTTTAAGCAAAAGTATTTATTTAAGATCTTTACCCTTCAGTGTTAGTCCTTCTCAGCTATCATTTCTGATTCCAAAATATCCAACTTCATTTTACTACTAACACCTCTGATGGCAGCTTCCACTAGGAACCATGTGGTATGTTGCCTGTGTTTTCATTTTTGGTACGTTATTTTAAAAACAAAAGTATTGTGGAATTTCCTGCCTACTGCTGCCACAACTGATAAATCACGTAAACACCTGCATTTTCACGCAGCTTGCATAGAAATGAGGCATTGTGCGAAAATATTGGACGTGGGAGTTAATTCTAAGGTTACAGTGAGGAAAGCTCTGCATGTCTAAAGCATTTATGTTTTAGACAGACAATATCATGGTTATTTTTGTTGACCATCAAGATGGTAGCAGGAACTGTGCAACTCTGGGAGTGAAGAGCATCCTTGTGACTTCTCACTTGATGGGAAAAGGCAATGTCTTGACTGACTGCTTGAGCAGATACAACGGTGGGATGCATATCTCCTAATCACTTTATTCTGAGCTGAGCTGGAAGCCCAAACTGTAACGCTTCACTGCCAGAAAAAATGCCAGTGTTTCAAAACTACTTGACAGTGAACAGAACACAGTACTGATGTCATCTGGACTGGGAAATAATCTCATGTCTGTGTTCTCGATGCATTTAATTGATGTAGGAAATGAATGGGACAGAGCTAGAATGCTCTTGGTGACTGAAAGTGGAGTTGGTAGCTTCTTTAATCATTGCGGATCTGATGTCAAGACTGTGAAACCTGCTTCCAGTTCATTTGGTCTCTTCTTTACTAGTGAGGGAAACTCTTTTGATCATGTCTGTCTCAATGTGCCCTGTTGCTTCTGCAGTGCTTTGGGCATTAGGTTGTTCTGAGAGTCCAGGAGTTCTTTGGGCAAGGTGCCTACATTTGGGCAAACTCACCTGAAGAGGGAAAGATTCTCTGTCTTGCAAGGGACTTGAAAAATCTTGGCATTTGAAGCAGTCACAGCTTTTGGGTTGACAAGGTCCTAGTTCTCTGCTGTTTTGAGGTCCTACCTTCGCCTGCAAAAATCTGTATTTACTCTTCACATTTCACTGGTGCTGTTTCCATGTGTTCCTCCTCATTTTTGAAGGCTTTTCCTTCCTGGACTTAGACTTCTGTTCTCATAAATGTATATACCTTGATAGCATTTTTTTTTTTTAATCTCTTTGAAGATTAAGACTATACATCTTTGTAGTCTATATCTGCCTAAAGAATGAGTGAGCAGGTGAGATGTAGGTATATGAGCTGGTCACCCTACATCCTATTCCACAAAGTAAATGTATTCTGCATCTTAATTTCTTTTTTGTATATATGTGTCTGAGTAATTTCTGCTTCCATCTTGCCGTGCAACTACTCTGCCTGTATTTTCTTGAAGCCTTCCTGGAATTCGCATTTCATAGCACTAAGTAGGGACATTAATAGTAACAGGGAGATGGGAAAGCAAAAAATATGGCTTCTCTATGAAATCTGGAGATAATGTTTTCCTTTTTCAAAAAGACTCTGTAAGCAGAAGAGGAGAATAATGTAAAGGTGTTCTCTTGGGTCTTTTAGCTTATTTTTATCTGAAAAGGATGCCATTTCTTGCTACCCTGTGATGTAAAAGTTGGATGTTATTTTCAGCTAGTCTGTGGTATTCTGAAATGCTAACCCAAAATGTGTACTTAGTAGATGCCAGCGAGGTTCCCTGAAGGTCAGATTGGCATTTTTCAGTAGGTAACCTGCCTCTAAGGTATAGCAGTGCTGGGTATACGATTCACTGATGCACATTAATTAAAATATCTATGGTGTGTTCACTTATGCTATCTTTCGTTTTTCTTTTTCATTTCTCTTTTCTTTGTTTTGTTAAGCATTGCAGGCTGTATGTACCGAGTAGTTCAGACGACGGGACCCGATGGAAAAAACCTTCTGAAATTACTTCCAATTTCTAAATCTTCTGGGAGCTTTGTGCCAGTAGTTCAGTCTTCAGCCATGCCAAATAATTCTAAAGCGAGTATTTGTAGTCCGGTCCATCTTACTTTTAAGACACAGCTTGCCAATACTACTGCACCTTCATCTGTTAAGATACCTGTTTTTCAGTCTCCTAATTCTGGAAACATTTTTCTTACAAGAAAATCAGACAAAACCAAAAGCGTTAGGGCAGGTTCTGAAAAAGAAAGCTCAGTTCCAAAATCAGCTGCTAACATCCAGAGCAGCTGTGTTTCAGCTGATAGACTGTCTTTGCAGAACATTGCTGTAACAAGTTCATCTAACCAGAGTAACACTGCATACATGTTGGTAAACACAAAAACTCTTCCAGTTTCTATGAAATCTCCAATACTGCCCTCTGGCCACCACCTCCAGATACCAGCTGATGCAGAAGTGAAATATGTCCCAGCTTCTTTTTTGCCACCTGCAATACAGCAAAAAATACTTGCAGCTGCAGCAACGAATGTGTCTGGAGGAGCTGACAGTAAAAAAATGCCGACTGTTATTTACGTGTCACCAGTGAACACAGTGAAAACAGTGTTTCCCAAGTGTTTGCAAGCCATTTGCTCAAAACCTGCCACAGAAGTTTCAAAAACATTAATAATGACTGCTACACAAACGGGAAATAGCTGTTCTCCTGAGACAGTAACATCTGATGGTCAGCAGTGCCAGCAAACTCCAATGAAATGGATTGTGCAAGAAACTCCACAGTCATCAACGCCTTGCCTTATTCCTGTAAAGTCATCGAATAATATGGCTTCTAAGATCTTGAAAACTTTGTCAGACATGAAGAATGTAGAAGCTAACTCTGCAAATATTTTACCACTCTCTTCTAGTGGTCCTGGTGGAAGCCAAACCAAAATCACACCTTTTAAAGATAATGCTCTGGTCATGTACAATGGGAAGGTGTATTTGTTGACCAAAAGAGGCTCTGATGATCTGTCAGCCCAAGCTGACAAACAAGCATGTTCCTCTTCTGATGATTCACTTAAGGAGACATCCAAGCTAATTGATTCTACTGCAGTTAATAAAATAACCAATAAAGTAGTGAAGCTGGTTTTGTCAAAAAGCAAAGGAATGGTGCTGCCTCAGAAAGATCCAAAAACATGTGCAAACTCAAAAAATTCTTCACCATCTGGCTTAAGAAATGATTTAAATTCTGCACCTGCAGCTCTGGTGGCACCAAGTACTAATGAGCAGAATTCCACTGTTAACCAGAGAAAGAGTTTGCCCTTCACCAAGAGCATTTCAAGTGGAGTGACCCCTATTACAGCAGTAGGGACACAAGAAAATGTATGCCAAAATGGCAAAGAAAAGAGTCACTCCCCCAAAGCAGCAAGTGCTGTTTTACCTCAGTCTAAGCAAGAGTGTGCTTTCAGTGAAGACTGGCAAAAGGTAACTGTCTCCAAACGTGCCCATCTTAGTCTTTGCTAAGTTGTTACGTGGTCCTGGTTCTATTTGAATAAAATGGCTATTAATAAATTCACAGATTTTTGTAACCAGGTATCCTGTCATTAGAATTGCTCATCTAAAGTGTGATTCTAGTCAGTAAATGATCTTTTACGGTAAGATTGCATCATGCAAGTGAGAAAATGCATAAAGAAAAGAAAGGGGCAGGGAAAATATGACTTTTTATCTCCTCACAAGGTAAATTGTTGGTAATAACTGAAACTGTAGGAAGGTTATTCATTGTTTGAGCTCTGGGAGCTGCTTGCTTTCTGAGGTTGATGCCAGATTCTCACAGCACAGCCGCTGACTGTGTTGTAGGTGTGATGTAAGTAGAGAAGTTGGCAAGAGGAAAACCAGGTGGAAGAGCAGTGTTTGTCATCCAGAGGTGAACTCTGGTCTTACACTGAGTGAGCTCTAGGCTCCGTTAGCTCAGACAGCCAAAGGCAGGAGCTGCGCTTCCTTCCTTTCATGCCATGAAGGGGAGGGATCCACCTCCTTTGACTCATGGTTTCATGTCAGGCAGGCAGAAGAAACTCTTGAGATCTTTCATGGCTCTCCCCCTTCAAGCTGGACCTATGTATTCTTGAGATCATAACATCAAAAATATGTAGAAAGTCCTTGGCCTTAAATCCCACAAACTGTACCCATGAAGGATTGTAGATCAAGTTTTCAGTTGCTCAACAGGCCAGAATGAATTTGCTTCCAGATAGAAAAGTATGCTTGCTTGTGTTGACCAGGCAGAAGATGGATGTCAGCTAAACATATTTGTGCAAATTTTAGATATTTAATCATTGCAGTAGACTGTAGGTTCTCTTTTTTTGATAGCTTCTCACATGTAAAATGGTTAAAATGGGCTTTTTTTTCCTTAGTGCTGTGTGATGCCGAGTGTTAGCATTCTCATTTGCTTTAAACTCTGTGAAAAATAGCATATCAAAAGGTTGCTGCTTTCACTTTGTAAATTTGCAAGCCCATGGATTGCCCGACAGGCTGGTGTGAGATGGAACTTGAAAGGCAGGAACAGCTCAAGTCATGGTGAGGTTAGGTACAAGAGGTGCTTGGTAGCGCTGGGTTGGTATTGTCAGTGACAGTGCATATATGAAATGCATTCAGCAGCCTGAAAGTGGCACTGCAAAGATGCCATCTGATCTTCCATCACCTTCCTTTCGTTTTTTGAAGTTTTAGAATAGGTGATTCCTTTCTTGCTTCGTTTACTTCTGTGGTTTACTAGTTGGACTGTGCATTTTCTGGATGTTCCACAAGGTACTCAGGGTTTTAACTAACTAACGAGAGTGTTAGACCTATGATACTATGTATATAATTTCTCAAAATTGGCTTACCTGTGTTAAATGTAACTCTTGGAGAATGGCAGACAAAAACAAAGTTTCACCAGCCTTTCTAGTAACTAGTTTTTAGTTTATAGACATGGGGAGAGAGAGTGTTTGATTGATGGTGCTTTCACTGTTTCTGTATTTCAGGTCCAGTGTGAAAAGATGGATTCACTGAGAAAGGTTATTCAAATCAAATACCAAGAGAAGCCACATTGGAAACAGTACTTGGAATTAAGGAAAAAATTTGGTCTGTCTAAGGAGGAGAGAGTATACCTTAGGAGAATACCATTAAGGACCTCCTGTGAGACACCAGAAGAAAGAGTTTGTTCCAGTAACAGCTTGAAAAGGGAAAATGATTCTTGCAGTTCATCATCATTAGATGTGGAAGTAATAAGTCAACATCGGGAATGTGTTAAAGAGGAAAAGGTATCTTGGAAATTTTTCGGTGCTAACATGTATAATGCAACGTATTCAGAAAGCAGCATATATATGGTTAGTACAGAGCTGCGTGTTTATTTGGACCCTCCTACCTCAGGATTCATCAGGGCAATTCAGTAATTGTAGTGGTTCCTGTGAGAATTGCTCCTAGCACTTCTTCGTGTACTGCAACAGACTTGTGTGATTTCAGTACAGCTTGAGTACCACGTAGGAATTTTTATTCTTTTTTTCTGGGTTCCACTGAGGGAAATTGGAGGAACAAATGCTTTGAAGAAGACCCTCTGTAGTGGTGGTTTGAATAGTCAAAGAGGAAGTCTTTATTGGAACAGAAACCATACCTCTGCATCCTGATTTATATTTAGCCTTCTGCAAACAGTTAGGTTTATCCAGTAGTGCAGTGGATATAAGCAGAATAACAGAAGAATAATCTCTTGTGTGGCTTTAGCCTTGAGTTTGAAAAATCAGTCAAGTGCCATTATGTCAAGGCACTTCAGTCGCTCACATGACTGAGTGTGGCTGACTTCCGAAGAACGGTATCCACTTAGTCATGTGTGATTTTATTAAAAGAAATTTAGCTGTGTACCTGTCTAATTTTTAGGGTTACAAAAGTCTTTATATTAAAATGATTGTATCCATCCAGAGTAGTTCTGTTCAGCCATAGTGTTCTAAATTTCCATTTGTATGAATCTACCCAGTCAAAGGTTTTCTCAGGTTTTAATAGTTCTGTGTTAAGAGCCCTGGTTTGAGCAGATCTACGGGCTGCTTTTAATGAGCTACATTAACATTTAGATAACAAAACAGCTGTGAGGGTTGCAGTCTCGTTTACTGCTAATGTTTAAGCTTTTTGGAAATGTAAGCATGAAAAATTCTTCTACATTTTTAATTTTCCCGTCAAGTTAGATAGAATTTTTTGTCTTACGCTACAGTTAAAGAACTGAAGCAGCAGCGGGAGATCATAGGTATGCACAGGAAAGGCAGAAGTGTGCTGTTGACTAAGGAAGGAATTCAGTGTTCTGGAATTTTTAACTGGGAATCTTTGCTAGAAAAATACAGAACACAGAAGTATGTTTGCTCAATTTGCTAAAAGAAGCGTCTTCCATATTTGTTGCAAGCCTCTTAGAATTACTATAACTTGTAATTGGTGCTTAGTGAACTGTGATGTTATAATGTAGAATGATGATCGGTTTAACAGAAGTGTATTTTGTATGTTTCTTGACTGTACAGGTGATTGTGGATCTGGAAGAGGAGTTGACTAAGAAACGAAAAATAAAACCTTCACCACTGTCAGACAGCAGAAAGAGAAGGAAGACTTCAGTCAAATCAACCGCAAGTCCAAGTTCAGAAAATATCAGCTCAGGTGCTGGTGTACTCAACAAAAGTGTTTCACCTCCACCAGTCTCATCACAGCACAGTGTTTCCACAGACTTTGTCACATCATCCCCAGGGAAGGACTCTGAGCCAGACCCATACGGTCAATATAGTGATCTTGCAGACTTAAATATTCCAGTTTTAGTGTCTGGTGAGGTTTATGCTTCAGTTCCTGAAGGTTCTTTTAGAAATGATGCTTTCCCTTTGACTCCACCAGATTTGGATGAAACAATACGGGATGAAAAAATAAAACGACTTAAACAGCTTCTAAGAGAACGAGAAGCAGCACTTGAAGAAGTACGTAAAAAAAATGCAGCAGAGTTGAAATACTGAAGCTGGTGATCTGGACCATACTCATCTTCATTTCAGTGACTTCAGGAAGAAATTCCTTGTTTAAACAAACCTGATTTTTTCTGGTGGATGGAAGATCTTAATGAAATTTATAGTGTGTATGTATTTAGAAACGTACAAGTATCTTGTTACGTACTAGAAATGAAAGACTTGGACCATCACATTCTGCTTCTGGGACATTACATGTATGAAAGAATGCAGAAGATAGGAATTTTTGTTAATGTATTCTCTATATTTTGAATTGAGGAGTTTCTGTATTAGCCCTAGCAAATAAACTTTCCCACTTTGGAATTCCATGGCCTGTCTCTTAGAAACTGAATGTACAATGCAAACCTCAACTGTAGATTTTTTTTTTTGTTAGTTTTCCTAATGTGTGTGGCAACTTTTATGAGCTCCTGAGAACTATCAATTGTTATTAAAGGCCAATGATTAGTGTTTAATACATGCTGTTTAAGTGACCTGGGAATTAGACTTTAGGCAGTAAGATGCAGATATTTATACAAAACTTCTTACAGATGTGAAGATGGAAGCAGTAGAAACCCCTGCTGACAGTTATTTAGATACATGTTGTTTACTGTTACAAGCCTTTGTAAGGCCTTTGCCAGCTGTGCACTGCTGAAGTTTGGTTGTTGGGATTATTTGTGTGTGTGGGATGTGTGTATATTTTTTAAACAGAATTATGTTGAATAATAACTTATTGATGCAAAAAAGGCATCTTTCTTTATTCAGGAGAGGTATCTTTAATAACTTTTGATGAGCATCTTTTCCATTTATTTGTTCAGTTGCCATTTGAACATGTCTCTTGCTGCCTTCATTTGGTGCTACCTTAGTTTTGCATTGTGGGAGAGAATATTTGCTCAAAATGTCTTTGCCATTATGATTTCTATAGATCTTTGTACTGTATTTCCCCAGCATATTCTGTCCTGTGTTTGTACAATGTCTTTCACGATCCTCTGTTGTCCATGTCACTGAATCCTGGAAAGACCCTTCAGCAGCTCTTCAGTCTTTATTGTTACAGCCATCAATAACTTTTGCCAACAGAATTTGTCATTGTGTTTGTTCTTGTCTGTTTATGGTTACATTCAACATCACCCATCCCTGTAGAACTCCATGGGTGATTTCTGTTGACAGGAGACTGTTTGCTACTATTCTTATTTTCTGTATTTTAATGAAATTTACATCTGCAAGGTTTATCTCTATTATTACATGGATGCCTAGTGTATCTATGGGGTTGTGCGGAAGGATGTTTCTTTGGAGGTGTCTTCGGAGAGCCCCATAGACTGTATCAGCCCCGTGTTCCTTGTTAATATGTGTCCTGACAGTGTGAAAAACTCAGGTGGATTAGAGAGCCTGGACAGCCTTTTACGAGAGAAGAAAAAGATGGTCTGTGCTATGAAGAGCTTGAGATAGACCAGGTGTGGGAGAAGATGATACACCAAACACGCAAAGGTGGGTGAAGAAGGAAGGTATATAATGGAACTAAACTCTTAAATGATTGAGATTACTGAAGAAGAGGCAAGTGCCTGTGGTCGAGCAAGCAAGTACAGGTGATATTACGGGCATCTGTGGGTTCACTGTGTGGAGTGAGTGTTTTGGACTGAAATCCCGTGGGTTAGCATAGGGTGACAGACACCTAATGAAGGGCTGATGCACAGCAGGGAGAGCGATGTGGCTGAATTGGGCCTGATGACCCACGTTACCATGCAGCCCAAGGATCATGGAGCAAGGGGCATGTGCGAGACGGCTGAGCACAAGGAGAGGACTGTGGTGGTTGGACCAGTGACCTGCAGCCTGACAGGCTGAGCCGCTGACAGAGCGGGTGTGCACAGCTGTTGTGTGTTCTGTATTAGTAGATGTGCAAAGCAAAGAGGCTGATTTATGGGAGGTGATGATTTTTTTGAGCAGCCGTTAAAACCAGTGAGGAAGATGTCTGTTGGTAGTCTCGTCTGTGCTTGTCCCAGAAAGTGAAAAAGTCTAAGTTTGGCCATATTTGGTAATATTTGCCTTGCCCGTTGAGTAAGGTTGGTAGGGAGGAGGTAATAGTTTTGTGTGAAAAATTGGAATATTCCCCACTTTGGGTGTGATGGGTTGATCCTGGCCAACTCCCAAGCACCTACCCAGCTGCTCGCTCGCTCCCGTCTCCTGCAGGATGGGGAGAAGATAGAAGATGGGCAAGTCTTGTGGATTGAGATAAAGACAGTTTAACAGGTTAATCAAGAGGTGTATGAGGCAAAGCAAAATAAGGAATTTAATCACTGTGTGCTGTCAGCACCAGGTGTTCAGCCATCTCCTGGGTCTCAGCATCCATGTTTACCAGGAGAAGACAGATAATGGAACAATAAATGTCTCTGCATCCTCTTCCTTTCGTTAAGCTTTTATTTGCTGAGTGTGACATCATATGGCACGGAATATCCCTGCCCTGGCTGCATCCATTCGCAGCTTGTCCATCCCCAGCCTCCTTGCTGGGAGGGGTGCAGAGTGAGGAAAAAGAGAAATCCTTGGTGCCGTGCAAGCACCATTCCACAACAGCCGAGGCACTGGTGTGTCCACCAAGGCTGTCTGCCTGTCTTCCGTCAAGTCTAAAACACAGCAGCACGTGGGCTGCTATGAAGAAAATTCACTCCACCCCAGCCAGACACGGTGATGGGGCAGCAGTAGAAAGGGGACAGTGGCAGCCTTGTGTCTTGTGCTGCAGTCACCTGTTGCGATACTTCTCCAGCAGACATCACTCACCTATCGTGACTGTCTTCTGACAGAAGACTTTCATCTGTTTTCCAGAAGACTTCTATTTTCCAGTGATCTTCAAAGAAACTAATGAAGCCGAGTTCACTGATCCTCTCCTTTTGCTGGGAGGATCCCAGACTGGGCATTCTGTGACACACCATCTTCTTTCTTCCAGAACCTTTTTTACACTAGCAAAGTAGTCCGTTAGCCTGTCTTCTCTAGAGACAGTGACAAGATACTGAAAATTTGGAGGAGAGTCCTCATGGCAAGGTTTTGCAGAAATATGATCGGTAGGATTTGGTGGAAAAAAGTGAATGGGCTATTTCCTTGAGGTCTAGTGGAAGACACTTGGCGCAACTCAGAAAGACAAAGTCGAGCTAAGAAGATAAAAGAGAAAGATGGAAGAGAAAGAGGAGTCATTCTTGGAACAACATCAGTGTGCAGTTGGGAGGATCATTGAGAGCCAAGGGAAGCCCCTTGGTGTGCTGGTGTGGGACCATTGTGCCAATGGCAGGAGCAAAGGGACTTCTAACAGCCAAGAACCTTGTGCGTTGTTGGAACAGCTCATCCAGACACGTCATCTGTAGCACGGATTCTGTTTTTCTGCATTATTTCTGCAAATGTTCATCCTTCAGCTGCTGTGATCCGTTATGAGTTTGTGACGAAGAAGCAGAGTCCTGGGAGCGCTGGCTGGATGCCGGGGTGCCGGCTGTTGGCAGCCGTACCTATGTGCAGCCGTGGCTGGCAGAAGGCACTGCAGTTACATGCTTTGCTTGTTGTGTGAAGCACGTAGTGATATGAAAACCAGAGATTTAGGCTACAAATTAAATTTTTCAAGCAAATACTGGGGAAGAATCAGTAGAAGACCTTTTAGGAATTTCTGGGTCCAAAGAGCAAAGGTGGCAGCAAATGCTGGACAAAATGGTTTGGCAAGCAAAGATGATCGTTGCCAACATCAGCCTCACCTTGTGACCTGGAGTATCTGGCCAGAACTATCCATGGGGAAGCTGTTACTGTTCAGCTAGAGGACAACCCAACACAGCACCAGCATTTCTGTATGAGGACTCAAATCTTCACAGAGGTCTGTCCCAGCCATTTACAGAATCAGAGAAGCATGTAGGCTGGAAAAGACCCTTAAGATCATCGAGCCTAACCATAAACCTAACGCTGCCAAGCCCACCACTAAACCATGTCCCTAACTGCCACATCTACATGTCTTTCAGATACCTCCAGGGATGGTGACTCAACCTTATTTAGTGTGAGAAGCCACCAGGAAGCTGGGCACCCTGGACTCCGCCAGGTCCAGTTTTTTCCTTGCAAGCCAGCACTTGGCTGCAGGGGGTGGGGTTGCAGGAGTCCTAGAGAACCAGTGACGCTGCGGGTGCGCCTCATCAGGGATGTGCAGGCTCAGCTTTCAAACTGTCTTGGACAGTGGAGCTGACTTCAGAGTTCCTGCAGTTGTGTGATTGGAGTGGACACGTTGTGACCAATGTCCGATGGCACGGTTGGCAGCGCGAGCACATACCAGGGCTGGATCTGGCAGAGCCTTGCCTGTCCTGTGGTGGATCGGGGAGGTGCGGAGCAGTTACAGTGCGGTCTGAAGACAGCTTCTGGCAGATGGGAAGAGAGATGAGGCTGCTTTCAAAAGCAAGACAGAAAATTTTAAGTCCACAGTGCTGAAGTGGTCTGAAGATCCATCCAACCCATCACTGCCTTTCCCTCAGAGACCAGCACGGGGAAGGAAATCGGAATGGAGGGCAGCAGGGGATACCTGAAAGAGTACAGAGACATAATGATCACAAAAATGACCACAAAAATGATCAGAGAGATGGAACACCTCTATGAAGACAGGCTGAGAGGGTTGGGGTTGTTCAGCCTGGAGAAGAGAAGGCTCCAGGGGGACCTTATAGTGGCCTCCCAGTACTTAAAGGGGGTTATATGAAAGACGGGCACAGACTTTTTAGTAGGACCTGTAGGGATAGGACAAGGGCTCATGGTTTTAAACTAAAAGAGTGTAGATTCAGGCTAGATTTAAGGAAGTTTTTTACAATGGAGGGTCATGAAACCCTTGGAACAGGTTTCCCAGAGAGGCTGTGGATGCCCCATCCCTGGAAACATTCCAGGTGACACACATGGCAAGTGTTAGCGCAATCTGACAAACCTGAGGTCCGGGTGGTAGGGCAGGGTGAGGACTCACCAAGAATTTGAGTGGCTGGTGGCATTCCAACAGGCTTTTCTCATTTTTAGTAGCTGTCTTATGTTAGCTTTCCTGTCAGTCTTAGCAAGAAGGCTGAGCCTCCTTGGCATGCTTCACCTCCAGGGTTCAGCAGCTGCAGGTGCCGCCACCCCTGGTGCCCTTGCAGCAGGGTGTGGGGCTCCGTTCAGGAGTGGTACCATAGAGCCACCTTGCAGGTGACAAAGCCAGCCCTGTCTTCCATTACGGTCTCACAGGAAGACACCGGTGTCATTTAGGTGGCTGTTTCTTTAGCCCAAGCCTGTAAGTTTACTGCTCAGGGGCAGAGGAGGAGCAAGTTCACAGGACCTGGCATGGACAAGAGGTGTGAATGCAGCCACTCTTTGACATGGAGATGCTGATGAACTTGCTCCTTCTCTGCCCCTGGTTGAGTCAACGGGGATTGACTGAAACATCTCACCCTGTTGGGGAGCAGCAGGAGTGGGGCTGCCCCCCAGGGAAGGATGAGCTGGGGGTCACCTGGGCACGGGCAGTGCCCTTGCCAACAGGGAGCTGGGCCAGGTAGGCAGAGCAGGCTGGTGGTAACGGGGTCCATGGACAGCCCCAGGCAAAGTGACATGAATGAAGTTCTGGGTCTGTCCAAGATGTTCAGCCAGGAGCAGTAGAGATGGGACTGGGGACAGGACTGGCTGCACAGCTGAGGTCCAAGGGGAAGATGAGGTTGGAGGACAGTTGCCTGCAGTCTAGGTCTGAGGCCTGTGCACAAAATAAAGCCGGGGTAGAGCTGAAGGCACATCTGCTCACAGCATAGATCAGAGCAGGACTGGGTGTTTCAGCCTGAGCTTACATGGTGCTCCTGG
This sequence comes from Falco biarmicus, assembly GCF_023638135.1. NCBI lineage: Eukaryota > Metazoa > Chordata > Aves > Falconiformes > Falconidae > Falco > Falco biarmicus. Next base: position 1,438,251 of record NC_079303.1, on the reverse strand, counting down.
GCCATGGGCAGAGTGTATGAGGGGGTCCCAGGTGAGGCTGGTCAGGGCAATTGAGGGGTGTGAGTGCCCTCAGGGGCCTATAAATCCTGTAGCAGCGAGGGAAATGGATCCTTGGGTCAACTGTTTGAGCTTTCAGGCTTTTCTCAGCTGGCATAGTCTGATTGTGCCCAACATTCTGCAGAGGCATTGACCATCCAAAAAATCCTCAGTAGGAGAGGTAGGACCTGGTGCAGCCCTCAGAATTGCGCTTCTGCATTGGTGGGACTGCAGGGGCTGTGGGGGAAGAGGGGTGGATTCAATGGGGGCCTGTAACTCTGGAGTGGTCAGTCAGGAGTGTGGAGTGTTCCTGGGTGCTGCTCATCCCTGTCCTTTTGGTGAGGGGTGGGAGAGGAGGAGGGGAGTTTCCTCAGCATTGAGGAGGTTGTTAAACAGAGAAGACTTTGGTGCTCTGTTGTCGAGCTTCTGTGGATCTACAGATGAGCAAGAAACCTAGCAAGCGGTGCTGAGCTGGTGGGGGAGCATGGGGTGGTTGGGAGGGGTGCTGGGTTATTAGCTGCAAACTCAGGAATGTGCTATTTTGGGTAGGACTCGGATTCCTGCTGGAGCTCAGGCTGCTGGTTACCCACGTGTTGGTTGGGTTTGGCTGGCTCATGGCGGTGGTGTTAGTGCAGAGATACCTGGGGGTTCTGGGGTAGGGGACAGCCTGCCTGGTGCTTGTCAGGAGCAACCTCTGCGCTTGATAGCGGTTCACAGGGGAGAGGGAGGAAGGTGATGCCAGGTGCCAAGGAGAAAGAGAGGGGGGGAAAAAAAGCCCTGTGAAGCTGCTTGAATGGATAAATGTGGGTTTTGCTTCCCCCTGTTTTGTACCAGTAAAAGGGCTTCCTCCCTCCTTCCCGGCAGAGCCCTGGCCCTGCAATGCACGGCACTTCGTCACTGTCCTGACAATCTCCTGGGTAAACAATTTGCCTAATGAGACTGAAAGAAGGCAAAGGTTTCTGCTAGATGAAATGTTACATGTTCTGCGTTGTAGCAGTTAACCAGAAACTGGGGTTTACATGTTGCCTTGTTAGAAAGCACTTGGCCAAGTGTGGAACCTGCAGGGAGGCCCCGATCCCTAGGGATCCATCAGCAGCTGAAGTGTGATGCTTGGGGAAATCCTCCCCAAGCTGTAGAGCCCCTGGGGTCTCTGCTTCCATGGTAAGAGTATCTACTTCTCCTCCTGCTCCGCTGGCTTCAGTAGTTTGGCAGGTTTCTTGCTCCAAAACTTGTTTTCACAACGCGAATTGTCTGCGCCCTGGGCTGAACCAGGCTGCAAGCGCGAGTAAAGCACTGATGGAGACATCCAGCTTTAAATCTGGGAGAAAGAAGTTTCCCAGGGCAGCTGCTGGCATTTCCAGGAGGCCTCTGGCTTAAATTCCTCTCCTGGTCCTTTACCTGCCCCTCCAGGGAGGGGAAGAAGTCAGCACAAGCTGTGTTGGTGCGGGAGTGCGTGCTGGAGCTTATGTAGCTGTAGACTTGAGCAATAACGTAGGACGGGAGCTGAGCTGTTCCTGCTAAGCAGGGCTCGAAGGCAGCTGTTCCTCATGGATTCTCTAGGTCTGTGTGTAATCAAATGTCCCTTTTCTTTGCTGTGCTTTGGCAGAACTGGAGCAAATGTGCATTTTTAAGGCTTCTGGCTTGGTCTGGACACAACTGTTGTGCGTGGGAGGCTGCTGCTATGAAAACGCTCGGTATGAGCACCCTGGCACGCATCTGGGTGTCAAACCCCGAGAGCCTTGTGAAGCTCAATCTCTGGAGCCCGCTGACCCACGGTGGGGTCAGGCTGGGGTGCTGCCAGCACCGTCCGACAGCTTGGGGAAGCAGCAGGAGGGACGAGCAGCTGGCTGTGGGCTGGAGGCTCTCAGGGAGCACTGGGGACATCAAGGCTATGAGGACAGGCTGTTCTATGTGCTTCTGGAAGTGTGAACAGGACACGGGCTGCGGAGTCTGACGCTTCCTAGACTTGTGCAATGGGGCTGCTGTGAGCGGACCCTTGGGTGAGCTTGTCCCACCGCCCAAACCGGAGGGAGGGATTCAAAGTGGGGCGGTTGGACCCTGGAGCAGCTTGTGCAGGTTTCTGCCGCTGCTGCACCATTCCTCCTCCATGGGGGCCCCGCCGGCAAGAGGGGAGCTGGTCCGGCTGCCTCCTGTCCTCTGCAGGAGGTGGTGGTGTGATGAGCCCTTTCCTCCTGGGCTGCTCGAAGGATGAGGCAGCTCTGGGGACCTTCCCCTCCAGCAGCGCGCAGGCCATGGCTCGGCCCCGAAGGCTGGGGCTGGAGCCCGGCTCTGGGCTGGGGGCTCCCTCCGTGTGTCCAGAAGGACTTGGCCTGGGGAATGCTGGAGCTCGCAGGGTGAGGGGCTGCGGGGGGTAAAACTGGGTGTGGTGGAAGTGATGAGGAGACACAACTCTTCAATAACCTTCATTTAATTCTTTCATGACATTGGCATGTGTGGAAATGTTACAGGCTTGTTTACAATACTGATAACATTTGCATTGCTGTGTGGATTAATAGCAAAGCCCTTTGTGTCAAGTACTATACAATCGCTTCATACATTTTTTTTATATAAAATAAATGCTTAGAAATATCAACCATTATTGCTACTAAATTCCTGAGTTATGCTGAGAACATGTTCTCTTCACCTTCATTAGATGCTCCCTGCTATCAGTAGTGTTTGCTCGTCAGTCACAAAGCTCTGCGGTGTGTTATACAGGGTTTGTCCATGCAAGCTGACGACTGCACGCAGGGAAATTTTCTATACAGGAACAAGGAAAGAAAATTCAAGTTAGCAGGCTTGCCCACGCTGAGACAGCAACAACTTCAGAAGTCAGATGGCACACCAAAATGTTGGTCGGCTCCAGAACTATAAGCCTGACTTCCAAGCTGTTCTCCTGGACAGACTCCACCGTTTGCTCTGCCATCCCAGAGCAAACGTCCCCTGTGACTGCGGCAGATCCCGCAAGCGAAGCTGGTTAAAGCTGGTCTGATGCCGGAGCCTGCGTATCAACGCAGCAGGGGCAAAGCCTGCCGAGGGGGAGAGGACCGTGTGGTGCTGCGGCTGCTGAGGTCTGGCAGCCTTGATGGCCGATAATACAGGGCAGCCCATCGTGCAGCGTGTCGGGCTATTCAGAGCGTGGAGAAGCAAAGCACTTAACGTTAACTGCATTTTACCTGAAAGTCACGGATATAGGTGAGGAAAAAGCTGAGGAAGGAGAATGCTAACGACCACTCTGAGACGGTACTGATGATGTGAGCTGTGTAGCCCTGTGTAATAGTGAGGGGGGGGAAAAAATAATCAGTGTGAAAAGCTCCTCTTGAACCTGTGACAGCACAAAGACAGCTTGCATGTGTGACATCCCATATGCACAACTATTTCCTTTTGGAGAGTAAAAATTTTTTGGCATATGGGCACTCTCTCTGAATGAAGTGCTGAACTCTGCAGAAGAGTGAGAATGACCAGGAAGACACCTGCTCCACACAACTGGGATGACCCCCACTGGGAATTTAATAGCCACCTGCAAAACCTGAAGGCTCAGTCAAGAGTTTGGCATGACTAACAGCAAAACTCTTCACGAAAGTAAGGTTCAAGGCCCTCCTTTGGATGTCAGCAGACTTCCTGGGGGCTCCTTTATGCTTTAAATGCAGGGAGGGGTGGGAAAAGCCCTCAAAACCAGCCTGTGTAATCTCTCCTCCAGGAAGTGTCGCACCTCGGAGGTGGGCAGAGCTGTGACTACCAGCATGCCCTTTCTGTCCCACTCGGGATCCCTCGCTGCCCAACACTTGGCCCTTCGATGGCAGCTCTGCCACTTGTATCCTTTGGCCTTTTTTCTCCTCCTGGCTCCACCAGACACCCACCTGGCAGCAGCCAGGAACGCTGCTTTGCTGCAACCCACCGGCATATGAGATTATTTACAGTTATTGTTTAACAGTGACCGGGAATCGCTGACCAGACAGGCTGGTAGTCTGACAGCTCGTTCAGACAGTTAAACTGCTGCCCCTGAGCAAGATTAATTTAAAATAACCCTTAAAGCTGCAACTTTTGCTGAAAGCAACGCTTCAGCAAGTAGCTGCATGCTGGCTCAGCTGGAAAGCTCACTGTCCCCTGCCATCCCAAGCAGGAGCATGGAACTGCAGTCAGTTCCCAGGTGCATATGTCACTGAAATAACGTAGCTGGGTTTTGTTCTCTGTTTATCTTTTCCACTCAAACACTTACTCTTTCCTGTGGGTCCCAGTGCAACTTCTGCACTAGATTCGTCCCATACAGGCCGCTGTATAAGATGACTGAGGAAACAAACACTTTAAGAAATATGTTAAGGAAGATTCAAGAGCAAGAATGAGCAACTTGGAAATTTTAGACTCTGCTTGGATTGTGTCAGGCTGAGGCTGTAAGGACATCTCTGTGTTTCCACAAAGTCTCATCAGCATAATGAACACTAATAACGGAATCATACAATGGTTTGGGTTGGAAGGGACCTAAAAATCCAGTTCCAACCACGTGCCATGGGCAGGGACACCTGTCACTGGACCAGGTTGCTCCAAGCCCCGTCCAGCCTGGCCTTGAACTTCCAGGGATGGGGCATCCACAGCTGCTCTGGGCACCCTGTACAGGCGCCTTGCCACCCTCACAGTACAGAATTTCTTCTTAATATCTAATCTAAATCTACCCTCTTTCAGCTTAAAGCCATTACCCTTTGCCCTGTCACTACAGGCCCTTGTAAAAGGGCATGCAATGTGACATGGACTGATTCACGTCATCCCCTTCAACTTGTAGGTTGTCCCAACTGCCTGGTTACTGTCATATGATAAAGTTAATTCTAATCTAAATCAATTATTTCTGTTCTCTGTATGCTGTATCTTGTTATACCTCCTTGATCAAACACAGCATCCTTATGAAATAATTTCAGCTATGATAACATGTGAATACTGATTTAGCATTTTGTGTTTGTTTTTAGTGGTATTTTCTAGGCTAACAGTGTCTAGACCACCTTCCCTGATGGCATTTCAACTTCTCAACCACCTTGAATTCTTGACATGTGGGTGATGGGTTGGCACACTACAGCACTTGCAGCAGAGAGGGTTATTAGCTTTTCTGTTTCCCTCTGTTCACTCCAGGTTTGAGAACTGCTTCGGTACAGCAGCCCAGGGAAAACCCCACATGACAATGATTTGATCAGAGGCCTGGGATTTTTCTGGAGCAATTGAGATGTCATCTCTTTTCTCAACATCTTGCACAGGGAAGGTAAGCTACATCAGTGCTACTGCCTTTATAAATTGAACTTGGAGCATTAAGTTACAGAAGATGTGATTTTCATGGGATTAAGATATCGGCTTCAACCGTTAATGAGATTAAACATCAAGAGCCTCCTGATGTGAAAGATCAATTCTGGTGGTGAAAAGGCTGAACTTACTGGCACAAACATGTATTTGAAAAGCCAGACTTCCAAAGCTTATTAAGAAATTGATCTGAGTGGTCCAGGGAGCTCTGGTTACTGATCTGAATGCCAGATATCCAATTCTCTGCTAATTAAAATGTACAGCTTTAGTAGCTGTTAGTTACCTGCCTGACTTACTACTGCAATGGAAATAATTTAATCATTGTGATACAAAAATAACTGGCTGTCATCCTTCCCCCATTACAGAGTGGGTAATTAACTGCTTTGCTCTTTCTGTGTTGGCAATTCTGCTGTTTCGCTCCAGCAGAGGATTAGGAGTATTTTTATAGAAACATTTAGGTTGAAAAAGATCTTTAAGATCACCGCCCTAGTCCTGCTGGCTACTGTTTCTGATATAAAAGGTATGTTTCCTTCTGCTGCCCAGTACCAGTTGCAACTGTTCCACCTTTGGCCACAGACATCTCCCTTGTACCATCCTTCCCTTATTACATTATGAGATGTTGGTTTAGAAAATAAGTCTGACAATTTCTCTTTTCTTCTCCTTCCACGCACATGTATGTATATATCATTATTTCTACAGCTTTCTAAAGCTTTACTTCCCTCTAATTTTGGTTAGACTGCACTGGTTCAAAAACCTCTACGGCTACGGGGTTTGTGGTTTTTTGGCACTTGTAGCAGATCACGCTGTTCCATTTTTAGTCTTCCCAACTGTATTTGGCTCCTAACTGTTCAAAGCTCGAAATCCCATTCTCCACCAGCACCAAAACCTTCTGCTAGGGATGGCGACTCACAGATGACCCCCTCGCCCTGCGCCAAGCCTCCTCAGCAAGTAAGGGTCCTTCTCGCCACTTTCCAGATAACCAGCCTGTGCCCTGACTATCATTTCTCACCAGATGGGTGCAGACTGTATAATCTTGTAGCAGCAGCAACAGGAGCCGGGCAAGATGGTCTGTCACTGGGAAATGGGGCATATGGTTTAGTATTGGTTTTGGCTGCCAGCCTGGAAATAAGTAGAATTGGTGGGGATTAAATTGGTGGCCTTGATTCAGCTGCAGAAGGGACAACACTTAAGCAATGATTTTTGCACCCATGTAAATTTGATAACTTTAGTGTTGTAGTCCTGTTGGATGTAAACCTGAGTCATAATTTTTAAATACAATGTTTAGGTCCATTGGGTTGAGCAGAGGAACAGCTGTGGTTTGGTTTCCCGATTGTTAAATGGACAGGAAGAAGCCCTCTCTTTTCTGGATGGGCTTGCCCATGTTTCTGTAAAACCCACAGATGCTTCCAGCACTCAGAATTCAAAGGTAAGGGAGAAGATGGATTCCAGAATGGAGGGAATGCTGTAGGGAATGCCAGCCAGAAATGTCCTGCCTTTTGGAGTGTAGGATGGGCAGGGAAGGAGATCAGAGGTCAATTGTCTCTTTAGATTCAACCCTGGCAACCAGAATTGTGTCTCTGACAAATGCCAGTGCTTTAAACCTGTTCTGGGAGCCAGCTGGCTGCACACGGCTCTGTTAGTAGTATTTTCTCTTATGCTATGTTCTGTACTTCTCTTTTAGTTGTATCCAACTGTAACATTTGCTGCAGCATTCCTGTTGCCAGGGAGCAGACGCTTATTGCTTACCTGGCTCCCCCCCCACCCCCATTAAACAACCCATCTCTCACACACACTGCCCCTTCTCCCCATCGTTCATAACCTACGGCCTGACCTCTTTGTGATAAACTTTTTATTTTGCCGTTTTTAGTCTCTGGTGTGCAGAAGGAGAGCAGAAAGGGTGGTAACCATCCCTCTTACATTTTTTTATTATCCAGTGATTCACTTTTGAGCTTCACCTGATGGTCCCCTTTCCCCTAAAGCTCCCAGGTTACGATACAGAATACACACAGACAGCACGATAGGAGCCGCACGTAAAGGCGACAGGCCTTCTGTGGCACAGCCTTTCACATCAGTAGGTTAAATTAACATAGATGCAAATACTGTCATTGGTGAAGGCTGCTCGGTCTTACAGTGACACGGCACAGCAAAAAGGATACTGCTCACAATGCTGGAACAACACCAGAGCAACACGGTCAGACGGATCCAAAAGATGTCTTTGCTGTGAACTTCTGGCTGCATCAGGTAGGACAGGACGGTCTGAACCAGCATATAAATGGCTCCTACTCCGAATGTCAGGCAGGCTCCAACCACGTGTATGTAGTACAGAATACATTTCTAGGGAAAGAAAGCACTGCTTGTACAGAACCTGCTTTCATTTTTAAATTTAATTTTTACACTCTAGGAACAATTTTCTTCTGTAAACCTTTGGCACTCCACCCTCTCTATTACCTTCTCACATCCCAAGCTAAGCAGTCCTGGAACGTGCTAGTGCACAGGAGATTTTTCTTGGAAAGCCCATACAGAGCTGGCTGGAAGCCAGCCCCTGCCAGCTCCCTGTATTGCTGCTTTCGTTAAGTCCTTGTGGCTAAGTTACAGGTCACAGCTATAGCTTAACTACAGGAATTTAAGAGCTGTTATCGTTCATGATACGGGACAGTAACACAGAAAGTGGATAAGGAATCCTGGCAGCTGGGCAAGGAATGAGTGACAACAGGCTGTCCGCTGAGCTTTTCTATCCCAGGAATCTGCACATCTATGAAAGACAATGCAATATGTGATAAACCCGACACAGCTCTAGTACCCACAACAGGATTAAAAATAATGAGGTTTAGCGCTTCTCTGAATTACTCTAGTTTGAATAAGCCTTGTTTGACAAATTAGTATCTTTGAATACTTGGAGGGAACAGGGCTGAATCAAGCAGTAATGCTTCTTAACTTAAAAACCACTACAGGAGAATGAGCTGTCAAATAGTAATCATTAAAACTAGAAGTTATTCCAAGAAAAAAACACCCAACTTAAAATTCATGCCCTGAAAAATCACATTGTGTTCTGTCCTTCCTCTCATCCCTGGCTAAGCACGGCACCTGAAGGCAGAAACTAGAAAGTGTGACCTTGCCAACTGCACGATGCAGGGCAGCCTCCCTACTCGCCAGTCCTGCAGGTGATCATTTATGCCCAAAGCAAGGGACTGTCTGTGTATTTTACTGAGTAACTATTAAGATCAGGAATTGGAGTCACTCTTTCCTCATAATCTCCATGTGCACCTTATGCGCACAACTGAATCTGAGGCGCTGCATCCACAGTGTAAGAGGTGGGAATTTAAATAGTGAATAATGAAGCTGCAAAGGTGTGTGCTCCAAAATCCTGCGCTGTTCAGCAAAGAGGTATCATCAGAGAGAAATCTTTGCCCTACAGGAGAGAAGATCACTAGCCACAGCTAGAATAAAGCAATTGTACTGGCTGAACAGCATGAGTTAAATCTCCTGTGAGGGTGAGCCCTGTGCTACTGCTTTGACGCGCAGCAGTGAGCGCTATCTGGAGCTCTGTGTGGGATGGCTGTTCCCGTATCTCCTTTGTTTGTCTTCATGTATTTTCACACATGTTGTCTTCAGTAACTAGTAGATTCCAGGGGGCTTTAAGCTCCTTTTGTCTCTGGTGTGGCCCTCAACCAGTCCTCAGTATCACTTGGATATGCAGGTACATCACTTCCAACTTTTGTCTTGTTCAAGATTAAATGTTACACAAAACAGTTAACAAATTAACATGCACTGTCTATGTTTTGATTATCTTGAAATCTATGGAAAGTAGATGTATCCTCTCCTGACCAGTGGTGGAGGGAAATCATGGAGCTGAACACAGCCAGGAGGCTTTTGCATGGTGGGTGCAGTGGGGAGGCTGTGCCCGCCAGGAACAGCTAGGGTTCCAGAGAAAAGTAAACGGAATTAAGCCTCCAAAAGAAAACCCACCCCAACAGGAGTGTGCTGCGGTTTCTAAGGCCAGGGCTGCTGAATCACTGGGAGAGCTGTGCTGGGGAAAAGGAGAAGGGAAAATTTTCCCAGAATTTTTCCTCTTTGCTTTTCCCTGGCCCTAATCCAGCAGGAGACCAAGGTGACACTGCAGCCTCTCAACACCAAAGGCACCACTATACATCCCCAAAAACCCAGCAGGTAATTAACACAGTGAGGCTGGGAATTGTACAACTGTCTTGCATGTAGCAGCCAACAACATAGAATGTGGCCCTGCTGATGGCGTGATAGGTGAGAATACCAGATTATTTTTTTTTTGGAGAGGATGGGAAATACTGGGGAGGAATAAAAATAGACACCAGGATGGAGAAATTAAAAAGCTGGTAACTGTTGCAGTGTTTCCAACAATTGCACAGGTTTGAAGGAAAATATACCTAAGAGGACAGACTTTTCAGAGCTGTACTTCTTGTGCGGTTGGGTGGTTTTGTTGGCATTACTTCTATTTGTACATGTTTTTTTTACTATTTGATACCTGATTCCCTGGAGTAAAAGACCACAACTATACTGTATTTTGAATCTGGATTACTAGGGCTTTTAAATCTCCTATAAGGAGATCCAAAATGAGTTTGCTTTCTGCAAAACTTGTGGGGGGTTTTAATGTTTCAAAATGTCACGAATGGCTGCTCACAAGTCGCAGTGGATAAAGCAAATAAGAAATAAGTAAGAAATTATAAACAAAACCTTACATTTTTTAAGTTTTCTGTAGGGAAGTTGACAAAAAACCAGGTTTGCCCCAGAAGGTTTTGCTTTCAGTAAAATCCCCATTTTATCAGATATCTCAGTAAACAAACCCCCACACAACTTGACAGCTTCAGAACATTGCAAGCAAAGCACAAACCTGGAAATTTGCAATAATGCAAAGTCCGAAACAGCTCATCAATCCTAGTGTAAGGCCAATCTTATTGAGCTTGATGATCTTGGATTTTTCTGGATTCAAAGCATAAATTTGTTTATAACGGACGTACATGGTAGCCATACCTGTTAATGAAGAACCCAACTGCAGTAAGATTTTCAGCTGACAAGTAGACAGTCCTTTTTTAACTGGGAAGATGCTGAGTGACAGAGGCAACTATTTAAAATACAAAAACTGTCTTATGGTGCGCTTAAATAGGAAAGCTTAATGATCTGGAAGTCAAAACTAAAATAATACAATGGTAAACAGGTAAATTTACTAGATTTTTCTTGTTTCTTTCATTTGAAAGACATACTAGGTTGTTTTTCCCCCTCTCTATAATCGCAGCACAAGTAAGGTGACTGCCTTGATTTTGAATTTCTATTTCTTTTACTAGTCTGTTTTTTTAAAAATGCATTTCTGGCTTTCTGGAATCTGCAGCTGTCATGCTGGCTTTGAGGAGAACATCCCTGATATACGCTTTCCTCTGAATTGTTTAAGAGAATTAAGATTGATTACTTAGAATTTAGGATTTGACTGAGAATTATGGGCCATATAATGATCTGAATAAGGAAATTAGATTGTTTAAAGCTCTGTGCATTCCAGAACTGCCTGCAGTTCTCCAAGGACAGACAGCTTTCTATACTCACCCAAGAAAGCCGAAATATTTAACATGATCCCAAATAAGCATCTTTCAGGTGGTATTGTCCCTGTATCACTGGAAGAGATAAATGAAGTGATATGTATCTATCTATACTAAAAATACTTACAACACAACTTTACTTATTTCAATCTACAAAGGAACCATAAGAAACAGGTTTGTGAAAAAACCCTCCTAGACATTTTTCCCTGAATTTTTCATTAGTCAAACTATACTGTTCTAGTTTCTAGAGCTGTAGAAATAAGCAAGGTAAAGACATGCTATCCTTAGAACAAGGAATGAACACACTTGGTATAACTATTGCTTTTATATCAATCTTGATTCCATAAAAGGTGAATATAGTATTAAGACTGGGAAAATGAAGCTGGAAAACTGAAAGACCAAAACTAAGGTCATATGTACAGCAATGATGCAATGCAGTTGGGAATATAGATTATAGTATGTATTTACTGGTGCAACCAAACCTGGTGACAGCAAGAGGCTTCACTACAAACAGAAGGTGGGAGATGCACCCCCAATTTTCTTGTTCATCATCATTTTAAGGATACGTTCACAGAGCTACCGCTTAAAGGTTAGACTTTTGCAGAGAAATAGACAGCTTTAAATAGTGTTACACACAAATAACTACAAACAGCTAGTAGTTTTGGGACTGGAGCTGTTGGGTAAGAACTGCTGTTTGGAGCTGGGGAAGAATTCACAGCGTGGGAGAGGCCAGTTCAATACTATGATACGGTACGAATGTTACTGACCTGATGTAGGGCACCAAAGGGTCGACGTGGTGTAGGACGATTGCAGTAATGTATGAAAACACAAAAGACGCAGCTGACCAAACAACCAAAGCCGCAGGCAAGAAAGAGAGGCCTTGCTGAAACCACCACATTTCGGTGCAGACTTCTAACTCCGAACACTGCGAAGAATCAAATACAAAGGTTTGCTAAGATTTCTCAAAACTTTTCCTTTTCTCGAGACAAGCTGCTTCAAGTACAGCAATTCTGTATTGCTCTCAGTGTTGTCCTGCAAACCCAAAGTGAACATTTGACTTCACGGCACAGAAGCCATCATAAATAGAAACATCTGGAAATGTTAATTCTGAAAGCCTTAGAAGATCAGAGGAAAAGAAACCAGTAGTGTCACTTTACTACGTCTCAGCATTTGTTGCTGTCAGAAAAAGGTTGGGTGGGTCACTGTGAGTTACTGACTCTATTTGCTTCTTGCCCTTGTGTCATAACACCATGTTAGAGTTAGTGAAGCTGACAAAAAATGCACCCAAGTAGTGGCAGTTTAACTGATAGTGGCTGTTGTGGAGCCTCTAACTTCCATTAATAATCGACTGGGCAGATGTGGAGGAAATTACCTAAAATTACTTTAATATCTGCACTCATTTACTACCTGTCATGCTGTGTGACTCAACATCTGTTATAAGCATCACTTAAATAAGCTCACAGATATCTAGGAGCAAAAGCTGACTGCTACCAGCTACAGCCTTCAAACTCAAGGGCTACTTATTCCTGGTGGCAGTGTAGCAGCTAGTATGTTTTTACAGGTGGGAGGAAAAGGCCCATTTACAGTGGAGTGAAATGGCTAACACTGTCCTCACACCATCCAGTTCTGAGAGTCCCAGCCTGACAGCAAATCTTTGTTTCTCCCTCCAGTTCTCTAAGAACAATAATGTGCAGCTGGGTCACCCTGGTGAGCTCATGCAGAAAGAACTGTGACTCTTCTTTACTTGCTGCTAGAAGGAAGTAATTTTCTATCAGCTTCAAACACAAAGTTAAACAGAACTGCTTTCAAATCCCAGAATGGCTGAGGTGGGCAGGGACCTCTGGAGGTCATCTTGTCCAACACCTGCTCATGCCAGGCCACTCAGTGCCAGTCGTGCAGGATGGCTTTTGAATATCTCCTAAGAATGGAGATGCTACAACCTCTCTGGGCACCCTGTGCCAGTGCCCTGTCAGCCTCACAGTGAAAAAGTGCTTCCTGATGTTCAGACAAACTCCTGTGTTTCAGTTTACACCCATCACTCCTGGTCCTGTCACTGGGCACCACAGAGAAGAACCTGGCTCCGTCCTCTTTGCAGCCTCCTTTGGGTAAGGATATGAGATCCCACCTGAGCCTTCTCTTCCTTAAGCCCCTGCATTTTATGCTGTTTTCCTGACGGCATTCCCTTACGTTTACACTCATGAGAAGAGTACGGAAAGTGTTTAACCATAGTTGAAACTGGAGACTGTAAATGGAATATGAAATAAGACAAGGGTGAAAAGCAAATCATAAAGAAAATGGATCCAAGGATGTCCAGGCAAAGATCAGACAGTACGTGAGAAAAGCAGAATAATGTTGTGACAAAATAGGAAGGAGTGTGGCACTGAGAAGTTTTAGGAGGTGGGCATTGCCTAGAGTGTGACAGACTGAAAGGAAGGAGAAAAGGAAGAAAAGAGACAGGAAGCACCAAGACTAGAAAGTCTCACAGGAGGAAAAAAGAAGTTGAAACTAAAGTCCACGAATCTTGCAAACAGATCAGAGCTGATCAAGTCCTTTGCATCTTACTTAGGAGACCTCAGCACTCACGTGACGCGGACGTACTGTGCACAGCAGGCACTTGGTCACAGGCAGGCCTTGGGCATATCTTTCTGCTGACCTTTGCCAGCATGCATGTCTAGGAGAGCTTGTGGAAAGCCAGGCTGATAGATTTATCACGTAACACATAACAATGCATAATGAGAATTGCTCATTTACTAGAACTTGGCCACTATTAGTGCTTCAAACAAGAACAACGAGCTCTGACATGCTCCTGAGAGGTAACAAAAGGCAACTTTAATTGATAACCCTTGAAAAGAATGTACAATTACCTACTCGGAAAACTGAAGGTTCACCTGCTTGTAAGGAAGATGTTAGGTAGCAGATAAAGGTGTCTAACAGGAGAAGTAGTGAATAAGAAAAGAGTGGTAGAATTGAAGTTGCTTGCTTTCTTACCCTTAAGCTTTCATTTTTAAGCTAAGTATAACATTTGCTCTCTGACGTTGACTTTCATTTTACTGTAATGCAGTAAAAACAGTAATGAAAATATCTTTGCAATCCCATCCCTTGTATAAGTACATTGGGAATTTGAAAGAGAAATGCATATTTTGCGTGGCATTCTGTTACAGATCTTAACATGTGATGCAAAACTTCAAGCAATCAGTCCGATGCTCAGATTTTACATTTCCTTTAGCATTTAAATGTCCGTAAGTACCTTAACTTTATTTTTGAGCTAACAGATTTTTGCCTGAAAACAAACGATATGCCACATACCTGAGCACGAGAGCAACAAATGAAGTCACCTCAAGAGGAATCCAAAGTCATCTTTCTGGTGAAGTTCCACGTTCGCTTCATTTTTTTCCCCTAAATCTTTGCAATATAAAGGAAAATCATCAGGGTGTGAGGTACTTCTATACCTCTTGCTGTATAGCATTTGTTCTCCTAATTCTTAGCATCTTCTGTTAGTCATTGCTGCTGACTGGACATTGGATTAGATGGGCTGTTGGCCTGACACAGTATGCTTTTCCTATGTTCCAGGTGGTTTAAGGAGTGAAGCTTGTGTACGGTGGGATGGTAGAAATGCAGAAAAACAGGTGTTTAAGACTTTTTGATATATAGGACTCGTTGGCACAAAGATTTAACTTGAAGTGAGAGGCTTTCAGGAAATAAAAAAAATATGACCCCAACTGTTCTAATGCAATTAAAACCAGCACACTGCTTTCACATAAGGAAGAGGACAGAACATGGAGTCTTCCCATTTCACTGTGGATGGGCATCCCAGTGCGATGCTGGTGCTACACTAAGTATGTGGCAGGACAGGTGCTGAAGCAACCTGAATGTAATTATAGAATCATAGAACAGTTTGGGTTGGAAGGGACCTAAAAATCATCTAGTTCCAACCACATGCTGTGGGCAGGGATACCTTGCACTGGACCAGGTTGCTCCAAGCCCCGTCCAGCCCGGCCTTGAACTTCCAGGGATGGGGCACCCACAGCTGCTCTGGGCACCCTGTGCCAGTGCCTCGTGATCCTCACAGTAAAGAATTTCCTCCTAATATCTAATCTAAATCTACCCTTTTTCAGCTTAAAGCCATTACTCTGTCCCATTACTACAGGCCCTTGTAAGAACTTCCCTCTCCAGCTTTCCTGTCAGCCCCTGTAGGTACTGGGAGCTGCTCTAAGGTCTCTCTGGAGCCTTCTCTTCTCCAGGCTGAACAGCCCCAACTCTCTCAGCCTGTCTTCATAGGAGACACAGACATCCCACAGCTCCCATCTTCTCTTCACATGGGCAGCTGCCGTTTTCACACACTGCAGAAGTCATCACAGGGGAGGCTCTGTGCTGCCTTCCTGTTACCTGGTGATATTCATAAGCTTGCACAGGTGTCTGCAACGTTTGGGTGCTGGTCAGGTGCAGCTTCGGGATGCAGTGTGACTGAAGTTGTGTGGGTAAGGCTCACACACAGATTTTCCACCTGTGGAGACTATTTGCATGCCTACACAGATTGATTTACGTGGACTAAGGTGAGCTTAGTAAAGCAGAACAGCTATTCCCAATTTCCCCCCTGGATATTGCTCTTATTACACAATAAATGTGGCCACACAGGCAGCTCATCAGCAGTGTCTGCTCCAGAGCAAGCCCCACTGCAGAGAAGCCCTCAGTCTGTTAAGGCTGGGCATTTCCACAGCTTGTGCTGTCACTTCGCCCAAAGCCATGGCCTGGACACAAATTATGGTCGTTTTCATGTGGTCAGGCCTAAAGAGCAGTGTGGTAGCTTCAGCTGCAACCTGAGAGCTCCAGTGAAGCACTTCTTACTGCGCATATAGCTGTGGGCTGGTACATCCCAATGGCTCCAGGATTAGAGCTGGTTTGGGCTCTGTCAGAAAACTGCAGCTCTGGTCCTCTTACCTGCACAGACATAAACCCCTGACAAACCCTCCTTACATGTAAAACTTCTGTAAATTTTTTCCCCCATAAATTATCTTTCTTAGCTCTGTCAAGATCTTCCTTGAATTCTTACCATCTTCCTTCCTGTTTAAATTTTTTCAGTGAAATCAAGTCTTTTTTCACACTGTTACGTGGGCAGACTGTGTATAGCAAACACAGGCTTTGTTCCGTGCAAAGCGCTGTGTGCATTTATGGCACCGTCTGCTCGAGGCCATCCGAACTTCACAGTGCTGCAGATATACCCTGTCACTGCCAACTCAGGGCTCCGAACGAGCGTCTGGGCAAGCACAGGCACATAACAAGGCTTCTCCAATCGCTGGGAGGCAGGATGGAATTGCCTTGCCATTTGCCAGCTGGAAGGTCCTGAAATAAATTAACACCTCATCCTGTCCTATTGTTTTCAAGGGGGAGAAAGAAAACACTCAGCCTCCTTGTTTTTTCACAAGGTCCTTTGCCAACTGATTATATCATGACAACGGCTAGCCTCTCTTTTCAATGTAACTATGATTTTCTTACGCACTTCTGTGTCCTAAGTTAGGTTTTTTTTAAGCCCCATATTAAGTATCAGATGTTTTCTGCAACAGGCATTATCAAATCATCCAGAGCAAGTCAAGGAAGTGTTTCAAAAGCAAAGGAGATTTTAACCATCTCTGAGGTTTTCCTTTAAATTCAGGAAGTGTGCAGCAGCATTCTGCACATGGTTGAGCGTGCAGAATAGAAACTACAAATGATAAAGAAAGGTAGGCAAAACCATTAATGGCAGAAAGTTAATGTTACCTATAATGATAATGCTGAAAAGATAGTCCAAGTACGTGGGGGAAAGGGAAATTACCTGCCTCTTCACTGCGCTCTCAGCAAGACAGAGATAAAGCTGTACTCGGGGATACTCCTTTTTCTCTCCAGCAAAATGCTCCAACAGACACTGTGTTGAAGGAAGAAAGACAAAGCAGTTTGCCCTGTGCGTTCCTAAGTAAATACAAAGGTCGGATAGGGATGAGTCAGAAAGGGATTGAACCTGTTCATTTGCGCAATTTATTGTCAGGGTCAAACTGATAACAACAGTTAAAGGTTGCTAATCCTCAAAACAACTAGAAGGAAGAAAGTAGGAAATGTGTCGCCTTTGTTGTTCACACTGCAGGCTAATGACAGATGACTCATTTTGAGTATTTTCATGGTAGTGACACCAAAAAAGTTGCTATTAAATCTTTTGGATATGGGGGTCAGTTTCCAGAGAGTTGAGGCAAGGATCGTTATGCCCTGGCTAAGCCCCTGTTACCTCGCTGGGGAAGCAGCAGAAGGGCAGGGTGCCAAACCAAACAAAGCCAGGCACAAGATACCATGACATAAGGATGTACCAATGCCTGTTTTAGAAACCTGGCATACCAGGATACCAGCCCGGCGCTACAGCTGACCGAGGAGCTCAGCGTCCAGGATGAACGCACGCTACCCGTCAGTCCAACCTGCCTAACCAGAGAAAAGCATCTAAAAATACGTGAGTACTGGCAGAAAAGCACGGGAGACAGTTTCCCACATCAGAGCTGGGGAAATGAAGTTACTGTAAGGTCACAGAGAGGGACTGGGGGGGGAAGCTCGGGCGGGGTGAGGGAGAGGGAAAAGGGACCAGGATGGAGGGAATGTTTAGGAGAGCCGCTGGGCAGGAAGGATGGGGAGATGGAGGGGGGGAAAGGGGAGGCCTGAGCGCAGAGGGGGGAAAGGACAGAGGCTCAATGGTGTCCCTGGGGCAGAGGGGTCACTAGAAGCAAAGGGGGACCATGGGGGATAGTGGCTGGGGGGCAGAGGGGTCACTGGAAGTGATGTGGGGCCATGGGGGACAGCGGTCGGGGGGCAGAGTCGTCACTGGAAGTGATGGGGGGCCATGGGGGATGGTGGTCAGAGGTCCCTGGGGCAGGAGGGAGAGTGACGGGGGTCCCTTGGGGGGGTGACTGGGGGTCTTCTGGGGGGGAGGGCGGTCACCTGAGGCAACCGGGGGTCTCCGGGGGCGCGCGGAGCCCCCAGGCCGGCCGGCGGGCCGTTAGGTGCGGCAGGGGGCAGCGGGGAGGGCGGCCTGGGGGCACGAAGGACCGGGGCGCGGGCCAGGGGCCAGCGGGGGGTCGCTGAGGGGGTGACGGGGAGGCGGAGAGGGGCGGAGGGCGGCTGAGGGGCGAACCGGGGAGGCTGTGCGCGGTGGGTCCCCCCGCCCCCCGTTACCTCAGCCGCTCCCGCGCCGTCCCCGCGGCCTCGCCCCGCCCCGCCGCCGCCCACCTCCTTTCCGGCCGTCGCAAAAGAGGCGTAAAAGCGCCGCCTGGTGCGGGGAGATTGAGGTAAATGCCGGGTTCTGCTCGGTGGCGGGTGCGGTGTGAGGGGCTGGGGTCCGGCCTCTCGGTTCTGCCCGCTCCTCCCGGGTAGGACGGGGTCCCTGGGGGAGAGGGGCGCCCTGTGGGCTGGGGGGAGATCCCTGAGGGCGGGCTGGGGCCTGTGCTGCGGGTTGGGCCGGGGTCCCCCCGCCCGGCCTGGGTGCGGTGGGTCCTGGCCGAAGCGGGGGCAGCCCGCGCGAGTGGGGGGCGAGGCGGCTGGCCGGGCCCAGGGGGCCCTTGCCCTCCCTCCCCTTCCCTGGGCCTTTGCCGCTGGGCGGCCGGGCCCGGGTGAAAGTCCTGTGGAAGCCGGCGGTGCAGGGTTGTTTGTTTTGGAGGACGAGACGGTCTCTGGCTGTTTTCTCTCCTGGCTCAGGCGGAGTTCACCTCTGGGGGAGCAGCCCCTCGGGAAGAGAGGATAAGCACACTGCTCTGCCTCGGGACTCATTTTTCTGGTCATCCAGGACAGTGCCCACAGGGACCTCCTAGGTGGCTAAGCCTGAGTTCCTGATAAGTGAATAGGTGCAAGTCTGTCTGCTCCCAAACTTACCGAGTTCCTGCATAAGCAAGGCCCTGCTTGCTGGCTTGCTCCTCTCCTCCCACTGACAGAGCTTCTGAGGCTGGCGCTTCACTGTCGGAAGTTGCCTTAATTAAGCTGTGGAGAGTGGAAGTGAGAGTACTTGTTCTTGTGCCAGTATCGGCCTTTGATTTACAGAGCTTATTTTCCCTACCTGATAGGTGCGTTGCTGATGGCTTGACAGGCAGCTGCCATCTTCCCCTCTCTAGCTCTATTCCGCTGGACTTTGCAACTAGTTGTTTTGGGTTTTTTTTGTGGCTGGATCCTGTAGATAAATGGCAAACTTTTCTTTTTTAGTCTTCTTTACTGCTACTCCTCTAGTTTGTGTGGAGAGTTATGTGTTTCTGGTCACCTGCCTTCAAGAGAGATGGAACATAGCGAGGATCCTTTTTTGTTCTCAAAATGCTGTTCCTGACCCTGCGTCTTCTTTTCACAGCTGCCTTGTGCTGGTGGCTGTAGGCTGTCTTTGACCAGCTAAAGCTCTGTAGCTCTTGCTTATCTTGAAAGGTGAATAGATGATGAACTTTCACCTGAATGGGGTTAAATTCAGAGAAGTAAAAAGCCACAGCAAAACTGAAATAAAGAGCAGTGATCTGAAAAAAAAAATAATGCTTTTAACTGTCTTTAGGTGGTTGTTAAGCTTCGCCAAAGAGGCAAAGCTGCTCCAAACCAATTTAACTTAAGACTTCTCTGTATTTGTGCTCTTTTTAGTGCCATCAATTGATAATCCAAGTGTTACAGGTTTGTTGGGTATTGCTAGCTGTCCTGTGAGAGAGTGAGGGGACTGACTCTGCCTCAGTCTGTAACGTAAGTCAGCGGTGTGGTGTTGGTTTCTACTGCCGATAAAATTTAGGCTGGTGACTGCAGGATATTTGCTTCAGTAGGCAGCAAGGAAAGTGAACAAGTACAACATACCATTTTATAACTGCATTGACAGCACTTGTTTTCTGTTTTTCCCTCAGTGGTGCCCCAAATATCTATCTTTTCTGAGAGAGATATTTTCTAAAATCTTTTTGCTTTGCTGATGGCAAATGAAATGCTCCGTAGAGCAGCAGCTAGGAGCTTTTGATATCTTAAAATCTTATGTGTGCTCTTCACCTTCAGTATGTCTCAACTCTTTATGTTGCAGGATCTTATGATTCTCCGTAACAGCTGCTACCTGACAAATAAAAATTCTGAGGCCACCCAATCCATGAGTGGGCATCGAAACATAAAGAGGCGATGTGGGGAGTCGCACCTGGAATCCCCTGCGGGCTGTGGTCACGGTCCTGCCGCTGGATGCGTGTTAAGCAAACTAGTTCAGTTGCCTACACCTCCCTTGTCAAAGCACCAGCTGAAACGGTTAGAAGAACACAAATATCAGAGTGCTGGACGATCCCTGCTTGAACCCCTAATGCAAGGTTACTGGGAATGGTTAGTTGGAAGAGTTCCAGCCTGGATTGCCCCGAATCTGATCACCATCATTGGACTGTTAATAAATATATTTACAACTCTGCTATTAGTATATTACTGCCCAACAGCTACAGAACAGGTAAGTTACGGACCTCTGACAATTTTTGTTCATAGTTGCTGTCATCTAGTAGCACCATTTTCTGGTGGGTTCTCATCTTTGTGGAGAACTGTTTCTCCTTGACCAGCCTGCAGTTCTCATACGTTGAAGCTCTTCTCTGTAGGTGTCTAATGTGCGTGCCTCTGTGCGAGTGCCTGCGTGCTGAAAGAACACATACGTATTTTGGGGTTAGCTTGCTGCTTGCTCAGTGAAACGGCACTACCTCTGGCCAACATGCACCATGTGAAACAGGATCCAGTACCAAAATAGCTGTTCTGGTTGCAGCTATGAAGGACCCGCTTCACAAAAGCTGCAGCCCCACAAGGCTTGAGTGCCTGTGCAGACAATTAAGAAATGGATTTGCAGCCATCTTGCATGGCATGAGGTTTTGCCTGTTTACTTTCTCTGCTTGTGACTAGGTTAGTCACCTCCAGCTTTCTGATCTAGAGTTACCACACAATGAGGAGTGCAAGGTGACTCGATTGGCAGCGAGCTGCGTCTGCCTGCAAGCCCAGCTAGAGTTGCAACACAGCGAGGAACTTGAGCTCAGTCAAGGGACTGAGCTCCAAAGTGGTGCAGCTTGAGAGATCAAGGCGGGCTGCTTCCTCTGTGGCTGTGTGACTAAACCCAGCTTACTAAAACAAAGGAACACCTTTCTTCATCCCGTGTGGGCCTGGTAATGTGAACTGCCAGGGCAGCTTGGATCAGAACCTTAGGTACAGTGTGTTACAAACTGTGGGAATACAAAGTTGTCTTCTTGAGCAGCATGTTGCCCGAGTAGTCTGTGAGAAGGCTTTACTCTTTGTTCCGAATGCACTAAAAGCTCCTGACCTGTCCTCAGGAGAACTGTCTTAACTTCCTGTAATTCCTGGTTTCAGGGATACAAGTGTCTTTACGAGGCATTTCAGCTTACTAGTTTATAAGACTTTTCTCTTTTCAGTAGTTACCCCTTAAGGCACTCGACAAACATCCAGTTTTATGCGCTGGAAAAGTTTTGCCACTTGAATGTGGAATCTTTAAAGCTGCTCATATCTTATGTGCTGAAAAAGGGAATTATTTGGAACAGAAAATGTATTACACTAAAATAGCTGGAGAATGTCTCATGAGTTCTAGCTTTTAAAATACCTGAACTCCTTTGTAACCAAGTCTCCCAGCTGAGGTGGTGAAAACGCTTCACAGTCAAGTGGCATACAGTTAGTTTCCAACCAGACTCTAAAAAAACCCGTGTAGATTGGCACATTCAGCACTGCGTCCCTGTTCTGCATATGACATAGCAAAAGGATATTTGCTTCTTCTAGAAATCTGTTGAAATAGATAGTTTCACAATAACTTGTGGAATTTGGCAGGTGTAAGATAAAAAGTGAATGTTAAGCTGGAGCAGTGAATGCTCAGAGCAGCTCCTTTCTCCTTTGGCCCATGGCACTGCTGTATGGCTTGGTTTTAACTTGCTGCTTATTTCCATAGCACTGTTCCGTGGGGCTGAGGCTCTGAAATCCAGTTTGATAGAGAGATTTCAATCTGTCTCTATTTCATCAACTTAGCAGATAGTATAGGCCACTGAACCAGAGCATAATTTAAAATTTAGAGTACAGTTGTATTTTGGTTGGTAATTAAACTTCTGAAGTACACACTAAAGTATGCTCAGAGCATCAAAAAGTCAGTGTTAGCTGTAGTCTGTTGTATTAAAACTGGTTTGTATTTTAACCAGTTTGAGAGTTACTTTGTGTGAAGCGAGTGAGATTGTATTCTTGCTTTAGATGAAAAATAACTTTGCTGAGCTAGCTTTCAGCCTGATCTGGTTTGCCATATGGCACTGCAGCCCTGTGTGCTGGCACGACAGGGAGGGTGCCATCTCGATGGTGGAGCTGGGAGCTTGTGCTTTTAAAGTGTCAAGTAGCTGTCTGGGAAAGAAAATCGGGCTTTGAAATTCCAGAAACAGATGATTTTTTTTTTTTTTTTCAAAAAGCACTGTTGCTTTCAGATGTAAATTGTCTTTTCCTTTTAACTCAGTCTTAGTTCTGTGTTTTTCAAAAGCAACTTGTCTCTTCCTGTTGATGAGAAGTGTAGCCAAGAGAGCGTAGCTATGACTTACAGTTTCAGTGGTAGCAAAAAAGAAAATAAAAATAGTTCTACTGCCTGCTTAGTTGAGGGGACCCCAGCTAGCAATGTGCTGACAATGGAATGGTAGCTGATTATTATTTTTTTTCCTATAAAAAAAGAAAAGGAAAAAAAGATTTGGATAGGAGGGAACTGTGAAATCTTATGCAGATACAAATAACATCTGTGGAAACACCTATGCTGCTGATGAAAGTAGCATTTAAGAAAGAAGAGCCAGTGGTCTGATTTATTTTTTTTTTTAGGTTTATAGAAGAAAATTGCATGACCCTGAAGGTAACCTAAACATTGTAAATAAAATCTGTACACAAGAAACAGAAATGGTATCATGGGATGGAATTCTGTGGCATCAAAACCTTGTCTAAACGTGATCCTCTGCTTTTGGGTGACACGTTTCCCCCTTACTTCTCTCCTTGTGCTGGTTTGTATAGATACACTGCTGAAAGCAGAGCGTGGTGCCAGCTTTTGAGGCAGAATGAACTGTTTTAGTAAAATCCTGTAGCAGGAACAATGCAAGTTGTAGAAAGAAATACAATTTAAGTTGATGTGCTGCAAATGAGTCATGGTTGTGTAGGCCAAAACAAGCTGGGCTCCAGAGCTTTATGAGAGGCAAGTCAGCTTGATTAAGCTACTTAGCTGTATTAATACTTCATTGGCATGGTCTATAAAATACAGCTGCTCATAAATGATCACTTCTATAAGTTGTGTCAAATGTGAAGATTGCTAAATATCCAGTAATATCTGTTTTATGGATGTGTAAACTGAGACAATCTAATGGCAAACCTCTCTGGCTTTTATAGTCATAATGGTTTATGCCTCAGATACTGAAAAAAACTTGAATTGTAGTCTCTGGTCTATCAGGAATTCGGTATTGTTCCTATTTCTGTAGAAATAAAGACTACAATACAGGATATGAATACTAAGGGTTATTAACACGATTTGGCAGAGCTGCTGTTACCCAGTAATGGAAAAAACGGTGGTGGAGGAGGTGCGGTGCTGCAGAGCACTGAAACTTTACAGATCTCAGAGTCTGATGGCTAAGCTTGAACTCTAAAACTTTGAGCGCTTTGCAATGACGTGGTTCTCAAATGCTGCTGCAGCCTGGTAATACCCTGTACTTGGCAGTGTTTTAGTATGTGACACCTCCCTGAGGTCTTGTGAAGATGAGCTCAGTGTTTGTGCCACGGTTGCACAGGGGCTAAGAAGTTTTTGAGTTTCTAGATCACTTGGACATACCCCCACTGGAAACAAAAGCAAGACAAGAACTTAACTGTGCACCACTTTGCAAATGTAGTGATAGAATTTTTTTCAGATGTACAGTGCAGCTTCCTGCTTTGTAAGATGTTCTTTACCTATTAATCAAAGCTAGTAGTTCTTGTCACTGTTTTATTTACATTTCTCATGTCATAATCCTGCCTGCCTGTCCTTGCAAGGACCAGCTAACGAAAAGTCCATGCATGATGAGGAAGTGTGTGCAAATGAAAAACTGCTATATGAGAGTGTAAGATGGGTCAGCTTGAGGCTTTGCTTTTTTTTTCTTTTAAGGTTTAAAAAAGATCTTTTACTCTCATTGACTTTCTTTCTTAGGCACCTCCCTGGGCATACATTGCTTGTGCATGTGGCCTTTTCATCTACCAGTCTCTGGATGCTATAGATGGAAAACAAGCAAGAAGGACAAATAGCAGTACTCCGTTAGGAGAACTTTTTGATCATGGCTGTGACTCACTTTCCACAGGTATTGTCATTTTTAATTGAAGTATGAGGATTAAATGACTCTGTTTCAGGGATCAAATCTGCAATACAGAAAAATGCTTCTTTTCTGAAGAAGAGGACAACTGATATTGATGAATGTGTAGCTTTTCAGTCAGCCTTCTTTCCATAACGGTACTCTTGATCAACTGAACGTCATCTTGTATTACACTGGGGAAAAAAATTTAAAATTTAAGCATGTGACTGGTTCAATTTGAGCCAGCAGTCTTCTGTGCATGCTTTATCAGAGTCTTGGTTCTAAAAAATCTTCCACACAAAGCTGTCAAAGTGCTCTCCTGTAGTATTTCAGATTGAATCTGTGTGGAGTGATTGCAAGGCAGCCCCAAGAATGGGACAATTCTTGAGTGGCCAATGGGACAGTACAAGTCTGAGTTTTAAGATTAGAATCAGCAAGATCAGTTCATAGCTGGGTCGAGTTCACTGAGCCAGCCTGAAGTTTAACCCCATTGTAAAAGAATGATCAAGTGCTTTTGGGTACTTGAATTTAAAACTCTTACACTTTAAATTTTTATGGATACTTTATCAAAGTTGTGTATTTGAAGGGTAGAGGGGAAAGATACCTTATGAATCTTGAATGACAGACCTTGGATTTTCTTAATGGCATAATAAAAATTCAGGAAATGGGGGAAAAACATGTCCAGCAAATCTTAGATACACGAGAACCACAAAACTCCGGCAGCAGGCTGCAATTGCATAAATTGCTTGAGTCCCTTGATGTCTAATCCCATTAAGCTCAATAAAAATGTAGGCGACTAAGAAACCCTCAATATTGAGGACTTCTGATAACTAATAAGAATTTAAATATACATTTTACAGTCTGTACTTTTAAAAATGGAAGTGCTGATCTCTTATGTCTGTGAAATAAAACACATCAGGATACCTTCGTGCTGTCTCTCCTCTGGGTCCCTTTGTTAGATTTGTTTCTGGTCAGGATCTTTACACACATACACGCTTTACCTTTTTACTATGTGACTGATTTTCTTCTGCAGTCTTTGTGGTTTTGGGAACTTGTATTGCTGTGCAGCTGGGAACGAACCCTGACTGGATGTTCTTTTGTTGTTTTGCTGGAACGTTCATGTTTTACTGCGCACATTGGCAGACGTACGTCTCTGGAACGCTGCGCTTTGGCATGTAAGTACCTTGGCTGAAAATAAAACTGAAAGTTAGGCGGCTTTCCTGTCTGGTTGCACTTGATGTGATTGTGCTTCAGATCCTTAGAGCAGTAGTGAATTGTTTATATTCAAATACACACACTTAGAGCTTGTGGCAGCTATTACCTCTTTGATCTGCAATTAATACTGAATGTTACTTAACTTGTTTTAGGAGTGGTGAAGTAGCCTTTTGTCATATTTGTTAATTAAGAACTTCTGATGTGATTTCAGCTTAAATAAGGGAATCTACCTGGGTTTTCATCCCCAAGAATGGAATGCTGTTGTCAGATGGTGGCAGTCTGGCTTTAGTATTCAGTTAACTGCCTTTCTCTTGGTAGTGCTTGACTTGTGATGATGTTTAATGATTAATGTTTACTATTATACACTATATTTTAAGAGTTATGGCTTAATTGACACTGCTCCTGCAACTTGAAGTTCTGAATCCCTTCTAGTTAGTTTAGACCGTGGTTCTGCCAGTAACGAGACCAAAATTGCAATGCCAAGAAAGTCAACAGCTGAAATCCCATTTACTGCTGGGTGAGGATATGTGGGGAAACAGAACACAAGGACTCGGTGAGCTGTGGGATTCACTAGCCTTCATGTGGAAATGTACATTCATTCTAAGTTTGCTTTTATAGGTCTAACAAATATATTTCAAATGAATACACCGTAGAATGATTTTTGCATCTGGAACCCTCTGAAATTTGCCTTTAGTTTGTCTGGGATTTTGAAACAATGCTACAACAAGCAGCATTTATTTACAGTCTATTGATCTGTAGACACCCGCATACTGCTAAAACAGTACAAGTGTGGGCCTCTTGTCTATAAGAGTTTCTATTGGCAGGGTACTAATGCAGATTCTTTTGAGAAACCTCTGTTTCTGGTCAAAGATTTAAGGTGTTGGAGTAGTTTTCAATGTCTACTGGAGGAAGAAAAGAAAAAAATCTATACCTCTGTTCTAATCCTGACTATACCAGCGCAGATTGACTGAAACTATTCTGATACTTCAATCTTGAAAGCAAGACATCTGGCTCAAATCTTTTACTGTTTTAGGCTTCTCACATTTGTGCTATATCAAAGGTCTCAATACTGAATGCTTTTAGCTCCCTTTGAACTTTACAGGGCCCTGATCATTAAAGTGTTCCTGTTATCGATCAAAGAACACAAAAACCCCAACCTTGGCATGTGCTTGACTTCATGGATGCAAGTACCAAAATCATGCGATTTGCTTTTGTGCTCTAGACAAGTGTGTATGTTGGTCCTGGTATTCACTGTAACCTTGCTTTTTGCTTTTGTGAAGAGTCTTCATATTTTGGAGACAACATTATTTAGCAGATACTTTTGGTCTGCGTGGCCTTATATTATGAGAATTTGGTGATCCATCATTATGTAGCTAATTTAGAGAAGGCAATAAGCACACAAATATGTATTATTATTTTAGATAACAGACAGCACTGTCTAGTAAACACATTTGTTTCTTCATTTGCTCCGTGTCAGAAGGTTAATAGACTGCCGTAAGCTGACGTTCATTTCTGTGGCAAAAACTCTGAGACTATTTGTCCAATTAAATGATTCTTACTGTTTCATACTAGGTTTTTCTGAAGCTTTCATTTCACCAGTCATAAAACTGAAAAAAAATAAGTCTGTATTTTATCTACCCTTTCAGATTCACTGGAGCACACAGGCTTAGGTATTCTTACTCCTGAATAAGTGGAATCAGAGACAGCTGTTGAAAGGAGCTGAAAAGTTCTTAGTGCACAGTAGCATTTTCCTGTCTGTTTATCCTATGCCAAAAATACAGAGGGGGCTGTGAACTGTAGTGATGTTTTAGGCAATGTGACAGCACTTCTAAATTGCTTCCCATTCCAGAGAAGCGAGAAAGAGCACATAGTTATAGTCTCATCACAGAAATACAATAAGCAATGTCTGAGAAGTTGTATTTCATTACAGAGATCTGCTCAATAAGCAAATTGGAAATAGAGAAGAGCAGCAGACCGCTAAAGGGAAATATTAGTATTTTACTCCATACACACAGCTCGAACTTGAACAGTTAAATGTATAATCAACTTGGCTTGCTGAAAAAATCCATTGTCTTTAAAAAAAAAAAAGACAAATTAGTGTCAGATTAAGTGTATGCTTGCAGAACAGAATGTCCAATTCATACATGCTGTCACTGTACCAGCCTTGACAATTCAGTGAAGCTGTACAGAGTGCACTTTGTGTCAAACTTTATCTGCAGAGCAGAAGTGTTCACCCTGAGGGAGGAAGAAATGGGATTGCTTCTGCTAAATTCCTATGGAGCGTTGCAGGTAGAGTAGGAAACCTATTATTTAATTGTGCCCAATTACTGAATAAATTGACTGTGCTAGTTCTTTTTCTTCCTACTGACAACTGTGGGGAGCTGCCCTGCACAACCCTGGGACTGTAGAATAATCAGTTGAAACGGTAAGATCCTGTAATCTTTCTCCATCTTTAAATGATCACGTAACTTTATTAGATCTTGGCAGCTGATGCAGACTTCAGAAAGCAAGTCTGTGTTGAGTTGGTTAAATAGCTCAAAAAAATAGCTAGAGGTCAGTGTTGACTAGAAGTTCCCTGTGAGGAAGTTGAGAAGTGTCTCAAAGAAAGTTGGGCTGGCTGCAGTAAAAGTCACTATGGTAACATCAGCAGCACAAAGGCAGCGAGGAGCAGCATGGATGGACTTGTATGCAGCAGTTTTGTTTAAAACCAAACACCTGATCTGGGAACGGGCTCATGAATGAGCAGGAATATACTGCACGTTTGAAGAAACAAAAAGGTGATTCTGAATTGTAGGAAAACATTCAATGTCGAAGCAGTCCAAATAATGACTTTGTTCTCATGTCCTGTTTTTAAGATCAGTAACTGGTTTATCTGGATTGCGGACTTGCTGTGCTTCAATACAGAATGAGCTTTGTTTCAGGCTTAGTCTTGTAGGTGTTCTGTAGCTGGGGCTTCTCTGGTTTGGAAAAAGTGAATTTTCTTCTGCATTTCACAAAAATCA
This sequence comes from Falco biarmicus, assembly GCF_023638135.1. NCBI lineage: Eukaryota > Metazoa > Chordata > Aves > Falconiformes > Falconidae > Falco > Falco biarmicus. The sequence goes on along the minus strand of NC_079303.1, from coordinate 1,409,865 downwards.
AAGTGGCAAGCCCCGGTGGGCTTCCACATGTCCAAGCAGATGCAAATCTGGTATTTCAGGAACACGCTGCAGAAACCAGAGCATTAGGGAATGTGGTGCACAAACCCCGAGAGGGATTTGCCTGCTGTTAGCTGGAGCCCAGGAGTGATTACTAGCTCTGGTTCTTGCAGATCCAAACTTAATCCACTTGGATTCGGTACTGTACGTGCTCACTGTTCTGGCTTCCAGAAGTATATTAGGAGATGTCTGCTACGCAGGTTCGGTGCTGTATCCAGCCTTACAAGGTCAGTGCACAGACAGCCTGACTGCTAAATTCCAGATGTCTCCAATCCAGGGTGGCTGGAGGTGAAGCTACAGCTATCATTATTATTATATAGTCTGTCGGATCTGAGCTGGGTTCTGCATTGCAACTTGAGTGTTGTCTTAAAACAGGTTGCTTTTCAAAAAGCACTGGTAATGCACAGGTCATGACCTTGTGTGCTTGGCCATGCTGGACTGGGGGAAGTGCCAAACCATTTTAAAACCCCAGTGGACACTCAGCAAGGGTCTACCTAGAGACATGAGTGTGTTGCTGCACCATGGTCTCCAGCGTTTCTCCTGTGAGTTACTGCATTATCTGGTTTAGTCCAACATTTCTTAATTGGAAAAAAGGAAAGTTGGTGATGGTAGAAGTTATAGGGTGTGTGTGTATAATTATACACACACAATGAGATAGAAATTAGTTTCTAAGGATGCTTCATAAAGGCACATCAGTAAACGCTGAAAGGAAGGATCAGTTCTTACCAGCTTTTCTATAACTGAACAGTTAAAGGTTGGTCTTCACTCTTTGAAGAATAGTCCCCAGAGAAAGCAAAAGAATTCAGGCTTGTCTAACAAAACAACCATTATTGAGGAATGTTGGAGAATTTGGGGGAACATTCTTGTTCAGTGACACTGTAGCAGTGGTACATGCAGAAGAGCCCACTTGGTAATGGGTTGGTTTAGGAAGGGGAGAAGGTTAATTTGGTTAACCTGCTGAGCCCTTTTGCCAGTACTGCCACTGAGGTATAAAGGCGAGATAGTAAATGAGGCTGTATTTCAGAAAGCAGGTAAAATGATGCCTCTTTAGCAGTTAGCAGAAAGAGTGAGTTTGTTGTCTTGGATAGACAATTCACACCAAATACCAAAATACAGAGATGGAAGCCTTCCAAGTCAGAGTTAGCACATTGAGTTCTTGCTCCTGGGAACAGCTTTAGGATCTCAGGGCTACGCTAGGAGATAAGGCAGTAATCCCCGTGATTATAGATAGGGCTTAAAACTTTCCATTTTAGGAGTTTTTCCAACACTTTTTGAAGAACTTTAGCACCTTGATTTCTGAGCTTCAAACTTCCCTCTGCAAATAAGAGTCCCTCTTAATGTCACAGGGGAATTGGTTTCTCTACGCTTGCAAGAAGGATGTGTTGAAGTAGGGTTGTGGTAGGTGTTAAGTTTGCTGCTTGCAACCTGCCTTCTGTGCACTTCAGTCACTCATTGCCACCTGCCAGCTTCTCTGTAGTGCTTGGTGTGCATCGCATAAATATGTATAAGTGCCTTGCTACAGCACTCATACATACAGCTGAAATTGCTGAGGGCTGATGTAAATGGTGTGGGAGGTTTTCCACGTGATCATCCTCTTCCTTTTCCCTCTCACAAGTCCCTTACCAGTGTTTTAAGCCAGAAACCCGGTGGTCATGTGCAGAGATGCTGCTGCTGATGATTGTTTTGCCTTTATCATTGAAAGATGTTCTTACTGCCCTGTGAAATAGTGAACTTCAATGTAATGAGGTGAAGCATGTGGCTGTTGTCTGACCTGTACAACTTTTCACGTACATGAGTGAGCAGCAAAAGGAAAAATTTACATATTGATATAAGTGTATTAGAACAAGGAAAGGACAGGCTCATTTTTAATATTATTTTTACTTCAACATGAATTTCCTGTAGCTGGAAATATTTTTAATTCATTCATTCCTCTGTACAGTTTGCTTTATTCATGTTATTTGTATTTCATTATGTCCTGTCCAAGTGAAAATGCTGGGTTAGAATGAGTTAAGATTAAACTCTGTAATAATTTAAAACTAAGCATTTGGACTTCTAGCATGTGACTTCTAACCTTTTTTTCTCTTGTGTTGTGATGATGAACATTCTTCTCTTGTTGCAGTGGTTCCCTTAAGAAAACAATCCTTTGTCTCATGCTCAGATTCATAGTTCATTGCCCAGCCTGAGTAATCCCACTTGCATGCTTAGTAGATACAGATAAAACAGATGGAAGAATCATCATTTCTCAGACCAGAGTGCTGCTACACAGAGTATTAAATAGTAGACATACCCCCTTGAATTTTCCAGCCTCGTAACTTCTATTTTCTGATGAGGCAAGAGTGTTTTTCTTTTCTACTATGTTTTGCTATATGGGACTCCTACAAGGAATTCTGTATGTGGGGAAGGGGGGAGGATGGGACAGAAAGGCCCCCCTTAGCTGCACAGAATATTAACAAGAAGCTGTATTTCTAGTGATTGACTTGATTTCAGAGCCATCTTCAGTGTAAGTACCTGTTTCCTGTTGTTCTTGGTTCACTTGCTCAGGAAATCTCCCAACTCCGAACTGAATCCTTTCGGCTCACGATGCTGGGCAAGGAGCGAATTGACTGCAGCTGTCTCTAAACTCTGCAACTTGATTCAGTGGTGGCCTTTGTAAGGTCTAATGGCTAGTTTAATCAAACAGGATCTCTTAAGAATTGCCAGTGGAAAATGCTTAATAAATTAGCACTGACAAGAGTATATTCTGGATGCATGACTAATCAATTGTGTGTTAATTGGCTCAAGGCTCTCACCAGCTTGACAAGGGAACTTGCAGAGCAGGCAGCGTACAAAATAAGACTTGTCACTGCCAACATCTAAATAGAGTTAAGCACATGCTGAGGTCAACGGCCCCTTCTTAAGCTTTCCCAGATAATGTTTAAAAAATGAATCCATGTCTGGATTACAAATATCACTGAGTGACGTAGGAAAAAAAGGAAGAGAAACTGCAGCTGTTCAAAAGTACCAGAGTTAGCTGTGGTGTTTGTATATGTGACTTTCGCTTCCTTTATTCCCTAAAATACCAAATCTTACCTTTTCTAACTGTATACCGTATTATGTGCTGTGATAATTCAACTGACAATGCTTATCAGGCTGAAATTCAGTGTAACCTCTCATCAAGCACAGGACTGCCTGTCATAACTGCACTTCTTAATCTCTGTCAGTGTGATCACAATGAACTCTTGTTTCCTTGATGTACCTTTTTAATCAATTGGCATGTTACTAGATGGTTTAATGTAGTTTAATTTGATCACACTTTAAAATATTTTATAGTTACGGTAAAGTGCAGATTTATACCACTTCTATAAGGACTATGTGTGGTAGTTGTATCTCTGTTGGCTACAGCATGTTTTTTCATCCCTTTCTGTTGGGTGAAAAATAAATATATACAGGACGGAGTTCAGTTACTGCTGAGTAGGGGTCCAGAGCTCACATGACTCTTTTCAGCATTATTTGCCAAGAAGCCAAGGAGTCGTGTGAGCAGAGGGAGGTGGTGAACTGAAGACGCAGTCTGCTCTACAAAAAATACGCAGTAGCATCTCTAGATGACAAATTAATATATTCAGTGTTATCTGGAGATCTGAACATAGGGTAGGGAGGATGAGAGGTCCTGGATTATGTTTGGTCATGAATTTTATTTGCTGTGACTTGGAGCAAGGAAGTTCATTTTGTTTCCTCATGCACACACCAATGATTGTTTGCCCATGTGTTGCAGTGGTACTGTAAATTGCAGAAGCTCTGAATGGGATTTTAAATGCATTAAAAAAAAGTATGTGGGTTACAATATTTTTAACTCATTAATACTCTCATTTTTATCGTGGTCATTAATCCCCTTCCTCTGACTTACCCTTTAAATTGTCTCAGTGCTGCACCCTTAGTTTTCTGGACTTTATTCTTTGTGCTGTGACTGAAGATCCGTTCTAATGGCTCCATATAACTGAAGTGCTCAGGAAAATGTTTTGAAATGTTTCTTTCCCTCGTACGTAGATTTGATGTTACGGAGTCTATGCTCTGTACAATAGCAATCCAGCTTCTCACAGGATCTCTGGGACCCTGGTTCTGGAACTACACGGTAAAGTGAACGCTAACGCTACCTGGCAAACCATGGCATGGACTAAGCAGACACAGCGCCTTTGTCATGCACGTAGTAACTGGTATATGAAAAGCATCTGTCTAAGGGTATTTCACAAGTGCTTTAATACCAGGGGGAAAATGTTTGGGAAATGTGAATGAGCAGTAAAAATCCAATCTGGCTGGAAATAATCTTTCTTGAAAGCATTGTGTTTGACTTGAAAACAAAGCAAATACTGCCAGTTAAAAAGAGTTTGCTTTAAACACTTATTTTTATTTTGTCACGGTTCTGGCTTCACCTAAAAGCTAACCAGGGTTGTGGAAGCAGCTCTGTAAGTGTGGGTGTAGAATAATTTTGTCGGAACAGCTGTTTAAAGCTGTAGAAACTTTTTTGTTATTGCTGTTTAAATACTTTTCCACCAGAAAAAAAGAATTTCTTGGCTAGTTCAGGGAACTGTATGCCGTGCAATAGCATTTAAACAATAATTTAATAGCAATAGCAATATGCAATAGCATAAAAGTCACCAGTTAGTGGTTAAAAACACCAGGTTTGAACTATGCCACTTCATCTGTGTAGTCCAGTCACTTAACTGTGCTTGTAGCTTCATTGTTAAGGAACTTCATTTCCTGGTTGTCTTCATTATCAAAATGCTTTTCCTTATGTCTGTGCTAAATATATCCTTCTCTGCTCTGGTTTACTGCCTTTAGAAAGGACTTTCTCTTCCTTATTTCAGCTTTTTTTAATACAGTGTATAGTGGTGGTGGGGGTTGCCCCACCACTGCCAATAAAATGGTGACATTGAAAGTAAGCAAGTTGAGTTCCTTGAAATTTCACAGTTGCCTGGCGTATTAGCCATGACTTTCCTTTGAAATATTTGAGGATAGAAGAATAGCTTTTTGATAGCCTTCTTAAAATTGCATCAGATTTGAAATAAACCAGATTTTTTTTTGTTGTTTGTTTACATACCCTTTGTTAAACTTGCATTGATGTAAATTGCACTGATTTGTTTTTTTCATGTAGTGGTTCAGCCCAATCTCTGCTTTCACAAGGCTGTTAGTCCTTAATTAGCAGCTCTACTTTAGATCAAACAATATCAGCAGTCTGCTAAATCATGCTGTATGTGTATCCAGTGGCTGCATCTGACAGTTTAAGCCAAGTGCCAGTTAGGCATGCTCTGAAGGTAGTCAGATGACATGATTTTTAAATACTTTGTTGACAGTCTATGAAAGGCTGGAAATACTTAATCTCAGGAAATGGTAATGTAGCAAGCAATAACTTGAGGGAAGGAAGAGCTTAATCAAGATTTTAGCTTGTTGTGATAACAGCATTATGACTCTGCCCAAGGAGTCACTTAGGGCGAAAAGAAATCCCTTAGTACCAAACACTGAGAGACTTCTGAAATCACCCCTTGGTATGATAGTTCTGCAAGAGGAAGCAACTTTAATTCTGTAAGGACAGCGAGTTGTTTAAAATGGATGAGGACAGATGGCTGGCTGTTGGAGGAGAGGGAGGTCTGATTCTCTGCACAGGTGACCTGGAGCTGATGGAGTTGTGGCAATGGACTCTCTCCCAGCCAAAACCAGCACAAGGTGTCAGTCTGTACAGACTCTACCTGTGGTCTCCACCCTTGGAAAGGATGCCTTTGCCATTCAAGAAGGAGTTTGTTTCGCAAATAAATGCAGTGCTTGGTAGGAGTGGTGTGTGTAGTGGACGAGCCAGGCAGGCCATTTTGTGACTTTTGCTCCAGTAACAGCATGCCAAGTGCTTGCTTGTGACAAGTCCACTCATATACACTAGTTTTAATCAGTTTTTAGGCATACTGAATTACAGCGTAGACTTAATCAACTTCTAAAATTCTCACGTACGTAGTTTCAGATGCCATCTGGCATCTGTTTTAGTCTCTAATAAGTGAAGATACTGCTGCTTCTAAGCCATTTACTGAGAACACACAAAGCATCACACTTATTTTACACAGTTTGAGGTCAGATGGTAGAGATTTTTGTTTCAGTATTGCACCATCTGAGATGGATAAGCTACAGGAAGTGTGTATTCATGCTGTTCTTTTTCATCTGAAAGCTGTTAGATGTGATAAACATTTGTAATGAGAAGGTATAATAATGTAGCCCTCTCAAATACTACATGATCTGGCAAAATACAGAAGTGAAATAGCTTACAGTGCTTGCAACACGGGTAAACCTTGTACTTGTGTGTGCTGGGCAGTAAGGCTTTTTATTCATCAAGGAGGAGAAAAAAATGTCTTAAACTGTTAATGAAGTTTGCTTATGCCTTTAGCCTATGGAGAAATTATTTAGAAGAACCTGCTGGCTTTAAACAATGGAAAACAACAGGATTTGGGGAATCAAGTTAAAACAGGTTTACTCTAACTTGCAGTGTAAATGTGCAGAATTCTGAAGAGCTTCAGCCCTGCCTCCCTGCAGCTCTGCAGTGTCACCCTTCGGTACTCGTACTGCTGGAAGGTGACTTTTGTTGTAATGTTTTACCTCACACTTTGGTGCTTTTTTTAGAGACCAGAATTGGGCAGTTTTAATACAGTTTAGCACAACCATATCAAGGAATTGTGAATAAAGGTCTTTAAGATGAATCTGGGCAATACTCAGGCTTTTATAGGAAAGGAAATGTTAAAATAATAGTCTTCCTGGTAATCTCCTATTATGTCAGAAAACTGTACAGTAGTTTGAAAACTAGCAAGTAATCTGCGTTGAAGTTTGTCACGACAAGGAAAGGCAGAGTAAAATGTGTTGAAGCCTGCACAGTAAAATCCATGTCGGTCTTCCTGCAAGAACTTCAGAATGTCCTTTGAAGCCTCGTAGGCATTCTGCTGTCTTGTGAATTTAGGTAGGCAGGGAGCGAGGGATTATATGTGCATTTAAAACCGCACAACTTTTATGCTTCCATGACTTTATTTGAATTAACACCCCTAGATATTCTTGTTTACAGCCTTTAGTTCACACAGGTGGCTGGTGCAGTGTTGACATTGGTTGACCTAGTCCCTGCTTGCTATCTTCAGTTCTGCAGAGCTGCTGTTTATTGTTCTTTCCTAACATCAGTTTGCTGCAGAATCCTTATTTTTTCAGGGTCATTTTCAATGTTTTTCTCAGCTTTGCAATTAGATGTTCTGTCTCCGCATGTTTAGTTTGTTAAAATATTGAGACAACAAAAGTTCTTTGTTGCTTTGTCTTCAGTGTCTGATCTTTGTTCGTTGGTTCTTTGCCTGAGTGTTCCTGGTGATCTTAAAAACTTGAATCAGGGTCTTCTGTTTATTTTCTAGAAGATGAAAAAGTTTATTTGAAGAAGTGATCTTTGGAACTGGACTGCTTTGTGTCTGTTGAGGAACTGTTACAATAGCTTTATGTCCATCTGTTGAAGTGTGGGCATGTCCTGGGGGAAATGGTTTGTTTCATTTTCTTCATTTCATAGCTATCGGGGATCCGCTACATATTGTGCACTGTGGCTCTGCATCATTCTGGCAACATAAACTGTTTGGGCAATGCTGACATGACTCAATTTGTCAGGAAACATCGGGCAAAAAACCTATGGGGTTAGGGGAAGTGTGGCTCAAGTGATTGCTGAAAATATCTCAGTTAAGAGTCTTTAAGAAACCCCCTTGCTTGAGCTGCAGAAGTCATGCTGTTAGAAGAAACAAATGGAAAGAGCTTAGGATGTCCACTGTAGCATTTAAAAGAGTAAATAAATACAAACACAAGGAGAAAATAGAATCAGACTCTGAACTTGCCAATTCCCTTCTTGCTTTGAAATGTCTTTGCTTTCCTACAGGTTTGCTTATGGCACCAGAACTGGTTGTGTGCAGTAACTGAATTGGGGGTTGGGGGGGATCTGCAGTACCACAGGCCTTTTCCCATTTTTCGTTTCCCAGTGCTGTGGGTTTTTTTCCTTGTAGGGCCTATCTTTTTCATTGAAGTTAAAATATTTTGTTACTACTAGCTGGCAGATGATCCACTACTCCAGTTTGCATTTTCTGTAGTCCTTATCATGGGAAGAGGCACTTCAATGTGCAATGGAACTTTATGTGGAAAAAATACAGTACTGTTTACGCAGTATTCAGGCAGGAGCGTTATCACCCTGCTTTGCAAATAATATCCTTAACCACTGAAGCAAGCTATATGTGTTTTCCCTCAGAAGAGCAGTGTGGGGAGTACAGAAAGGCTTTAGTTGATCTACATCCAAACTGAGCAAGCCACTTTCCCTACAGCCCTGCTTTTGCCTGGTCATTTTATTAGGCACCTTCCCAGTTCTACCAGAGTTTAAAAACAATATGGTGACTGAGGCAATTTATGGATCTTTTTATTACTAGCACGTTTTGCCTTGAAGCAATTAATAGAATACGAGTTAATGATTAAAGTGTAGGAATGAATGCCCTCTAGACTGCGTGATTAATGCTTTCCAGGTGGTGCCATGCATTACCTTTGCTCAGTATCTTGTCAAAAGCACTGCTGCTTTGTTTTCTAATTGCACTCTTTCAGCTATGTTATTGTTAACATTTTAAGGGCTGGTTAGGACTTTTATGAACACTGGTAGCAGTCCGCTGCCTTAACTCATTCCCATTTATTCCTCCTGTTCCTCCCTCATCCCCCAGGTCTGTAGCTGCCCAGTCGCAGTGTCTCAGCAGATTTTGTTCAGCTGCCAGACGAGGCAGCCCGGCCGTGCCGCTGCCCTCTGCGTCGTGCTGCCATCATCTGTGAGGCCACATCGAATGGATAAGGAAAGCTGATGCGCTAGGAACTGGAACGGGAACCTTTTTTTTGGTTGGGTTATTTTAGCTAAGGCAGTTTTCCGACCCAGGTGATGGCTTGAGACTGTAGTGCTGCCACAGGGGAGAAAGTGGGACCGAGCAGGTGGGTTTTGGGGGGAGAAAGTGGTAGGTCTTCATAGAAGCTGGGATGACTGCTCCTTTTAGCAGCAACATGGATTTAGTCCAGTTTATGCTGTAGTTGCACAGTCTTTTTAAATTCAAGATAAATGAAGAGAGGAACAGTGTGCTGCTTTTCCCTTTCACCCAGCTTCTGTTTCCAAATGTTGTTTCCTTTGGTCAGGCTTTGAGGAGCTGCCTGTCTGGATTCCTGTATTCTTAAATTAAGTAGTGGCCATTTGACATACTGCAAAAAAATATTACTGGATAGTGCCAGAATCGGGCATGTACTCTACTGGTGTCAAGCGTGTCTAAGTCATCTAACAGTGGTTTTAATGAGTGTAGGAAGTTCACAGTCCTTTTTCATCCTTGGTATTAAAGAACTTGCGCTTTAATTAGGTGACAGTCTAGGTGTTTAGTTTTTCCTCGGTTGGTTTTGTGCCTTTGTCTTCTGTCTTAAGGAGCCCTTTGATGTTAACAATCTTCTCTATGTAGCGTTGAAGTTAAGACTGCTATTTGTTCTGCAATATGAGATTCTTATAATAAGTCAGGGAGGAGTTTTTAACCAAATATACTTGCAGTTCATTGCTGAACCTTTCCAGCTGCCTGATGCCATTTTTATTTGAGTTGGGGAGAGCAGAGCTACAGGCAATGGAGCAAAGGTTGTACCATGCCTGTGTAAAGAAGATAATGCTGTTCTCCCTGACCTGGATCCCTGCACTGGTTCCATGGATTTGGTTTAGTGCTTGGTTTTGTGTAAGACACTGTCTTTCAGAATATCTTGTCTTTTATGATCTGAATTTTTTTTTTTAAGTATATGACCTTACTTTATTTTGCTTCAAGATTACTGGTGCCAAAAGAAACCTGGTTTACTGTCCAAGGAAAGCTCTAAATTTGGGTTACTTACGTTAGTTATTAGTCACTGTTTCTGTGAGCTTTCTCAGTTGCTTTATGTTCTTTTAGGTCATTTGACAGTGGTAGTGAAACAGGCTAAAACGCGTTCCTGTTTAACCTGTGTGGGTTCAGAGTGCTGCTTCAGCCCTTCCTCATTTGGACACGTTGAAAACACGTTTCCATGCTGACTCCAAAAGCTAGGAGGAAGCAATTTGCATTTAATCAGATGCTATTTCTCTTTTTGCATGGCTGAATGTTTTATTTTCTTTTGCAAGGTAGCTCAATGGCTTAATTTGTTTGTATGGGGACTGAAAATGTGAATTTTTATAGAACATTCTTTCCTCTTTTTGGAAATTAATTTTTTCTCCAAGCCAGTTCCGATTGCCCAGGCAGGATTGTTATTGAACAAATGAGAGTACAGGAGGACACCTGAGGCTATTTCCTGTGTATCTTGTGTCTCCACATTTGGTGTAGTGAAAAGAAAATCTGCAAAGCCAAGGCATGTAAAGGAAACTGTCGTCTGCTCTAGATTTCTTCTGACAACCTTGGCTAAACTTCCCCATTATACGCTGAGAGTTTGGCCAGTTTGTGGGTATTGCTGCTCTCCATCTTTATCCTTTATGCTCCCTTCTGCTGCTCCGCTGCTCGCTTACTTTGTAAGGGGGGAGCAGTGGTGCTTTGCAATAGTCGGGGGCTGGGTGCCTCGTATCCTGTTTGCCTGCGGTCGACAGCAGAATCGGCACGTGCCCTGCGCTTCGGGGGTTGTTCAGAAAGTCGCCTGGCTGATGGGAAGGTGAGGTTGCACAGTGGGAGGTGGCTGCAGCGTTGTTGCAGCCTGCTGCAAGCAGCAGCCGCCATGCAGAGAATCTGTAGTAAAATAAGAGATTGCACTGAATGCCATGTACCGTGGCCCTTCTGCTTTCCTGTGCTTTGGGTGATGTTCTACGAGGAAATTAGATGCAGCCTCATAACTATACCTTGTAAGTATTGATCTGCTGCTGAAACAAAATTATGGTTTTGGCCAGACTGGAGGCTCTCAATTGAGAGGATCCATTCCAAAACTGGAGAAAAGGCTGTAGAGAACTTGAGGTAGCACACTGATCTGATATTAAACTCTAATTATATGGTCTTGTAGCGCATTTAAAGCAGACAGACAAAAAACCCACCCCTGAACCGTTATTCCACGGCGCCAATGCAGTTGGTATCAAGAGTGTCTTTGTAACAGCACAGCATGTATTCCCAAGAAGCTGTTTTGAGTCTTTCTAGATAGAACTGTATAATCAGTGATAAGCAATATGCCATAAATACTTCACACTGACTCGAAGGATTCTTTTTGGCACAATACTTCAGTATGAGTTAGTGTTACATGGCTTCACGGAATACACCAGCAAGTCCATCCTCTTTTGTTTCGCTTGTATTTTTCTTTACTTCTATTTCTGGAACTGGTTTGTATAGCCATTCTTCCTTCTTGCTAGCTCCAAGACTTTTGCATGCCCTTTAAAACCAAGTCTTAAATTCAGTCTTTTTCTACAAGCCTTTCCTTCTTACCCTTCTACAAACTACACTAGCTACGCTAGAACCAGGAATGGTTTTTCTTCTTGCTGCATGCTGGGGACAGAGTTGTGTAACCTTCAGCAGTGCAGCTGACTACTGTATACATTTGCATAAACTCTTCAGGGATTTGTTTTGCTGTTTAAAGTTTGATGCTATTCAGAGAGACTATTCATATTAAAAAAATAGGGATTAAAAATATTTCCCCTGAATTTTGTTGTCTGAAATAAATTCTTTTTTTTTGGTGGGCCAGGTTAAAACTGAATGTTTATTTCTGCAGCTGGCAGTGGGCAGTTCAGAGTTCCAACTGTTCCTCTTGACAAAATGGATTTTTATTGCACTGTGAAATAAACCAAAACATATAGCACGGCACGGGCCTTAATTTTAATAATAAAACTAAAATATATTTTTGCTTTCTAAAGTATCTATAAATTTTGTCTCTTCTTTTCCTCAGTGTTTTGGAGTTTCTATACTGTGCATGATAGAGGAGAGCTGCTGAGCTTGCAAATAACTGACTTGAAATTGCTTTCAATAATTTTGCTTTTTTTGGCTTTTTGTACCTAATCAGAATTGATGTGACTGAAGTACAAATCTTCATAATAATCATGCATTTACTGGCAGTGATTGGAGGACCACCTTTTTGGCAATCTCTGGTAATTTTGTTCATGTTCTTATTTTATCCTTTTTATAGACTGATAGACCCCTGGAAGAACTGCCTGTATATAGTAGCACAGGTTAATTTGTGAGGGGAAGTCTCCCTTTTCCTCATAAATGGCAATACATGTTTTGGCGTATAAGTCACATGGCAATAACTGTGCATTCTGATTTTATCAGTGTTACTGAAACAAGCTGTTATTCTGTATCTTGTGTTTGCAGGTAGAGAGCTATCAAAGGTTGCACAAAGTTAAATGTACCTTCAGAGCAGCCCAGCTTCCTTTGAGAGAGCCGGCCAAAACTTGGCTGAGCCTCATGCAGCAAGCTAGATCAGCAACGGAGGAGTACTAAATTGGATTGAGGATATGGGGGAAGCTTTTGGAGAGCAGTTGGTAACCATCAGTAGATAATTTGGCCTGGATATGGCTGACAACTCCTATCTGTATGGGGAGGGGGAAAAAAGTCACTTTTTTTTGAGCAAAGATCATCCTAATTAAGCAAGCTGGCTGTATGTAGATCCTGCAGGTGTTACATAGGTTTATGAGGCCATGTCAGCTGGCAGTTTAAGGGCTGTCATGAGTTGACTTTATATTTGCATTACCAAAACCACATTGGGCTATCAAAATGGCATTAGCCAGAGAAAAGCATATGTGTGCATATATTAATAATAAAAAAGATCACCACATTTCTGGAAGAAACATCTAAAGCATTGATTTCCTGGAAGGTTTTCCTTCCAGACTATTGATCTTTTTTTGTGTACTTGATAAATTCTTAAGGTGGATAAAGAAATATTGATTTGCAATAAAACCAAGAGATGGCCAAAAAATCACTAAAACATGTCACCCTAAATTGAATAATAATAAATTAATTTCTAATCAGCTTCGTGTAACTGGAGAAATGAACCCTCTAACACTGTAGAGAGTCTCTAGGAAAAGGAGCTAACTTTGGCTACCCCAATTTTGCTACATGTGCTTTCAGGCTTACAACCACCCCCCAATTAATGATGTAAACTGCAAAGGAAATGCTGTCTTAAGACAATGAGTGTGGATAGAATTAATTCTAAAAAAAATGAGGCTACAAGTCAGCTTATTGGTACCAAACTTTTCCAGAGAGATCAGCGTGGCCAACATCCCCATGCAGCTGCTATTCTGCATTACAAATGGGGATTTCCCAATTCATGCTCTGTTAGCTTTTCCCTTTTTTTTTTTTTTTTTTTAAAAAAGGGGCAAAAAATGCTGCGACAGCAACCTCTGGTACAATTAAGTGCAAGGTGGTGTTTACAGGCACTTAGAAATTACTCTTTTTCCTGTTATTTAATAACTTAAATCAATAACTCTTTTAAATAACCTATTAAATAACCCTTTTCAGCAAAATCGTGAAACCTGTTAGAAGTTCTGGGTTGCAGCAGCATTTGGTCCAGTTGCTTCCAAAAGATTAAGCTATTTTGTTGGATTAATGGAGGCATTTCTACAAACTTGATCAGGTTTCCTATAATAATGAGAGATTTTTCATTCAGTGTGTGAGATTTTGTGTTTAGAGATAAATGTTATTTGCTACTTGCAGAGCAAAATATATCACACAGCCCTTCCTTACCCTACCCCCCTTCCCCAATCCTTTAATGTTTTGTGACATCAAAATTGGTGGTTTGTTATTTTTTGGTTTGTTTCTATCTGGGGGGAAAAATAATGGAATAAAATGTGGTTGTGAACTCAAACATTCCACTTTCTTATGCTAACACGCAAAAAGCGTAACAATCTGAACAGGCTAAATGCAGAATGATGTATTTTGTCAATTGTTGCTTCCATTAGCTTTTTTTCTGCCCCTCCCCCCCCCCCCCCCCCCCCCCCCCGAAATGGTGTGTACCTGTATTGGCTTCCTTCTTTCTGTCAGTGTAGATTCTCTTTAAAGTGTGTTAAAATGCTCTTCTGCAAGGCTTCTGGAGCTTGGTAATTTCTGGTGGATGGTGAGTACAACTGCAGCTGTGATCCTCGTTTGGAAAATGTGAGTAAAGTGAGAAAGCTTAGGTGCAAGTTGTTGGATGCTTTGATTATATAGAGGGTTTTTTTCTGTTTGAAGTGAGAAAAACGCTCCATTTGCTTGAGTTTTATTTCACGATGTCATCTTTAAAAGCATAAATGCTTCACGAGTACAAAGCAAGCTTGGTTTTGGCCAGCTATGAGTTGTTACTCTTCTTGCAGTGTGACTGAAGTGCATATAGACACAGCTTTCAACTGCAGCTGGGATCCAGTTTGTGCGGAGACTCCTGGACTCAGCTGCCCAGCTGGCGGTGGTATTTGTGATGGAGCTAGCCAAGGAGCTTCTTGAGGAAGTGTCTTAGTCCACTTAGAGATGCATTGTCTCTTACATGCTGCTTGCATGAGCCCTTAGCTGTTTCCCAGTTATATATGTATTTTTTCAAAATCCCAATTAATGCTGCACAAAACTCTGGTGGCATCTAGTCCAGAGACCTGACATTATTGTTCTGGCAAGTGACTCCGGACTGACTTTAATCCAGGCTCTGGCACTGTTAATCCCTTCTTTGCCTGCTGCCACTTGTTTTTATTAACACACACGTGTTGTTTTTCCCCAAAGCTGGAATGCTCCCTCTACCAGGATGTGCCTGTATTCAGAAGCTTGCTGTGCCAAGCAGCCTCTCTTGTAGTCAGTGACAAGGGGTTTAACAGAGAACGTAATTTGCTTGCAAAACGTTTGGCTTGTGATACTTTTCTGCATTATTGACAGTGTCTTCTGAAGTTCTGCACACACCTGACTTCTGTGAAACCTGTGCAATTACCGGTCAGAATAATTGCATGGACTGCAGTGATCTATGGAATACCAGACAAGGAGGTCTTGTGGCTTGCCCTGTAGTGTCCTTTTATTTGAGAAGTCTGGGGCTGCAGTGCCATTTTGTAGGAAGATTTTCCTCTCTCCCTCTACTCAGGGCATTCCCTCACCCCTGTGATATTTGCTTGCCTTTGCTGCTTCCAACTTTTGGCCTTGCTGCTTCCATTTTGTATGCAAAACAATTTAGCAGGCGCTGGCCTTTTTATATGTCTCCTTTGGCTTTCCTCTGCTGAATTTCTGTATGTAGCTTTGTTTCCTGTTAGTTGTTTCTGCCAGGTAAGTGCACTGTGATACCTATCACTGATGCAGCTATTCGTGGAAGCAAAAAAGAGAGTGTTAATGAAGCGTAACTGGCCAAACTGGGTGTCGTAACAGTATGATCTCATCCTTCTGCCTCTCCAAAGCAGCATTCGCAGATGTGTTAGTAGTAGTCGGGAGTTCACGCGGTGTTCTTTCCAGCAGATTCCCCTTGCCTTTGGGAAATGTCGAACTTAATGTCTTTTGACTCCTGTAAGAAGCTTGCCATTGTTTTCTTCCTGTGGCAGAGCAAATTCACCCCACTCCTTAAATGCCAAAGCACCCTGAGGCAGAGGGCAGCGCGGGTACCTGCCTTCATTAAGGCTGAGGAGAGACCTTCAGGAGTCCCGTGCCCAGTAACATTAATGGTTGATTACAGTTAGAACTCCAGTCTGGGCAATGTATGCCTCTTGTTTACTTGTCATTACTCTTTCTTTACTGTCTTTATCTTTTTTTGATTTAACAGCACAGTCTGAGCAAGGGAGAAATATGCTCACAGGGCCGTGATTTGGAGAGGTGGTCTGGGAGTTCATCTGTAGGCTGCCTGAGAGCAAGGCATGAAGAGTTAAAGCTGGCTCTGCCTCTTAATTAATCCCTGAAAAGGTTGAGAGATTAATTTGAGTGCAATGGAGAACTGATGATCTTTACCTGCTGAAAGCTACACTGAGAGTGTAACTGAAGGAAAATAGAAACAACTTGACTTCATTTGGGCTTCTGTATGTAGTTGGACGCCTGGTTGTTGGGGGGCCAAGTGTGTTTATTCAGTTGAGTGCTATGACTTCAGTTCCTAAATCAAGAGTTCGTGAAGATTTTTAGTAGTTGTTTAGAGGGAACTACCCAAAACTTCCCAACTTTATCTATACATTTGCTTCCATATTTCTTGTGGGTATTTTTAAAACTTTCTTCTCATCTAGTTTCTCCTGTTTTGCTTGAAAACATTAAAAAAATGAAGAATACTGCTTTTCTTTCAAAGCTGCTTGTGCTCATTTTTCACTTCTTTAGCAGCCTCGTTGCTTGCCATCCTAGGCTGACGGGCTCTGAGATGTCTTGTCTGATCTCTGTTTGCTGCCCTTCTCTTGCCTGTAAGATAGGATCCAGTTTCTCAAGGGACTTGGTTTAATCATCTCCAACGGCTCTTGCTTTGCCCAGTTTGATCTTGGGCTGCAGCTGTGAGTTTTACAACCAGCTTCAGAAAAGATGCCTGATGCCTTTCTGTCCCATGTAATAGCTGAGTGATTTAGCTAGCAAGTTTGTGGTTTCTGCCCGCTTGTCTGCTTTTGATGACTTTTTTTTCAGGTAAATGAGGATAAGTCTGGCTTTATAGGAAGCTTGGTGGGAGGATTACTGGAAAAATGCACATTTCTCTGTGCCTTGTAGAAATTGAAATCTCTGTATAGCAGAGAAAGAACAGCAAATAATGTGGTGTTGGAAAGTGGAGTGTTTGAGTGCACCAGAAGTATTAAGCCCAATTTTAGTTTGCTTTTGCATATTCTAACTTCTTGTCTCTCTTCTGTTAAGATCCCAATACTGAATATTCAAGTGAAAATATTCCCAGCTCTCTGTACTGTCGCAGGAACAATATTCTCCTGTACAAACTACTTTGGTGTGATCTTCACAGGTGGAGTTGGCAAAAATGGATCCACTATAGCAGTAAGTACTTTGTTCTGCTAGTTACTCTTCAGCACTCTATGGCTTTTCAGCCATGCCTTTGTTTTTATGTAACATAATACCTCCTACATGTGAAACATTTTCCTTTCAGTTCCTTGCTGACTTGGGGAAAACCAGTTAAGATGGTCTCTGTGAGAATAGTAGCTTTAGGAGTCAAGAGTTTTAAAATTTGAGTGATTAAATGTACTCATGCTACTTTGATATTTGCTTCCGAGTTATTCATATAAAACAGGTTACACAGATACCACCCACCACCCCCAAGAGTTCATAGAAAAATCCCATGCAAAAAAATTCATTCAGAAGGGAATTTATCAGGAAGATTGATTATGGTTTTGATCCTTCTACAAGATCTGTACTACTCATATTACCAGTGAAGAAGTACAGGTAGAGGTATCTGCACAGGTACCTTGTGTCTGTGAAGGTGATGATTGATTCCAGAGCGCCAGGAGTTTTCCAAAAAGCAGTTCTATACCGCTGTAATAATTATTTGCTACCTAGAAGCCTGGTTTGGTTGCTTTCTGGCTGGCACAGAGGAAGCGATGGCAGTAGTGTCTCCTGTTACTTGCTAAAAGCATTAGCCACTGCCTGTGTGGCAGGTGTCAAAACTGCACTACTTGCTGCCTAAAACCTTGTTTTCTTCCCCAGCACAACAAAAGTTCAACCACATGCTCAGCTCATGCTCACTCGAGTTTCACCACACTTTGTTCCTGTTAATACCAGTGCTCAAAGACATGTTTTTTAATGTGATTTTAATTAGAAACCACCCACGTGACTGGCTTAGTGAGGTTTCTTTGCAACATGCATGTTTTGTTAACCTAATGCTTTAACTTTAATCTCACCGTAGGGAACAAGTGTCCTTTCACCTTTTCTTCATATTGGGTCAGTGATCGCGTTAGCTGCAATGATCTACAAGAAATCTGCAGTGCAGCTCTTTGAAAGGCATCCCTGCTTATATATACTTACTTTTGGTTTTGTATCTGCTAAGATAACAAATAAACTAGTGGTAAGTGTGCCAGAACCTTTGAATTTCTTCTTATTGCAGTAAAACGTTTTGTAGATTTAAGTCCTCTGGTTATTCCATTGATTGACTTGCATCTGTTTGGGTACTCAAGTGATACTTGTGCTTTACTTATTTTCAGTAGCTTGAAGGTGCAGCAGATCCTTTCCTCTGTTTGAAAGCGGAGTAGTAAACTTTAAGCTAATGCCATGGTTATAGTGCCGGAACAGCTTACAGCTGCCTGAGTTTTCTCCCCCTTTCCCAGCTGTTTAATCACTCTTTTACAGTGTATTTACACGTGTGTCTGATGAGCTGGGCTGGAACAGAGATGGCTGAAACCCCCCTCATATGCAGGTACAGAGGGGAGGAAAGTTTGGAAGAAAGAGAGAAGGTTGACAGAGCTGCTGAGGTTTGGAACAGCTGCTCAGGGTTTAACTTAACTGCTATTTCTCTCCAATTTTTTTAAATTATTCACGGGTTCATAACAGATGGCAATGTTATCAGGAGAGGAGCCCCAGCTGAACAGAGGGAATGAGGGATTAAACAACTGCAGCCCTGCACCATCTCGGTTGTGCAGGCACGTGCTGTGTTGCCACGTGAACTGGATCAGTGTTGGACATAAACTTTTCTTCCACCACGAGTTTTCTTACAGGGACCAGTTTACTACACAGTCACATCAACAGCTGGGCTGGTGAAAGTGAGGATGTGGTGTAGGACAGCCTCTGTGCGTGTGTGGGAGGGTGGGGAGGTTGCACTTGGACACAAAAAGATGTGATCATCAAACTGTAACCAGAGAGAGGTGGTGGATCCTTACGGGATGGGAACGTGTGGTGGAGTGAGGGGAACACCAAGTGTCTCTGATTTTTGAAGATCTAGCAGATGTGAGTTTTTGTTTCCAGGCCTTTCCTAAACCTTAAAGTTTACCAGTCTACTTCCATTTCACCGTTTTGTTTCTGGCAGGAAGAAGAGTTTGTGGGCTGGAAAATGTGTTAGGTTTTTCCCTGTAGCTACATTCTTTGTTCTAGTAAAAGATACTTCTCTGCAAACCTTGCATCTCATGTAGCTGTAGACTTTCATGGTTAAAATAGTATTGCTGCTTCGACTGAAGTACTTGATATCTTACAGTGACGTGGCCTGAACTGTAGCGCTTTTGACTTTGTATTCTGAAATCATTCTACCTTGGCTCTGCTGTACGTTTTTTTCTTAAACTTCCCTTTTCTTTAATGTAGGTTGCACACATGACCAAAAGCGAAATGCACCTGCACGACACAGCGTTCATAGGCCCAGCGCTATTGTTTCTGGACCAGTATTTTAACAGCTTTATTGATGAGTATATTGTACTCTGGATTGCCCTGGTGAGTATGGGCTCACTTCGCTTGTCCGTAACCGCTGCAGGCGTTTGCGTGCTCTTTCACAAATCGTGATGTGCTGCCGAGCCTAGCTGACTTGCCTAGTCAGTGATGGGACTGGGAACCTACTTGACTGAGTTGATTTTAAACAGACCCCATGCAAAGAGGTAAACATGGTTTGCTTGTGTAGTTTAAACAAGTTCTAAAGCAGTGTAGCAAATATTCAAAGCTTAGAATAGAATATTTTGAAGGTTTGTGTTGGGTTTTTGTTAGCAAGGCAATATATTATGTGCAGTGCAAGCGTAGTATGGCTGTGCCCTTCAGTTCTTGAAAGCATGTCTGTCTGTCAGTACTAGCAGCACCCGTTAGGAAAAAATACCTGAAGTTAAACTCATATGTGCTTATCTCAAGTGTTATCTACCAAAATGCAGTGTTAACATTTTATTAAAATTGATGTTTTATGTATGGTTATCACCATTCAGAGTTAATGGGGTATTTCACAGTATCTGTATAGTTTTCCCTTCTCTGACTCTAGAACTAAGAGTCTGTATTCTTACAAAGCTGGAAGAAAGCCCAGCACACCTAGCAACTCTTTTGTCACTGAGTGATCGTTCCTACAGAGCTGAAGATTTAGTTTGTTGAAAGAAGACCCTAGTGTTTTTATTCTGATGTATGTGGGTGGTGTTACACTCTGAAAACATAGATCTAAATGTGTGTAACATGTTTTGTGGGGTTTTTTTTCCCTTGGCAGATCTTTTCTCTCTTTGATTTGCTGCGATACTGTGTCAGTGTGTGCAATCAGATTGCTGCCCACCTGCACATCCACGTATTCCGAATCAAGTCTGCCTCCATGCATTCGAATCACCATTAGCGAATGGGGAGTCACCATAAGGAGAAATAAGGAGTTGGTTTTCCACATGAACAGATGTGAAGATATGTAGGAGACTAAGGCAAAAAGCAGATAAGAACAAAGTAATTTATAATAATCAGTGTTGTATAACTTTTATTCTTTGTTATCAGTAACACTCCTTAACTAGTCTCCTGCCTGAGAGAGTGAATTCCAAGTACACCCTAGTCAATTCTACATGTAGTCAACTCTGTTGGTTCAAAGCCCAGGAAAGCATGCAGGGAGTAATGCTCTGTCTTTGTAATTACCTTGATTACAAAATAATCTATATATGGTGAATGGATCCCCAACAACTGAAGTTTCTAATGTAGTATGATTACAGCTGCAATACAACTTGCTTTTAATTTTAATATTTCATCATCTCTTAGTGAAATACTTGTTTAGTGTCCACTTGAAATTTATTTACTAAAGACCTGAGCTGGTAAAACCAGAGATATCGCACTAGCTTGTGTAGCTGAAGCAGCTGTCAAGGTTTGAGTCCAGACTGATGTGGGTTTTTTGCTTATGCATTGCTGATAAAGCGGTTTCTTAATAAAGAATGACACACTGAACAGGGTTCTGCAAGCAGAAGGGATGAGCGGCATGCAAAATAGTGTGGTATCTTTGTCAATTAATTTTATTTTTTTAAATAAACATTATCTAAAAAGACAACTTATTTCTCAATTTTCTTCAGTGGAAAGACTATAAAAATAAAATTTTACTCTTTACTTTTTTATGTACAAAACTTAAGCAAAACTTCCTTTCTGCTCTTAATAAATAAGAATTGTGAGAGCAACAGTTGTCTTCAGATGTGTGTGTTGCTCTGTCCTACTTAGACTTCTGAAGTACAATTCTGCCTGCGATTTAGAAAGCAGTTTTCTAGTGTTTTTATGGGCATAGTGGTGTCATTCCAGGATCTCCAAGAGTTGGTTGGTTGTGTTTTTTTTTTTTCCTGCTAAATAGTGCAGTAAGTTTGGGGTGGTTTGTTTTTTTTTGTTGTTGTTATTTTAATACCATTTTAAATGTGGTGAACTGCATTAGGGAGGCTAAATTAGATTTGATGGAGGGTTTAATTGCGCAGTGCAATGTGTGCCATGGGCCCTGGCACTGAGGGGAGCTTCCGACCCTGAACAGAATGCCTGGCCATGCTGTACAGAGCAAAGTGTGTCTCCAGAGCAGGATCTGCTGTGGCTGTCGAGGAGCTGTTTGAGAGATGGTGGGGAACACTAGGAACCTGGTGGCTGAAATCCGTGAAAACCATGGAGCTTCTCACTCCAGATGGTAAGAAAACGGCTCTGTCTACTGAGAACCCAGAGCACAGCAGTACCTGAAGACAACTGCTTGTGTTGTCTTTGAAGGGATTAAGCACATCTTGCTAAAAAGCAAACAAAAAACCCCAACACCAATAAATCAAACTCCCAGTTGGCCACAGGAACTGGTGACATGTATTTCCTGTGATACCAGAGCGATTAGCAAATGTGCTCGGGAAGTGGAGTGAGAATTCAGCTCCTGGAGATCTTTTAAACCCCTTCTTCCAGCTCCCTAAGGTCAGGCTATCATGGACAGAGGTCAGTCTTCCGAAGCTGTGTCCTTGTCCTTGCAAAGACACAGGGCTGCTGGGGCTCAGCGGGGAGCGCAGGAGGAGCACGGCTCCAGGGCCCTTGTCTCTGCAAGGGAAGAACTGGGGCTGGCCCCTGTCTGGGGTGTTGGAAGTGGAACAGAAAGGCTGTCCTCAGCTGAGCGTTTAGCGTGTGGACGTACTCTCTCTTGTGTTTTCTTTAGGTGGAAGAGTCTTGGTTCCTTCGCACGGGGTGATACTGTTTTAACAAGTGAGTCTGAGGGTGTCGGGATTGGGGCACTGGGGAGAGGAGAAACGGCCGCAGGGTGAGGAGGAAGCTAAAGAAGGCTTCCCGCTTTGCCCTTGAGCTCCCAGGCATTTGCATGCTTGTGAGCAGGTATTTTATGGCAAGCTCTGGGTGACCTGGCCCTGGGGGCTTGCAGAGGGTCCCTGCCAGGCTGAAGCCTGAAGGAGAGTTTTCTTCCTGCATCCTGCCTGCATCCTTGGGACACGGCTCTTGAGTGTCCTGGAAACATTGGGGTCCAAGTGCCTTGGGACTGGGAGCATCTCCGGTGTGTCAGGTGGCAGCTGTCTCTATAGTATCACCTAAATTCCAGCTGTATCTTACAACTGTAACTAGTTTGTTTAGGTTTAACTGTATTCAGCTGGGTGAAGGTTTGATCTAGACCCTCCAGCCCCTGCTGCTGGTGAATGAGCAAGGCAAAGTCTGCAAGGCAAAAACCGAAGTGTTTTCATGATGCTGGGGGCCTCTCTCCCCTTCCACAAACCATCTCTCTTTTCGTCAGCATGAAGTGGGTGCAAAACTCAGTTGCGTGGAGGGTCCCTCCCTGGGGTGTAAGTGGTTTTCTAGGAATGCAGACAAAGAGAATCATGCTCTCAGTTGTCAGGGGTTTAAGATTAACTCGCTCCAAATAATTTGTCACTGATAACTTGAGACTGGTGGAAGAACTGAAGTCTTTAAAGGGCTGTCTAGACCAAACTTTCCTTTACAAAACATATCTAAGCTAAAGCTTTCTGATGTTCAGGAAATGCAGTAGGGCACCTTTTCCTGAGCTTTTTGCCACCTGAAAGGTTGAATGCCCTCCGTGTTCAGCCAGCCAGGAAAAAAATTTCCATTTCTATCCTGGTGGAGCTTCAGTGTTACCGGGGAATAGTTACTGCTGGTAACGTAAGCCATATAAAGTGTTGCTGTGGATATAGGTATTGTATAAATGCCTGTAATAAATAATAGAGTAAATTAACTTTACCCCTGGCACCTGCACATTGCAGAGCTGTCTTGTTTGTGGTCGTAGGTTATCTTAGATATGTTTGCAGGGCTGAGGCTGCTCAAGGAGTTGAGAAGGGGAACGGTTTTCTTGTAGGCTCAGCCTGATCTGATGACACACTTTTTCACTTTGTGGCGTTCAGAAGGAAGATCTTTTGCAACAGCAGCCTGTTGAGCTTCCTGGAACACCTGTGTCCGAGTGTACTCCCTTCGAAACAAATACAACCTGTTCTCTGCTAAGCAAGTCTTCCCCTAAAACTAAAGGCAAGCTGAAAATTTCCACTTGGTGTTGGACTGTTGCCTCTTTAGGAACTGGTAAAAGAAATTCCCAGGAACTGGTAGAAGGAATTCCCTTGCTTTGGCAAGGAGTTTAACAGAAAAGAAACCACAGGGCCTGTTTCTGTCTCATCTAAGTGTTGGTTTTGCTTCCTACTGGTATTTTTCTCTTCTTCCCTTCCTACCCTGCATGCACAAGGTACCTCCAGTGCTGCTGTGCCCATCTTTGAGTTTGGAACGGAGTTGCAGAGAAATTTAATTATTTCCAGAGAGCAGGAGGTGAAGCCTGCAGCAGTTTTCAGGGGTTATAGCCGGGTGGGAAGCGATCTGAGGTGGGAGCTGTGTGTGTTACCGCACGGGAGCAGGCTGAGGGCACTTAGCAATGACGACTGCGTTGACTCTGGGAGGTTAAATATGCCCAGGACTATTTGCTGGCACTGAGGCCAGGTGGCAGAGGGTGACACATGCCATAACGTGAAACTTATCTTCCAAGCAGGGCAGCTGCGTAGCAGGAACTGAACCACAAATTGGGAGCGATTCCTGAGCTGACTCCCCAACAGTGCCTGGGAGTTGTTTGCACGAGCGTGAGCTGACTAATACTATGCTGGGAACTATGTTAACAATTTAGCAGAATAAATGAGCACTTTCCAGTTCAGGGAAACATTTCTTGGCACTGTTTTATTTACTGTTGTAGACTTAGATCACGTGTGAGACAAATCTTGAACAGGAAGAAGAATTTAAGAATACGTTGCAAGTTTTGCTGATACGCTTCAATGTGACCTGAGCCCAGCTGGATGCGTCCCTGCTCCTCGCCAACACCAGCTCAGTTTTTAGCCCAGTGTCTCTAGCAGCAAATGCAGTGCCTCACCGACAAGCAGGTAGTTTAAGAGAGGCAGATGGAGTTCAAAGAAATAAACAGGGTATTTTATTCAGCATCTGCTTTTCCAGGACGGTGTCTTCTTTCTTCACCATGTGATGTGCATGCTTCCCTAGGCAGTCTGGCCACCCTCTGGGCATTAAAGGGAGGGCACCAGAGCTCCTGCCAGATTGCACCAGTCAGGTGAGTAAGCAGGCATGATAATACCAAGCTGCATTTCAATGTTCAGGCCAACCCAACTCAAGAAACCCTTTAAACTTGCTGATCAGGATCAACATTAGTCACACAGGCTTAGGAAAGGAGGACAGAGCTGTCAGGAAGAGCAACAGCGTAATTAAAGGGAAAGATGGGAGAGGAGCGTGGGGGGGGATTTGGAGGCCCTGGGCTAGGTCATGCCCCTGGGCTTGTTTTCTTTCTCTCCAGCATCTTCGGCCACCACCTGTAGCTCTGAAGCTGCTGCTGGATGGTGGGGAGTGAAGTTAGTGCCAGGGAAGTGCCCAGTTGCTCCTGTTGCTCTGAACCTGCTCCTTTTGTCTCCCTGTAGCCAACTGAGAAACTGAGTGAAGAGCCAATGTGCTTCCCAAGGGATTCTTCCCTGGGCTGGTCACAGGGAGTGGATCTAGGTCCCTTTTTCCATAACAATACTGAAAGGAAAAGTGCTTTAAGTAATTTAATATCCTATTTCAACCTGTTCTTTGACCAGTGGTCACTCACAGTAGCACCAACCCTTCTAACTCACTGTAGTTAACCCTTGCTGACACCTGTAGCACTGGCTACATTTGAACATTTATTTTAAAAAAAAAGTTAAGGGCTGTTTTTTTGTGTATGTTTTCAGCAGCTAAAGAATACTTCCTGCCAGAGAAAAATGTAATAGAAAGTGAAGCAACCCCACAACCCAGTCCCTTACATGATTTCTAATTCTTTTCTAAAAAGCTACTACCACAGCCAGGACCACTTCCAGTTTTCTCAGACCGTTTTAACGCTTTGGAACAAAAAAGGTCAGCACCTTCTCAAAACGATAGTGAACAAGAAGGAGAAGGCAGAGGCAAGCAGTCTTTTGAAAAGGATCAATTCTTGGTACGTGCCCTTGATTTTGCATACAAAATTTTCTGCTGGCAGGTGAGCTTTTTCAAATACCCCCCCCCCCCCCCCCAAAATACCAAACAAAACTCAAAAAACCAAATAAAAACCAAAAAACCAAACACGAAAACAAAAAAACAACACAGAAAAAGACCACTAACCTTGAAGTTCCTGTAGTTAAACCACTAACCCTCTCTCTGCCAATGAGGGGGAACTTGTGGAGCCAGAGAAAATACCCACAGTGCCAAAAATAGCCTTCCCCCCCCCCCCAATAAATAATTATTGTTCCCCCCTACAAAGACACGGGGAGGGCTGGACAGAAATCAACCCTTTTCTTTCGGCAGGGCTAGAGCGTTCTGCTGCTGTCCAGTTTGCACCCTCGGTTTGTGTTGCGTTTGTGCATGACTGCACCGATAGTTACTTCTAAAATAAATGCCCTTTACAGCCGTCTTGTTTTCGTTAGATGTTCAACAGCTCTGAAAGCCGAAGCTGCCTGGCAGACATCCTGATGCTTTTTTAGTGTTTATGTAAAATCTCTCACCGCGGCGTTTGGTACCACTGCGAAAGTTGTGTTAACCTGTATTTTTGATAACAATTGCACGTGTCTGGTGGGTACCGAGTGATGTGGCAGCTTGGCTGTAACATCCTGGGGAGGAGGATGAAGCTCTCGCCTTTGCCTCTAGCCCTTGCTGAGAGAAGTGTCTGGCCCCAGTTAGTGTGGGAAGGAACCGGGCAGTGCTGCAGCCAGCACCAGCCTCCCCTGCTGAAATATTTATTCCCTGGATGAGTGCATTAGGAATGGGGGAGGACCATTATTTAGCTTTATATTTGCGGCAAGCATCACATTTCAGACAGTGCTTCAATGAACTGCAGGGTTTTGAAAGAAGTTGGCGTCAAAACCAGAAATGAGGAGGATGTCGACATGTTTTACTACTGGATTTAACAAATACTTCCTCCCTGCCCAAAGCTGTCATTCAGCTGTTTCCCTCTCCTACCCGACACAGCCCTGTGGCCTTCACAGTTTGCTTACAGCACAAATAAATAACCTGTTGGAAAAGAATTTTTTTGTTTCTTTAAAGAGCTAAACTGGGCTCCAAGTGGTACCAGTGAAGCAGACAGCTGCTGTAGAGGAAACTGCTAAAATCCACCGCAACCGTTCCTGCTGGTATTTAACAATGAACATCTCTTGATAGAAAATAAAGTGAAACAGTTAATAATAGAAACCTCGGAAGCTTGTTCAATAGGATGTTACTTATTTGCAAAACCTAGGTTTGTTTTAATTAAAAACAGCACTATTTCCTACCTTTTTTTTTTTTTTTCTTTCTTTCTTTCTCTCTAACCATTACTCTACGACCTTTGATGGGACCGCCGGTGGCGGTTCATCCCTGTTGCTAGCAGGATTGGAAAAGAAATCACAGCCTACTTGCTAGCTCTGTGCAAAAGAGTTTTCCAGTGCAGCGATGCCCTGAGGAAAAAAGAAAGGGTAGAAATTGGTGTTTGGAGCTGCCCACGCATCTCATGAGTCACGGATGGGCAAGAACGGGTGGACAGACCCAGCGGAGTCCGGCGTGCTGTGGAGCCTGCGCAGCACAGTGCTGCTGGCGGGGACCTGCACGGTCCCAGCCCTGCTCCCGTGTTCCCAGGCTGGACTTCAGGAGTCCCGTCGGTGCTTCTTCTGTTCGTGGTACTCTGCTATTTTCTGCTGGAAATACGCTGTGGATGAGAGAAGGCTGCTGGTGAAGCGCTGGGGCTGGGGATGCTGCGTCCTGGGGAGCGCGCGTGCCCCCCGGGAGCCAGGCGGCTGGGCTGTGGGTGACTGCACCCAGGGGGTGGTTGCGATCGCTCCCACCCCTCTCACCCACCCAAAAAGAGCTTTATTATGCTGGGTTAGTGTAAGGATTTAACCCTTGTGCTCACTCCAGTTTTTGTGGTTCCTCTCCAAGCACCAAGGGAGAGCAAGAGCAGGAGACCCTGGGGATGTGGGTAGCCGAGAAGGTGACAGAGGCTGGGAATGCGATGGGAGGGCTGGGGTTGTGCCATCCCTCTCCCCCAACCCCGGCAGACCCAGGTCCGTGTCTGCCTGATCAAACCTGACCTAAAAGGGCAGAGTGAGCGGCGACCAAAGTCGTGCTGGGCTTCGAGCCCCCTGGACGGGCTGCAGGGGGGCTGGAGACCTTGGCCACCTTGGGGGTGGCAAGTGCCGGGCCAGGATGTCCCTGGCCACTGGTGGAAGGTTTGGGTGGCTTCCTCAACCCCCGTCACCCCGTCTGTCCTTGTCCTGGGCTGGGAGGAGGCTCAGCTCTGCCCAGTGCCCTGTACATCCCCGGGAAGGGGAAGGACCAGCCCAGCGGCCGCAGGTCTGTGCCCGAGCTGGTGGCAGGGATGAGGCAGGGCTTGCAGGCAGGAGCCAGCTCCCAGCTGCTGCCTGCATCCAAGCCAAATATTTGCGCTGCTACTGGCATGTTTGCCGAAATGCTGAGCTCTCAGCAAGCCTGCCCTGTTCCTGGTCAAGCAACAAGATCTAAAATGAGCCCAGGGATTTTTTTTTTTGATCGCTTGACAGGGACAGAGAAATGCAGCTCGTGAGAGCACATGGGTTCTACTCGCTGCCCTGAGCATCCTCAGCCTCGAGCTGCATCCCTCTCCGGGCACAGGGCATCTTTCCCTTCCCCGAATAGCCCAGGACTTGCAGAGCTCACCCAGCCAAAGCGGGAAGGGGAGAGGGGGCTGTTTACCTTCCTGTGGGATCCTGCTCTTTTCTGCTTCCTCAATAAATAGGGCAAACATGTTCGTCTTCACAAATTTCTTCACAAACTTGCGGCTGGTTTTGGAGGTGATGGCTTTGCAGAAGGCTCGCTCCTGGAAGGTGCCCGAGCCATTTTTACTCCACTTGATGTGCGAGGGGTAGTGGCCAACCATTCGGACGAAGAATTGCACGAAGGCTTCAGAGACAAGCGTGTTCACCTGCTCGGATGCTGGAAGAGGACACGGAGCACAAGAGGTGGGGTGGGACCTCTGAACCAGAAAGGACAGGCTTATTTTAACCTGGCTGGTCCACAGTCTGTGCTTCCATCCCATGAAATGGCTTAAAACTTCCCTCTGCCAGTAAACAAAGATCAGACTGATCTTGCTGAGGGAGCACTGGCTGTGTTTGCTTTCCAAGGTGGTGGCACCTTTGTGGGCCAAATATCAGCAAAACCTGATTTTTTTCAGCAGAATTAGTTGTTCCTGCTCTCGTGTTTCACAGGACAGGGGAAAGGCCAAAGGGTTTCCCTCCTGTGGTGGCATTTTGTTGCAAATGGGGGCAGAAACATCCCAGGCCAGGTCCTATTAGGAAAATCATTTTGCTGAGGGCCCCAGTCATCTGTGGAGGGCAGCTTGTGTGTGTTTTACACATATATAAAGGGATGTCCTTACTGTGTATGTTGTTGTTGTTGTTGTGCCTGTTCAGAGATGTCAGCATCTCATTCTGCAGCTTGATGGGCAAGATCTCCTCCTCATCGCCGACCTGGAAGGCAACGGGGCCATGAAGGACCCGGCACCGGTGGGAACCCAGCTCAGGTGGCCGTGACCAGCAGCTGGTGCAGCCCATCAGTGGGGCTTTCTGCAGAACTCATTAATTAATTATCATTGCAGGCTGCTGCAGCGATGCAGGGAGTGGGATGACCAGCACAGGGACCCTGCTGCTCTGGCTCACGACAAGGCAGCTGCAGTGGTCGGAGACATCCCTTCATGGGACATTCCCCCTGGATGGGTGACACTGAGGTGTGTCTGCCCCCCAAATGTGGTAGCTGGCACCGAGGGGAAAGGGGCCCTTCCCAGGACCACCCAGGCCAGCGAGCCCACCCGCAGCCCCGCGCCCTGCGCAGGGGGACCCACCGCCTGGAGGATCTTTCCTTCGCAGAGGTCAACTATCAGAGCCTGGAAGAGAGCAGAGAGCGATGTGTTTAGCCCTACCAAGGCATCTGGGCTCCCTCCCACCCGTTTTGCCATCAGACCAGTGTGTCCGCAGCCCGCGAGGGTGGCAGGAGAGGGATCAGCCCCTCTGTGCTAGAGGGACGTGGGCAGGGGGTACCAGGGCATCCCCCAGAGACCGTGTTTGCTGCAGGCTTGGTGGCTTATCCCCACTTCTGCAAGGCTGGGATGATGCCAACAGGCAGCCTGGCCAACAGCAGCTCCCCAAGCCCCCCAGGGCAGGGCTGTGGGTCCTGGGGTGGCTGGCAGCACCCAGGGGGATGCAGAGGTGTTGCCCCAGGTGCCAGCAGGAAAGGAGATGTGAGAAGCCCCAATCTCCAGCCTTCCTGGATGGGGAAAGGGCACAACCAGAGCCTCCAGCCTCGGAGCCAACCCAAACCCAGCGTCACAGGCTAACCGCTGGCTCCATCCAGATGCTTTCCCCCACCCGGTTGAAATACCTCCTCCATCGGCTGGTCCAGGACCCGCTCCAGGTGCTGCATCTGGATGCCAACCATGAAGGGTGTGGGGCAGCAGACAGTGTCGAGCAGGCACTCGGGGACCACGGGGATGTAGGTGTGAGCCCAGGTGAAGGGGTAGAGGAGAGCAGCCACTGCGTGGATGCACTGCGACAGGACGCTGCAGGACAAGGAGCCACCATGGGGGCATTGCATGAGGAAAGGTGATTTCACCCCTCGAGGGAATATCCCACCCCAACCTGAGCTGCATCCTGCGCTCCTTCAAGGGGTTTTATTGTTTGTTTGGTTGTTTTTTTTAAATAAACAGATCAGGACTCACCTCAGCTCCTCTGCCAGGAAAATAAGCCGTCGCTCCAGCACAGCGGAGGCGAAGATGTGCAGGATGAGGTGGGGGCTGAGCCGCTGGAGCAGAGCCTGAAACTCCACGTGCTCCAGGTGGGCATCCACGGGCCGCGTGAGCTCGATGAGCTGCCGAGGGAGAGCCACCAAAACCCAGCTTAGGAGGTACAACACCCCCCCCGCGCCCCCCTGGCCCCCCACGAGGGTGATGTGGGAGTAATTAATGACCCAGAGTTTGTCCCTCTGGAAGGGACAAACCTCATCTTGTCCTGCTTGGAGGTTTGGGCTGTGCAGCGCTGAGGATGCAGGGGAAGCCAGCAGTGATGTGCGCCGTGGGCTTTACTGGTTTGGGCTCTGCATTTTTAACCAAAATGCCTCTTTTCTTCAGCGCTCACAAGTCCCTGGTAGGAGATGGAGAGGGACGTACCCCCGCCTTGGTGTCTGCCAGCTCATCTGTGAGCAGCAGCTTCCAGGAAAGGCAGGAGGGATGAGGGCATGACTTTTGCTATGAAAACCACAAAAGCTTCCTCAAAAGCCTCCCTGGCAGGGCCAGCTCGCCTGTTCCTAGCCAGGATGGCCCAAAAGTGAGTTACCTGCCGGGTATTTGCAGGTGGCCTGTCTGTCCTGCTGACAAGAGTCTCCCAAACCTGGTCGAAACATCTGCTGTGCTGCAGGCAGCCCTGGGACGGTGACCGCTGAAGGGTTAATAGGACTGTGCAGCTCATGAGAAGGCTTGGCCCCTCTCCTCAGCTGTAGGGGGGGGAAATCCCCCCCCTCCACGTGCCAGGCCACCTTGCCAGCAATGCAGCATCTTCCCAGCCAACAGCATAAGGCTTGGCTGGGCTCCGCAGCCCCATTCCAGCACAAATCCTGCACAATCCCCAGCTCCCAGCCCATACAGTACCCAGGATTTATTTTCACCCCTTTTCCCTGTTTTCTCACTGATCTCCTTGACTTGCTTTCACCCCCACCCAGAGCCCCAAAGTGCAGCTCTTTCGAAGAACGCCCTGGTGCAGCCTCCTTCCCCATCACCCCCAGCCGCCATCCACGCGGCCTGGCCCACAGCCAGGGCGTTGAGCAACCTGCAAACCCTTGCACAAGCCTTCCTGGATGAAGAAATCTCTTGCAATTCGACAGCTGGCTGCTAAATTGTACTAAGGAAGAGGGGTCTTGCTCTCAGACCCACCCTGGCAGGATGCAACCCTGGGGTGCTCAGCACTGAGGTTATTTTGTCCAGTGCCGGGGCAGACCCTACCCATTTTTCTACCCCAGCTTTGCCACAAGAGGAAGAAAAAGCCAAGTAAAAGGCTCTGCCCGTGCGAGCCTGGGCCGTGCGTGGGCGAGAGGAGCCCCGCGGGCGCTGTGCCCGTGTCAGATCTCCTCTCCACAGGTGAGGGCTGGGCTCGCTGCATGCCTGTGCCGCTGCGGCTGCTCGCTCATCATGCTGAACTGGGGTGAGTGTCGAGGCTGAGAACTGAGCACCACGGTGCCGAGGGGAGGCTGCAGCCCATGACACCCCCACGACAGCCCCGGCACCCCCACGCACCCCAGCAGCCCTGCCTGCTGCACCCCGAGGTGTGAACGCGGGGTCCAGCGGGGTGCAGCCAGCTCCGCTCCAGCCCCGGCGTGCTGCCCTGCTCGGACAAGCACCGGCACGTTCGGAAACAGCGTCCGGGAAGTTTTGTGCTGGCGGCTCCAGCCCGAGGCTGAGGGAGCTGCGAAGATGGGGCAGCATCACCTGTGGGTGGGCTCCATCCTCATCCTCACTGCTTGCTGCTCTCCTCCTGGACCAGGAGGGAGGTGGCACCCATGTTCCCAGGGCAGGAGGCCCCCAGCAGCCTGACCCACCACCCACTGCTCCAGTGAGCACCTATGGGTGCTGCAGATGGGGAGGATGATCCCAGAGATAGCCCAGGCTCCTCACATCAGAGCAGCCCGGGAGGGGCCGCTGAGCCCCCGAGACCCCTACCAACCTCTGTGCCTGACTCAGGGATGAAGCTTTTAATGGTGACACTTTTCCCTGGAGCTGGGAAGGGTGATTCCCGAAGGCCCTGCATGAAGGGGTAAATCACAGCCATGGAGATCTGGCGCCTCTTCTCCACCTCATCCAGGATCTGGGGGAGAAAAAAAAATGAGCTGGGAAACCCCAGCAGGCAACAGAGTGGCAGCCTGGGCCAGCGCCGTGCCAGGTGGTGCCACCACATCCCTACCTTAGAGAAGAGCCCGAAGCAGCCCAGGCAGCTGATGATGCAGAAGACCTCAGGGAGGCGGACGCCACGGCCGGATGGCTGGAAGAGGATGGGAAAAGTGTTGGAGCATCGTCCACCCTCACTCTCTCCCCAGAGATCCCCCCCAGCCCCACTCTCTCCTGCTAAAATACCCGATCACCCGCTGGGGATTTTCAGAGCTGGAGCTCAGGCCAAGGATGCAGTTGATGCTGTAAAAGCAGAGGGTGTCCGGAGAAGGCAATGGCATATTCCCAAACTTTCCTCCCCCTGACACACGTCCTTTGAGATGTCCTGCCCCACCATCCTTGGGGCTAATCCTGCCTCCTGCTGGAACGGGGACCATCGAGATGAGTGCCCAGGCTTTTTTTCCCTTTCCAACTGGACCATCCTGGGTCCATTTGCAGCGCTCCAGACGTGCAGTCCAAACAGCCAGAGCTCAGCCCTGGCTCCAGAAGTGGGCAAGTTCCCCAGGGAGTGCAAGGGTGGTGGGGTCCAGCAAATCACCAAGCTGTGGCGTATGGCCCTGTGGCTTTATGGCCCTATTTAAGCAGGCTGTGCATAAATCAGCAGCCAAGGAAGACCTCCATCACACCTCGCAGCCCCCCGAGCTGGCCAAATGCATGAGCTGAGAAAGGCAGCCCCCGTTCAGAAGCAGGTTCTGGGGATGGGGCTGAGGGCACCAGGCTCTTGGCACCTGGATGGGCACGCACACATCCCCATCCCAATCCTGAGTGGGGTTTGCAGCCACCCTGAGCACTGCGGCCAGGGAAAAGGAGCCAGGGAAGCTGCAGGAGATTGGTGGGGTGGCAGCGACCACTGGTACAGGGAACGGCACCTCCCAACTGCTGCATCTCCTGGCTGCATTTCAGACCAGCCCTGGGCTACAGCCAGCACTGCTTTCCTCCATCCAGCACCCAGATGATGCCTCAGCAGAAGAAAGCTCCAAAAAAATCCTTTGGGAACCCCCTTGTCATCATCTTCGTCAAGGTGAGTGGCTTTCTAAGGCACATGCCCAAGAGCTGTACTCTGGGCATGGCAGAAGGCATCATGTCCCACCACGGGGATGGGGTGGCACGGCCAGCACCGACCCAGCGATGGGCGGTGGGGCGGTGGGATGCTCTCACCAGCAGCCGCCTGCAGTAGCCGATCTTCCTGCTGCCATCCACATTGGTCAGGACGAAAGAAAAGGTTTCGCTGCAAGGAGAGACAATGTGTGGGGTCGGGACGGCCCTTGCAGCCCTCAGGGGTGGGCAACCACTGCCGAGACCCCGCAACGGGGTAGGTACCTGGTGAACTCGGTGACGGGGGCCCAGTTGTTGCCGTCAGGGAAGCAGAAGAGGGGGATGGCTTGCAAGAGGCGTTCCTCCTCCTCCTTCTGGCCCTTCAGCAAGTTCTCACGCTGGAATGAAATGATGCCAAGAGTCAGGGTGCTGGAGGGTGCCTATAGTCCCAGGGGATGGGGTGGGATGGGGTGTGTTCCAAAGCAGCCCCCAGCTCAGACCAAAGCAGAAGGTGCCTGCACATCCCTGGACAAGCATCTCCCAAAAAATCCAATTTTTGACTCTTTTACCCCATGGATAAATGGGGCAAAGCAGAGGCACCCAGGGCCCCCTCTGCGAACCTGGGGTCTCCTCCTGTGCCACCTCCCCAGGGTGTGATTTCACTGCTGTGGTCTCCCCTTTTGGGATAGGGGGACAGTGAGCACCCCTCAGATTTTTCTCCTGGTCTTTGTGGCCCTGGGCTCAGACCACAGGGAAGGACCGGCAGGTCCCAGCAACCCCAACCCATGGCAGGCAAAGCCCTGGGGTCTGGGTCTGCATCTGCAGGGCACAGGGTATTCTTCTGTCTCCTCCCCTGGCTCTAGTGATGGGGAAGCAGCAACAATCCCTTTTTCTCTCAATTTGGAAAACTCATCTTCCTGTAAAGATGGGAGTAAATACCTTTGGGAACTGGTAGGTTATCTTGGGTTCGTAATGTCCGTCTGATGTCTTCTTCAGTGACACCACCACCAGGTACTCGAAGAAAAACTGCCCAGCAGAATAGACAGAGCTCCGTTCTCCTGGCCTCTGCGGCACCCGTGCGGGGTTGCTTTCTGCAGCAGAGGCGTCCACTTTTGCTTCTGTAGCCAAAAACCAACCAAACAGAAAAACAGAGCAGAGTGAATGAAAGGTGGGAGCTGTCCCGAGGGCAGGAGAGGAGTCACAGAGCGACGCAGGAGCAGGGCAAAGTGGCTGGAAGGAATTGGCCCCTGGTGCACAGGGTGTTTCGGTCCCTGGCAGTGAACAGCTGGGGACACAGAAAGGCAAAACGGCTTTTATGAGTCTTCTGGGGAAAATCAAATTGCCATCAGACACTCCCAGCCCCGCTTTGCCCCATTCCATCAGGGGCAGAAGGACGGATGCCCAGAGCGAAGCCAGCATGTGTGACAGTGGAAAGCAGACAGTCTCTGCAGAAAGCATCTGCGGGAAGGTGTGGGAATGCTTTTATAGCAGCTAATCTTATTCCCTTAGGGGGAAAAACAAGCAAACAAACAGCACAGATCTTGTCTGAGCACCTCCAAAGGCTCCAGTAAGATGAATCCCAACCTCTCCCTGCCAGATGTCCTCAGTCCTGGGAACTGCTGATTGCAAATGAGATGCTCGAGGGTATTCCCTAAACCACAGCTCCCAAAGTATAGCAGTTCCCTGAGATTACATCCCATTTCTTGTTTGGGCAGGTGGGGAGGATGGCTGGCGAGCGTAAGCCATCATAACTTGAAAAACTAGAAAGAAGAGTGAAAGGCGCCCAAGCCGGCATCGCCAAGGGTGCTGGGATGGTCATGGTGGGGCAGTGAGCCCCGGGGGCTGGGAAGGAGAGGAGCTGAACGCCGACGGGAGGCTGGAGCCAGGCTGTGCCGCAGCTCTGCCCTCTCCCAGCAGCTGCTTATGACTCTAAACCCCCGGTCCCGGGCCCTGAGACTGTCCTGGGCTTGGTCTTGTCTCTGATTATGGTGGGAACAGAAATGCTTGAGCTGCTCCTAGGAATAACAGGCAGGAAAACAATTGTGTGGCTGGATGAAATAACCAACTCCTGCAATTTGTCTCCACATCCTGGAGTTTGGCTCTGGGCTCTTTTACTTGTGCTGCAGTTTGGCAGGGCAAGGCATTGGCCATGGCCGGCTGCTCCCATCGTCCTTCTTCCCCGGTGCATGACATCCTCCTCCAAAAGCAGTGCTGGTGGACAACCCATCCCCGTATCCCTCTGGCTCCGTAGCCACCTCTTTTAGTCTGGAAACAACTTTCCAGCCTTTGCTCTAGGTCATCATGGGCCAACAGGAGCAGAAAGCTCATCCGAGGAAGTGACACTCACAGTCCCATCATGGGATGTCCATTCCCAGGGACCAGAAACGCCTTTTCCAGGTCGGGGTGGGGAGATGCACGAAGCCTCACCCGTGTGCACCCTGAGGCTGCTCCACCTCCACATGCAAAGTCCTTCCTCTTGGCAAGGTGCAAGTCATCCCAAAGAGGTCCCTTTGCAGCAGGGGGAAGCCCAGGAGCATCCTGAGGATGAGACCCAGCTGCAGACACCTCTGGTTTGTCCTCAGCAGGGATCACCTGGATGGCAGCTCAGCAAGGAGCCCCAGGCCAGGGAAAAAAGGTTGACAAGATGCTCTTTGCTTCTCCTGCCGCTCCCTGGGATGCTCCAGTAATGGCTTCAGTCCAGTCTCACCTACGGGGCCAGGACCTCTTGGAACCAGGCTGTGCAGCAAGGAGGGCTGCCGGCATCCCCCATCCTCGCTGGGCACCCGTGTCTGTTGTTTTCCCATCGCAGCTTGCCAGGGTAGGGTGAAAGGCCAGCTGAATCCTGCCTATCCAGTCCCGTCCTGCATTTCAGAGAACAGAAGATGCACTCTCAAGCAAGGGCTGGATTTGCATCTTGTCCATGGGGTTTTCAAACAGCCAAGTACAACCCGCTGCTCCAGGGAGGCCAGTCGTGCCAGGCTGCGGCTCTGCCCCTTGCAGCTGGACCCGCGGGCCTGCCTGCAGCGAGCCGGTGTGGCGAGCCCTGCCAAAAGCGTGGTGTCACCCAACAGCGCTCCCCTGCACCAGGTCTGGCCACAAAGCCCTCATTGGCAGAGCCTAAATCCCCCTGAGACCGTAACACCCCACCCCTGGGCTGGAAAACGAGCTCTGGGGATGTACAGGACCATGCACCGTCACGCAGTGTCAGATGGGTTTAATGTGGCATCAGGGGTTCCAGCACTCCCCAAAACCGGCAGGATTCCCAGTTCCACATGTGTCCCGGCAGCATGAGCCACTGTCACAAGAGCTTTGTCCAACTTTCGCATAGCCCAAGTGGGAAGACTTGGGGACCACCCCACAGTCCCCCCAGCAGCAGGAGCAAGGAGGAGAATGATCCAGGTGGCCAGGGGGGCCCACGCAGCTCTGGGATGGAAGGGGGCTGCTGGTGCTGAGGATTTTCACCCGCCCCTGTGCCGGGCACGGAGAGGGCAAAGGCTGCCGCGGTGCACCCCAGCCCACGCAGACATGGCACCGCAGCTGCCAGTGGTAAAACAAAAACACATTTTCCTGCACGAACAGCCTCCCTGACCAGAGCCGGGTTTCCTTATCAGCCGAGGGCTGAGCCCCACGCTACGATGCGGCACAACCTGTTTCTTTCCTCCTGGAAAAGTCCCGGGCTGCTGCGGTGTGCCGGAATCTCCTGGCCTGGCACGAAGGTTTGTGGCGCTGATCCGGTGCGCAGCCGCCCACCTGCCCGGTCGAGAGGAAACGGCTCTCACACCTCTCCTGCTGAGCTCCAAACCACATTCATCGCACCCAGGGCCAGAGCCAGCCAGCACAAAACAGACGGGGGGTAGGGTGGTGTTGCAGTGACCCCCCCAAAGCCACAGGTTGCCCCAAGGCTTGAGATGCGGTGGGCCAGGGAACGCCGAGAATCCATCCCGTAGCTCGGAAAAACTCACAAATCCCCAAGGACCCATTGCCCGCAGCACTGGCCTGCCTGGGGGGCACCGTGCCCTCGCTCGGAGCCCCGCAATGCCGCCCGTGGTGGGCAAAGGGCTGGGAAAGCTTAGGGGGCTGTGGTGGGAGGGGCTGCCCCGGGGAGGGGGTGAACCCCTGGGGAGGGGGCACACTCCTCCGGGACGGGGTGGGCTCCCGGGGTGGGGTGCAGCTCCCGGGGAGGGGGTGCACGGCTGGGGGCTGGGGCGAGCCCCGGGAGATGCGGTGACCGCCGGGGGCTGGCGGCCCAGGCTGGGCTCCGCAGCGCCTACGGGCAGGGCTGGGGGCCAGCGCGCCGCTGCCGCTGCCGGTGCCGCTGCCGCTGCCGGTGCCGCTGCCGCTGCCGGTGTCGCTCCCCGGAGCCCCGGTCGGTCCCACCCGGCGCGGCCGCGCTGCGCCGCCGGGCAAAGTCCCCGCTCCGACGGCAGCCGTCGGCTCCCGCAGCCGCCGTCCTGGGGCTGGCACCGACACCGGCACCGACACCGACACCGGCACCGGCACCGACACCGGCACCGGCACCGACACCGGCACCGGCCCTCCCGGAGCCCGGCGCAGGGCGGTGCTCCCCGGCGGCCCCTCCCGACCCTCACCTCTGCGGCCGGAGCGCCGCAGGCTCCGTCGGAAGAAGCTGCCGATGGAAGCCATGGTGGCCCCGGTGCGGAGCGGCGCCGGTGCGGAGGCGGAGCGGCCCCGTGCGGAGCGGCCCGGCGGGGAGCGCTCGGCTTCCGCCCGCCGCGCTTTCGCTTTCCCGGGGGAGGGCCGGGCCGGGCCGGGGCGGGGAGCGGAGGAGGAGCGGGGAGCACCTGGCACCGGCCGGGGCATCGCGAACCCGCCCCGGGAGCGGGGGCGCGTGGGCACGGGGAGGCCCCGGGGGGCCCGGGCAACCGGGAGAACCGGCCGTGGGGGCTTGCCCCGGGAGCAGCGGGCACGGGGGCACCGGGAATGGGGGAGCAGGGAGCACCCCGGGGTCCGGGGATGCCAGGAGGAACCGGGCACGGGGGAGCCGGGAGAACCGGGCACAGAGATACCGGGAGCACCGGGCACGGGGGAGCTGAGCACCCCTGGAAATGGAGCTGGGCATCCCGGTGGGGAGCCCGGCACAGCCCGCGCAGGGCACGGCAGGGTGGGAAACGAAGCAGGGACCCTGGGGATAAGGGGTGGCTTTGCCCTGCCCCAAACCTGCACACCCCCCCTCCCCACCCCCCGTCTGAGCCCTGCGCCCCCCCCCAAGCCCTTGGCCCCCGGACCCCGCTGGTGCCAGGGATGTGCCCAGTGCAGTGCTGCAGGGCTGGGGGGACCTGACCGTCCCCCCCTGTGCAGTGGGATGGGGCCCGCTGAGCCGCCCTGATGGTGCCACCGTGCTCTCATCCCCACGGCCATGGCTTGTCCCAACTCCGCTTGGGAACACTGGCCGGGTTTGGGAGCACTGGTCAGGTTTGGGAGCACTGGTCGGGTTTGGGAGCACTGGCCGGGTTTGGGAACACTGGTCGGGTTTGGGAGCACTGGTTGGGTTTGGGAGCACTGGCCGGGTTTGGGAGCACTGGCCGGGTTTGGGAGCACTGGTCAGGTTTGGGAGCTGGTCAGGTTTGGGAGCACTGGCCGGGTTTGGGAGCACTGGTCGGGTTTGGGAGCACTGGTCGGGTTTGGGAGCACTGGTCGGGTTTGGGAGCACTGGTCAGGTTTGGGAGCACTAGTCGGGTTTGGGAGCACTGGTCAGGTTTGGGAGCACTGGCCGGGTTTGGGAGCACTGGTCAGGTTTGGGAGCACTAGTCGGGTTTGGGAGCACTGGTTGGGTTTGGGAGCACTGGTCGGGTTTGGGAGCACTGGTCGGGTTTGGGAGCACTGGCTGGGTTTGGGAGCACTGGTCGGGTTTGGGAGCACTGGCCGGGTTTGGGAGCACTGGTCGGGTTTGGGAGCACTGGTCGGGTTTGGGAGCACTGGTCGGGTTTGGGAGCACTGGTCAGGTTTGGGAGCTGGTCAGGTTTGGGAGCACTGGCCGGGTTTGGGAGCACTGGTCAGGTTTGGGAGCACTGGTCGGGTTTGGGAGCACTGGCCGGGTTTGGGAGCACTGGCCGGGCTGTGCCTTCCCTCGGGCTGGCGTTTCTCCACCGGGCAGATTTATTCCCCCTCTCCGGGTGACTCAGAGGTGCCTTGGCCCAGGCTGGCCGGGGGCCGGTTGCCCACCCTCTTCCTCACAGGAAGGGAGGCAGTTTGTTCCTGCTGCGATACGGTGGTCGCCCTGTCCCGGGCACGCAGCCGGGATCCCTCCGGAGCCGCTTGGCTTTGCTGGGTGGTTTCACTGCTCCAGACCCATGAACAAGGGAAGTCTCCTTAAAACCAGTGGTATCTTCAAAAAAATTTCCTTCTTCCCATCCTTAGCCTGCCCACACCCCTAACGTTTCGCCTGCCGGTTTTGGGCGGCGCTTACACAGAAATCCAACGCCCAGGAGAGGCCCTCCTGGGTGCCGCTGCGGCTGGGGGCTCTCGGTGTGATGAGCTGTGCACCGTTCTCAGCCTCAGTGCCAGCATGCGGCTGGTTGCATTTGTAGACCAGACTTCCTACACCAAACACCCTCCTCTCTTATTGTACACCACCTCCCATCCCCTTCCCCTCGCCAGGTGGGTTTGCAGCCGGGAGAAATGGCCTTCACCAGCCGGCAGAGGTGGCCGGAGCTTCCCAAACATGTTCCCATCGGCACATGCCCCTGCCCCAGCCCGGACTCTGCTGCCGTCCTGGGTTATCAGAAAACTGCTGGTCCAGGGAACATTTTCCGGCTGATCCTGAGTGGGTGGAAGAGTATTTGTGCTTCCCGGAGAACAGGGCAATGTGTTTGTGCACAGAGCTTGTTCCCAGATGAAGGGAAATTAAAAAGTTCGGGGTTTTCCCTCTGGATTCTGGAGGAAAATCCCTGATTTCCTGGAAACCAGAGTCACCTTGGGAAAACAGCCGCTGCCTTCAGCCAAAAGAAATCCCCAAATTCTTTGATTTTTTTCCCATATACACAAATCTTTTCTGCTTTCTCCCTTTAAGGCAAGTCTCCGACTGTGATCCTGCCTCGATAATGCCTTGACTCTGCTCAGAGCCGTGTTCCCAGCCACAAAACCTCCCGGCTCCCGAGGAAACACTGTCCCTTTGTGTCCGTCTCACAATCCAGCAAACCTTGCGCTGCTGAAAGAGGTTGAACTTCTGAATATTCCCACTGAAAGCTCCTTTCTGCGGGGAGCCAGCCACCCACCGGGACAACAAATGGGCACATTGTGGGACCCTCGGGGCTGCTGGCCACGGCGGATGCAGCACTCGCCGTTGTGCTGCTCTGTCACCGCTGCCAAAATCGTTTCTCTTCCCTGAACCAAGCCCAGGGAGGATTTTTTTGGGTTTTTTTTTTGTTTTTTTTTTTAGTTTTTTTTTCCTCCTTGCAGCCCGGTGCTGATGAATACACTCTGGAATTTGGCTTCCTGCAGGCGTGGTGTGTTCAGACTGCAAATATCCCATCGTGAGCATCCCGTGGGGCTGCATCGCAGTGGGACCGGGGTGTCCTCCCTCCTTGCCTGCACCGCAGCTCCTCAGCCTCCTCCTCCTCTCAAGGAAGGCTCAGCTTGCTGCCCCTTGCCTCATCCCAGTGCCTCTTCACTGGGTGCTGCATTTTGGGAGGACATTGAGGTGCCACAGAAGGTCGAGCGTGTGGCTTGTGAGCAGTTTTTATTTTGCTCATCACAGTCGGGTTGGGACTGGGGCTTGGAGATGGAGGCTCACGTTTGGCCACAGCATCCCTGGCAGGGAGGTCCCCGAGGGCAGCCTGGGGCAGGTGGTGGTGGATGCCCCCCCGGGGGCTGGGGACCCCAAGGCCCCCGTTTCCAGCTTTTCCCATGCCAGGGAGTTTCTCCCACTGGATGGCAGCATTAGAGCAAAGAAACATCCCCTGGAGACCTTGTGGGAGAGGGGACCTTTCTCCGGAGAGACTTCTTGCTGGCTGGCTGGCTCCCGGGAGGTTTGTACTTGGGCCAAGGACGCGTGGGTTCAGTTCACTTGTGTTTGCAACATTCGTGCTGCTGACACTTCACTCACTGCCCTGTTTGGTGCTTGGTGATCACTCCCAGCTCCCCAAAAGGGGGGCCCGTGTAACATCCTCTGCCTGCTCCTCTTCCTCCTCATGCTTGTGGGTGCAGGGGTACCTGTCAGGACAGGGGGGCCGAGAGCTGGCTGGGACACTGGCCCATGAACGGGAGCAATGCAGTCCCAGATTGGGCAAGGAGAAGAGCTATCAACCTGCATGGGACACCAAGTTCATGGCTTCTTAGCCAGGTGCATCCTCTGTCCCCCAGAGCCCTCCCTGCTCTAACTGCTGGGGTGCAGGGGTCTGTGACTTTGACACATTTTTGCATGAGAAAAGCTTTAGGGACTGTTTCTTGCATGATGGTTTCAGAGGGGGCTGAAGAACTCCTGGGGATTAGAAAACAAAGCTGATCTGATCACTTTTCCTTGCACCTAATGGTTTTAATCCCAAGTATTTCAACCCGCCTTCAGGATTTCTTGGAGGTGGTGTTCGGCAGAGGTGCTTGGGTGGGCAGGGAGGCTTGGTGCTGGGCTGCAGCCCCCTTGCAATCCCAGTGCAGGGAAACTCCTGCTTTCTGAGGCTGCTTGTTTAATGGTCAGGAGGTGCAAAGCTGGCTCAGTTTACAGGCTCCCAGCTGGGCTGGCAGCGCTGTTCGCAGGCGGGCATCCATAGATGGAAAGGATCGAGCTGCAGAGCCCAGCCTCAGGTGTACTTCCCCAGTCCCTCCCGTACTGAGCCAGTAACTCCTGTTGGGCTAAAATGCCAGCTCTGGGCCGTTCTGGCCGTGGGGGTGTGTTTCAGGGGTTAATCCTCCGATGTGTGCAAAGCATTCCTTGGGGATGCGCCTGGTTTGGGCTCTCAGGCACTTGCTGCCCCTTTTTCCGCTCAGTTCAAAGGGCTTCTCCCGCCTCTGCCCCTCAGCAGGGCGCTGGTGCAGCAGGAGCCCTCAGCTGAGCTTGGAGGACTCGTAGCATCTCTGGAGGCAGGTGGTGGCACTGGGGTCCAGCCTCCTGGGTGGCTTTTGCAAAGTCCTGGGCATCCCCACCCTGCAGTGCTGTGGTTCAGTGACCTGCCAGTGCCAGGGGTGCTGGGGACACTGGGGACCGGGGTGATGGTGCTGGGGGTCATGGTGGCTAGCCCCGGGGAGCATGGGACAATGTTGGAGAGGGCCAGGGCAGAGGGTGGGGAGCTGGCTTTGCTACTTGATTAAAAAAAGGAAGAAATTGGGGATCTTCCAAGCTGGGCTGAGCAAGCTGGGAAGGAGAGGGCAGGAAATCAGATGGCTGGTCCTGCTCCTCAGGAGCACAGGCTGGGCACCCGTGTGAGTGTGGGGGTCCCACAGCCCCACACCCAGTGCTGACACCACACCTTGCCCCATCTCCTCCAAAGAACAAGAAGCATTTGCAGCTTGGTGCAATCCCCAGGGGCTGGGGGCTACCAGCATGGCCAGAGCCCCCCAGTTAAACAGGCAGGGCTGCAAACCATGACCCGAACCGAGCTTTAACCCAAGGAGCTCGGTGAGATTTGCTAATCTCAAAATATTGTTGGCATTCAGAAGAGCAATTTACTGCATGTTTTGCCACAGCAAGTACTTTCCGAAAGGCCATGCTAAGTTTACACCGGAGCCACTGGGATCGGATAACCGGTCCCTGGCTGCTCCCTCTGTCCCCCGCTGCCACCCGTCCTGGTTGCTGTCTTGGGGTGCAGAAGGACATCAGCTTCTCCTGCACCCCAAGGAGGAGGTGACCACAGTCACAAGCAGCAGAAAAGAAGGGATCGCTGAGGGCTTGTTTCCTTGTCCAGGCGGTGGGGTGGGATGTGGGTCATGGCCTGGCTTGCAGGAAGAGCTGAACTTGTGGAGAGCCCTGACCGCTTTGCAAGTCACACTGCCAGGGACAGAAAATCACCAGCCCTGGTGCCCAGCCTGGCCGTGTCCACCTCCCCAGGGGCTTTGCAGGTTGTAAAATTAAATCAGCTTCTCACCTTCAGTGGCACCCAGGGCTGGGTGAGAGCCCTGCAACGTCCCTTCGCATTCCTGCGGTGATTTACCACCCCACAAGATCCCCGAGGGCTTTACAGGTGCCAGGCAGGAATGATGCCTCCTGCCACGGGTGCCTGGTGGGATCCCAGGGTATTTGAAGCCTGCGGACAGGGTGGGCTCATGCCGCAGAGCCGGCGGTGGGTCCCTCCATCCAGCTCTGTTTGCCAAGGAAATGTTCCTCCTTCCTAAGGGCCAGCGCTTGGGAGGCACAGGACCCCTCATCTCTCCTCCATGTCCCCAGATCCCTTGGGATCTCTGCCACCTCCTAACCCCCAGGAGACGGGAATGAGCCCATCGCATGTGCTCATGGCAAAAGCCACCATCAGCCTCAGCCCTGGCCCTCAGTGGCCCTCGGTCACGGCAGGCTGGGGGTGGTGGCCTTCCCCTGCACAAATACCAGTGTCCCTCCTGTGCTGACATGCACAGGGACAAGGAGGAGGATGGAGCGTCCTCTTCCGTGGCTGTTTCCTTGCAGGTTATTGGGTCAACAGCTCAAACCCCATTTGCTCTCTGAAGCCCATGTCCTGGCCCAGATGTGGTGAAGGTGCTTTGGGTGATGCTTCTTCCAGGGAAGGTGCAGGGGTGTCACGCTGTGCTGAACTGGGACAGCGGAGGTGGGGCAGGGCAGGGAGCAGAGCAG
The DNA here is from genome assembly GCF_023638135.1 of Falco biarmicus. Lineage (NCBI taxonomy): Eukaryota > Metazoa > Chordata > Aves > Falconiformes > Falconidae > Falco > Falco biarmicus. The sequence continues at coordinate 1,365,860 of NC_079303.1, read as the reverse complement.
CACCCAGGCACCCTGTGGCAGGTCGACCTTGTGCATCCAAAGCAGGGCTGGGCCACATCTGGCTGTGGGGACACTAAGGAGCAGTCACAAAGGGAACGGCATCTTCCCGGAGCTTGGCACAGTATCTGGAGGGCTTCGGCTGGACGCAGGGTGAGGACAGCCCGACTGAATGTCCCCATGATGCTCCCTGGTGGCAGCAGAGAAGGGGCGCAGCTGGGCCACGGTTGGACAGCCCCAAACTAGTTTGCCTTCCCGGTTTACTGGGACCCTGGAGGGAGTCACCGGGATTTGGGGATGGTCCCACCCCTCTCAATCCAGCAAATTCCCCAGGGAGGGGGACACAGCAGGGAGGTTCCCAAACAGAGGTGCTCGGGTTAGAGAGGGATGTGGGATGGGTCCAGGATATGCTGTCCCATGAAGGGACCTGATCCCATTTGCTTCAGAGCATCCTGGGCAGGGGCAGCCCTCTGCATACCGCTCAGACATGGCAGGGGGGGGCCTGGCTGCAGGACATGGTGCTGCTCCCCGGCTGCCTTGATGCTTTCAGCCAAACGGGCTGTTGGCTGCGCTGGCGGCGGGTTGGAGACGGCAGCACTCTGCAGGGACTGTGTGTGGTGGAAGGATGCAGACAGGAGGAGGGGATGGGGAGAGCAGGGTGAGGGGAGGCAGGTGTGGGAGCAGGTGAAAGCATTTAAGGCAAGGAAAGGAGGGGTGTGCATGTGAGAAGATAAGGAGAGAGCTGGGAGGGGAAGAGGGGATGTCAGCACCCAGTGTTGGTCATGCAGGAGGGACTGGAGAGGAACGATGACCTTTAGGGTACCTAAAGTGGCCTTAAGTCCTTGATGGAGGTAAGGGGATGCCGAAGGTCGAGTGAGACCGGGAGTGTGTGCCTGAGGTGTAACTGGCCAAGGGCACAGTGCACCCTGGCAGGGTTTTGGTGCCCTGAAGCCCTTATGTCAGGGCTAGATGCCCTGCTGGGATCAGTAGTGCTGGCACGGAGGTGAGCAAAGCTGGGCTCTGAATAGCGGACATTGCCCTTGTGCAGTGAAAAGCAAACGCCTGAGCTCCTTGCTGACACTAAATGATAAGGAAACTGGTGCTGGTGGAGCCTGGGGCTGAGCTGTTTCCTTCCCCTTCTCTTGTAGAGCCTCCCCGCTCGCTGCCCGGGGGTTGCCACAGCGCAGGGACAGCAGCAGGCGGGTGTTTGGCTGCATCCCCCAGGTGCAGCTGCAGTGTGTAATGTCCCGAACAAGGCGGCAGCGTTCTGGGCCTTTCTGAGCACTGGAATGCAGAAGGGAAAGCTCAAGCTGCTGTTTGCAGCCTTCCCCTGCCACAGAGTGGGACCAGGCAGGGCAGGTGGTGACAGAGCCTTATTGGCGTCCCCAGCTGCTGTCCCCAGCCCTTGGTAGAGGTGACCCCTGGCAGGCTGAGGACAGCGGGGCTGGCACAGCCTCAGCCCCTGCGAGCTCTCTGCCCGTACGTCCTAGGTAAGCTCCTGCTGGCAGACCTGGAGGTAGGGCAGGATTGGGAAAAAAAAAACAAACCACCAAAGGCAGAGCAATGCCCCAGGTTTAGCATTGCTTCTGGGGACACGGGAGGGGACGGATGCGGTGCCAGGGTGCACGAGGGCTTCTGCTGGCCCACCATGCCCCTGCCCTGTCCTGGCCAGCCCTGGGTGCAGCTGCTGGAGGTCGCTGCTCCTGCCCTACACAGCTGCTGCTTTGGAGGGTGCTGTCTGCCTCGCGCTGTGCCCTTGATGTGTGGTGGCCCCACGGGTGGCTTTGTGGGGACCGCTTTGACTGGGGGCAGCAGGTGATGCCGATCCATGATGGTTTCCTGCGTGCAGTGCTGTCCCTGGGCTGGGGGGGACATGGAACTGGCACTGAGCTCCCTGACTCGGCTCCCAGAGAGGCACTGGGCAAAATCAGGGCATCCCTGCATGGGTTGCTCTTTCTCTGCTCCTTCAAGCTTGGAGGAGAAAGATCCCAGTCACATCCCCAAAATAACACCCCAAAGAAGCCGTTGGTTCTGGGTGTTTGCATCCATGAGCCCTGCCCACACGCAGCAGCTCCTGATCCCCAGGGACAGGTTGCATGTCTGGGCACCCACTGTGCTGATCCATAAATTGATGCTGGGGACCTGGTGGTGGATGACCCCATTGCTTGCCCCAACTAATCATAGAATCAAAGAACTGTTTAGGTTGGAAAAGATCCAAAGATCATAGAGTCCAACTGTTAACCCAGCACCACCAAGGCCACCGCTAAACCATGTCCCCAAGTGCCACATCTGCATGTCTCTTAAATACCTCCAGGAATGGTGACTCCATCACCTCCCTGGGTAGCCTGTTCCAACGTTTCACAAGCCTTTTGATGAAGAAAGGGTTATTGATGATTCAATGAATCGAAGTGTGGTGATGCTGAGTGCTGTGGCATGAGCTGATATGCAACCATGCGACAGGGACAGCCCTGGAGTGTGCAGCTGGGCTGCGTCAACCCTCCTCCTGTGCCTGGCAAGGGATGCCCAACAGGACCTCAGAGATACTGCTGGCAGTGTCTCTTTATTGCCTGGTTGTATTTTCTAGACCAGACAAGGATGTTTTAGAGCGATACTTGCTTGAAGCCCCTGCCCCAGGCCTGCACTGCAACAGGCACTACCCTGGGGGAGCTCTGGGAGAGGGGTCCCGCCCATGTCCCAGCTTGGCCCCGGGAGCCCCTGCCTGCAGTCATTTTTTTGGGGTGAAGTAAGCATCCGTTTGCGTGCGACACACAAAACGGAAAGCTTGCCTACGTCCCAGCCCACCTGCCGCCTGCCCCGGCCACTTGACTCAGCGCACTGCGAATATCACGATGACACGGAGGCTGGTAATGCTGCGGGGAGCTGTGATGTGGCAGGCAGGGTGCTGAGCCGCCCCGAGCCTCAGCCCTGCTGGCATCTGTGGTCGGCCACTGTGTGTTTTCCATATGAGCTCCCTAGTTTTCTGGAGGTCTGACTTAACACCCCTGGAGAGGGGACAGGCAAGGGCAGGAGCGGGGGAAGCAGCCAAAAGGAGGGGACAGCCCCACACAGGCACTGTCTCCAGCTGCATCAGTATCTGGCAGCAATATCCCCCCCCAGAGGGGTCTGGGCACCTCCTGCCTGCTGAAATCCTGGGGTTTGGACATTTCTGTGTCCAAAACACAAATTGCCCATTTGTGGTGTCCTGTGGACTCACGTGATGTGCACAGGGCTGGATGTGGCCATGGGGAGGTGGGGATGTTTCCCTCTCTCTCTTGTTGGATGGCTTTGATTAATCCCACTGGGGATGGCAATGGGAACCCTGTCAGTCCCGGGTGTCCCCTTCCCCACTCTGATACAGGCCATAGGTGACAGCTCCTTGTTGACATCTGTCATGCCACCCCTTTGAGCCTGGCTCTGTCCTCTACACTGGTGAAGCACATTGTTTGTGCCAACAACCTCATGATCCTGTGCTCAGAACCAGCAGTGGCCCATGTAACAGCATGTGACACCACCCTGCTGCTTTCACAGTCCTCCTGGGGTGCAAAGAGCCCACTGGGCTTTCCAGAGATGCTCGTGGGGACAGTGGCAAGAGGGGATGAGCACAGAGGAGGTTACAGCTTCAGGGAGCCATCTCCACCCGCATGCCATGGGCCCTTCGCTTATTCTGGGCCTTTGGCATCTCTGCTTTGCTCTACAATGTGCAAGTGGGAAGGTGTCACCACCCCCTGTCTAATCCTGGAGCCCTGTTCAGGGGATGGTCCTAATCTCTGGAAGCCTCCAGGATTTGCCTCAGCTGTCAGAGGCATCTCCTGTCTTCCCATACCAGTACATCAGCTCTCCCAGCGTGCAGAAGTGTTGCCGAGGCTCCCCCCCGTCCTGCCTGACAGGTCTCTGATGCTGTGATGTCCCAAACTGGCAAATCTGGATGGACAGGTAGACCTGATGCTTTTTGGGGTACAGCAAATCTGTACAGCAGGGACCCTCTTTGCGATGGGGTCCCAGCAATAAACCCAGCTGAAAGATGTCCCTGCTGCATCTTTTTTTTTTTTTTTTTTTTTTTGGGGGGGGGGGGTGGGGTGGGTGGGTTGAATTACAGTGGCATGAGGTGGAGCTGATCCTTTAGGGAAGAGATGATACTCTGGTTAGTTAGAACTATGTTACCTGGAGGATAAGCAAGGAACATCGATGGTTCGGTGCGCTGGGAATGTGGGTTCAAACCAATTTATAACAAGTATCAGCTTCCTATAGAGAAGAGGTCTTTTCTCGTTGGAAAATATGAATGCCCTAGTTTTCAGCTAAATCCTGAAATATTTGGGGTATCAAGCAAAAATATGTTGATATTTAAATTATCACTACAATTTTAATGTTCAACCCTCCTGGTTGCCCGTAGGAACAGCCAGCACAGCCCACGTGGTTTTTGGTTTGGCACTCTGTTTTCATGTCAAGGTGGAGGTATCGCACTGGTGGGCACTTTGTTTTGTTTCTCATTTTAGCTCCCTCACCCCAAAGCTGGGGAGGTGAGACACCCTGCTCCCATCCTTGTGGATGAAATGACTCCATGGAAGCCGTTTCTCCCGCCCTGTCCTGCATCCACAAGTGAAGCCACTGTGGTGGGTGACAGAACCTTCGGCACTTGAGTCTGGTCCCTACGGGAAACCCTTTGCCGCTGGAACTGGGCCACCTGCCAGGTGCCATTGTCACTTACAGCAGTCAGTGTGGTGTTTCCATGCTTGAGTTTGCTCAACACACGGAGGTCTTGCTGGCAACGTGTGAATAAACAAGATGCCAAAATGCTACAGTAAGGTGCCCCAGATAAGTCTGGATGATAAACCATATTGATTCACTTGCTCTTAACCTATGAGTCATTCCCTGAGTCAACAGAGAAAACGGCATCCAAACATCACCCAGCAGGTTGAAAAACTTCAAGAACTTCAAGCAAAATAATTGCATTGATGTTTTTTTTCCTGGGGAAACTATTTAATTTCCAACCTCACCAATCTGAATTGAAATAGGAGAGAAATTTGAGTGCTAATTTCTTTGTGACCTAGAGTTTTGGTATTGATGTATTTTTTTCCAGACCGCTTTAAATTGTTTTTCTTAACACATAATCAAAAGAAACCTGCTTTTTGCAAAGCATTTTGGTTTAGATTAGACATCACGATTGCCTTTGAGAAAGACACACAGAAGATTTCTGAGCAGAGCTGGGAGTCTGGAGGTGGCCACCTGTGAGCTGATGGAAAAAGTCATCAAGGCATGGGCCATGTGAAAGCTGAGGGATCAAGGATGTTCTGAGATCATCCAAGACAAGATGAAATCCCTGTGGATCAAGGTATGGAGAAACCAGACCTTCTCTAATCCTCCCCTCTGGGTGCCAGACCCACCAGGGAGCCAAAGGCAGCTGGAGAACAGACGGATGGTGTCCTCCAGCCCTACATAGCTGTGCTGGGGAGCAGGGCTGTCTTCTCTTTTGCCAGAGCAGCTGCAGAAAATTTTATTGTTTATGACCCACTTGGCAAGTTTGAGCCACCCCGAGGCACTCTGGGGAGCAGGAGGGACCGCCAGTACCTGTCCATGGCCTGCAGGCAGCAAAAATGGCCAGGAGCCCCACATCACCCTCTTCTCCCTGCCTCAGGGAGCTCATCCTTCAGGCATCCCAAAGGTATCTTGGGGAAGGAGGAGCCTTTATTAGGCATATCACTCCTCGCTGGCAGAAGTAATCGAGGAACATCTGGGTTATCGCATAGTTTTGGAGGAAACATACCCTCCCTGAGATACTGATACCATCTCTTGGTGTCCTGGCTTTGTCCTGCTGCCAAATGCTGTTTCTGAAATGCCCAGGAGAGAAAAAAATATCCCTCCTGGAGCAGGAGGGTCGTGCTGCTGGGCTGCAGCCCCTGGGCAGGGTGGGAGCCCATGGGGGACCAGGTCTGCCCTGTCCAGGTGACTCGCTGATGGCTGTAAGGAGCTTTCTTCTCAGGTCACAGGAGGAGCAGGGCTAGCAGGGAGCGTGAGGTCTCTGTGCTCTTCCCAGAGAGCAGCAGCTGCACATCTCGCTGTCTGTGCAGGGCACAGTGGGCAGGGGTCCTTGGGACGATGCCTCCATGCATCACTGCCTGTGGTTGCCTGGCAGCCAGGAGCTGAGCCCGGTGGCTGGCCAAGCCCAGTGCTCCTCCACCACCTTGATGGACCAAAAAGCCAGCGTTACTGCCCTGGCTTCCTTTCCCAGCCAGTCCATGGCTCCTGCTCCAGCTGGGATGCATCCCTCAGAGCCCTGTAGCTCTTCTCTGGGATGTCACCATCCCTTTAAAGGCCAGCCTGGCCAATGGGGCTTTACTCTTTCTTCTCTCCCTCCCCTTCACTGCAGCTCCCCCCACCTGGAAAGCCACCCCCTTGTCAGCAAAGCTCAGATCATCGGGCTCTGCCAGAGCTTCAGGCTCTGGTTGTCTCCGAGATGCCTCTTGACGCTGATGTCCATCTTGGGAGGTGTTTCCTGGGGACCAGGGAACTGTGAGCCTTTGGACCAACGCCCAGGAGAGCCGGGTTTGCCTGGATCCTCCATAGCAGCATCCCTGGAGACAGGCAAGTAGCTGGGAAACAGGAGAAAACAGTCAGCCCCAGTTTGAGGAAGGTTAAGGAGTCAGACCAGGGGTGACAGAGACCTTTTCAGCAGCGCCTCATGCATGGCATGGCAAGGGAGGGAAACAAGGGGAGGTGGGGGGAGCAAGGGTGGATCCTACAGGACTAATGGGGCTTTCCTAGGTCAGTGGGGGGCTTTGGGGCAAATCTGAGTTTGAGGGCTAACAGAAGGGTGGCTGATCATGAGCTCTGGGGTGACCAAACTCTGTGGATAAGGTCCTGGTGGAGTGGGCAGGGCACAGGCTGGAGGGGAAGGCAGAGGGCTGGCTGCTGATAAATCTTCTCCAGGGATGCAATAAATCTTCTCCAGGAACATGGGTCAGGGGTACGGACAGCTGGGTTGGTCCAGGTGATCCCAAGAGTTGCCTTCTAACCTCAACAATGCGGTCAAGGCTGGGGGAGTATGTGGGGGAGCAGAGGGATCTGGGGCTGTGGGAGGACATGGTGGGTCGAGGTGGTCAGTGCAGGATTATCAGGGAGGATTGGGGGTCTAGTGTTAATGCAGGGGCTGGGGGAAGGCATCTGGGGCGCAGGGTCAATGGGGAGGCTGGGGGGGGGGGCGTGCAGTGGGTGGCTGAGGAGGTGGCAGTGAGGGCGTTGGGAAGTCCATAGCTAGAGGGCTGCTGGTGCTGGGGACAGGAGACATGTCCCCAAGGAAAGGTGACCTGGCTCTGGCCTGACCAGTCCCGTGCGAGCCTGGGGGGTGGGGGCAGGACCATATGCTGCGGCCCTATAGGAGGGGTAGCGGCATGCTGCTGAATGTGCAGGTCCCGGGTGGCTATTCCTGGCGGCCCCCGCCTGCGCAGGCAGATTGGTTTGCAGGGAGGTGACAAGTGCCAGCCGAAGCCTATAAAAATCTCCCAGCCCCTGTTCTGGCTCAGTGACCTGGTTCCCCCCTCCCAGGACAGCCGGTTCCCCCCTCCCAGGACAGCCGTCCCGGAGCAGAGACTCTCCGTCCAGAGTGGAGACGCCTGGTCCAGAGCAGGGACCCCAGCTTCAGAGTCAAGATCCCAGATCTGGAGGAGATACCTTTGGTCTGGAGCAGGGACCCCAAAACAGAGCAGAGATCCCAGAGAAGAGACCCCCCAAAACACCCTCTTCTCCAGCCCCCCCGGCTTTGCAGCAATGACCGGCAAAACTGCACCTCCGGCCACAGACCCAGCTCCGGCAGCTCCAAAAGAAGAGCCAGTGCCAGCCCCAGCTGCTGAAGAGCCCCCAGCCCCTGAGCAGCCCCCAGCCCCTGCAGATGAGTCCGCTTCTGTCCCTACACCAGAAGCGACTCCAGCCCCTGAAGAAGGTCCCCCGGCTCCCCCAGCTGAACCCCAAGCCCCAGCCCCTGAACCGAAGCTTGAGAAACCAAAGGCAGGTGAGGACGGGATCGGACACCGAAGCGGGGAGGGGAGATATGCAAGGCTGGGAGGGGGCATGGGGGGTGCTGGGGTGAAGGGATGGAGGGATGAAGTCATCAAGGGTATTTTTGCAGTGGGATTAGGCTGGGGGATTAGGAGGGGGGGGGGGCTGAGGACCAACATGGAGGGTGGGTGATTGCCCTCCAGCAGCCCCAGTACTCGAGAGCCTGTCCTCACCACTGCGCTTGTTACAGAGCCGCCCAGCTCCCCCTTGTCCTTGGCTGTGGAAGGAGTGAGCGAAAACTCGGTTATGCTGACCTGGAAAGCCCCAGAACGGACAGGCCAGTCGGGCCTGGATGGATACGTGGTGGAGATCTGCAAAGATGGAAGTAGGCTTGGGCTTTCCTGCCTCGTAAGCGTGGAGAGCTGCTGTGTTGCTGGGGAGGCATGGGATGGAGCTGGGCAGAACCTGGAAGTGCGTGTCCCTGGGGACCATTTTCTTTTCTTTGCTCAAATGGGTTCATTTTAAATGATTTTTTTTTTTTTTTTCCATGGAGGAACAGGGCTTCCCACTGGCTTCAGATAGCAGTGGTGTCTTTAGCAGTGGTCTGGATGGGTTTTAATATCACTGCTGTGTTAGAGGGAGGAGGAGAGACCAGCATACCCAGTGAGGGTGGTCTCTGATGAACTCCAGCTCTGCAGAAACCTGGGGTTGGGATGGTGGTGTAAGACCTCAGGATGAAGAAGATGTGATTGTCCCACGTTAGTCTGAAACGAAGTGCAGAAGGAATGGGGGTAAGGTGGGAGGATGAGGGGGAAAAGGATCCTGGGCAGCGCAAGAGGGGCTACCATAGATCGGCAGGCAAGCCCTGCCTGAGCCAGATGGGGCTTGAGATGTTTGGAAGGAGAATGGCCATTGTGGATGGAGGTGGGCTGGTGGGTGGCAACAATTATCTGCGCTTCTCCAGTTGCATGGCTGGTTGGTGGAATGGGCTAGGTGGGTAAAACTTGTGTTTTGGGTGCTCTCTTGAAGCCCTGCTTGGCTTTGGGGTGAAAGTGAATGACTTGTGTGGCTGGGAGGATCTGCAAGGGGAGGCTGGGACTGGTGGGCTGGGTGCTGTATGTGGCTGCGGTGGTTTGAGAGACCCAGGTTGTCAATGGGCCTTGGGGAGCTTGGTCTGTGACCCTTGGCTGTTTAGCTCGTGGCACACAAGATCAACACATGCTTGGCTGTGGGAGGCTTCCATCATTGGGCTGGGGACTGGGGAGGTAAACTGGGATGGGGGATGAGGCCCTTGTGTGGGAGAAGGAGAGATGCAGCCACTCCTGGAGGGTGCTGGCTGACAGCCACCCAAAGGTCACAGTTTTGGATGCTCTCCTAGCTTGCTTTGAGCTTGGCTGGGTGACAGGAGAGCGCTAGTCATTCAGTGAAAACCACATGGGCTCCGTGACTGCGGTATTTGGGCTAGTGCAAGACCCTGGGTGGCTAAAATACGGTGAGATCCCAGTGAGGGCTGGTGTGAGTAATGCCCATGGTGAAGGGCAAGAGGAGCTGGTGGGATCTGGCTAGTCCAATGGCCCTGACAGGAAAACCTTCTTGGTTTGAAGGTGCACATGGTGGCTTAGCAAACACCAGCACTCACGGGTGGCTCTAATTGCCCACCTGGGACAGCCAGTCCCTTGGTGACTGGGGCAGCTGTTTTCTAACTGAGAAACCTGTTAAGAGCTTTGGCACATCACAAGGCTGTGTTAGCTAGCTGTTGGGGGGGAGGCTTCTGCATCTTGGCTAGGGGGTGAGTTTGAGATGCCCCTTCCAAGCAGGAAGAACAGTCAGAGATGTCTAGCTGACAGGTGACGAGCAGACCTTGCCTGATGTGGAAGGTGTGCTGGGGAACATGGTGAGCCCCAGCAAGTTACCCTGGGGCAGTGAGGGGAGCAGACTGGCTGGCAGGGCTGTCAAAGGATCTTAACTACTTCTAGAAATTCACCTGGAAGGTCAGCAGGGACCATGTTTGCTGGCCTAATGCCTTTTCTTGCTTGCAAACAGCCTCCTGAACAACAGTTGAGCTTCTGCCAGCATTTCGTGCCCCACGCTCCCTGGCAGGGTGGGGTGGCCAACCTCCCCTCTAAGATACCTTTTTCTGCTGCTGCCCCAAATCATGCAGTCTTTGCAAGGAAGGGAGAGGCTCTTTACCTCTGGTTTCACCCCTGTGGCTTGATCCTGCTCTTTGGGGTGTGCGTCCGTCTGTCCACCGCACGGCTGAAGTGCTCTGCTTGTTCATCGCAGGCACAGACTGGACGGCCGTGAACGAGGAGCCTTTTCTTTCCACCCGCTACACAATCCAGGACCTCAACTCCGGTGACAAGGTCCATGTGCGGGTGAAGGCTGTCAGCGCCAGCGGGGCCAGTGTCCCGGCAACATTGGAGCAGCCAGTCCTCATCAAGGAGATCCTCCGTAAGTACCGCTCCTGCCGCGCGTGGGTCCTGTGGGCTTTGCCAGCCGTGCAAAGGAATCGCCGTCCATCCTTGTAGCCTGGGCAGCCTCCGCACTCTAACACGTCACAATCCAGCCCCTGACCAGGTTGTTATTCTCCATAACTCTGTCCAGTTCTCTTGGGGTGGGATGGAGTAGCTCCCTGACTTCACAACACTGATCCTGCAGATGGTGAAGCTTTGCGGGTGAAGGACTCGGTGCAGAGCCACATTTTCAGATTTCATTGCAAGATCTCAGAAACTGTTTCATTTCCAGCACATTCCCTCTTCTTGGCCATACTACATCTCTAGTATGCCATCACACACACATCGGACAGCTTTGTTTATTTAGCTAAGGAAAGTCACGAGCTGGTAGTCTGGAGCATGGGAACTTTAATCATGCTGAACTCGCCAATGAATGACTTTCTCCCATGCTTAGCAAGACTCGCATTCCTCCCGAGGTGCTGTGAATGTGCTGAGGCTGATGTATGACTGCAAGGTTAGTTTTCACTTAGCAAATACATAGACTTATTTTGCCTTTACAAGGAATTATTAAAGCGCGGGTTTTCCTATTACTCAAAGAACACATCATGTATTTCAGCTGCTTTAAAATAGTAATAATAATAACAAAAGTTATTTCCAGGAACCATCAGCTTTTCATAGGAAAAGGCTTGGAGAAGGCTATCAGCATCTGGAAGGGGTCCTGCAGGGTCTGTCCTCTCAGTCTGCCCGGAGGAGGTGAACATGGCTTTATGGTTGGCGTCTGCTGCCGTGTTTACCTCCAGATCTCAAAGCCATCCCAACATAACTTGTAGGACCAGGGAGGATGAGGCAGGGAGGACTGGTGTGAGATACCAAGTACACAACTTGTGTTTCCCACTTCTAATCCTTCGCTGCGCCCACCACTTCAAACCCCCTGCCCCTGCTGCCTGAGCTCTGTCCCAACTGTGTGTACCAGCTGAGAGGTGTAAAACCCAAAAAGCTGAAGGACCCACGCACAGCTTGCTCTTGCTCCGTGCTGGTGAGGTGTTTGGGTTGGTTTCCTTCCCCCCTCTTTTCTTTTTACTGACTGAAACCCTTCATTAACAAGCAGCACGTGCCCACTCATGCATTTCATTTGAAATACAGCCCTGTGCACGTTGCCTGGCTTTGAGGAGCAAATTAGCCCCCAGTGTCCCTCTGCCCCCCTGTGTTCACTCCAGTGGTGCTGGTCTGTGTGGTGTCCACAACTCCATTCCTCTTTGCCCCGTCCGTTACCTTCTGATCTTCGCATTTTATTTGGGACTGCATTTTGTACTTATCGGTTCATTTATAGCATCACAAGGGATTTTAAATAGCAGCGATACAGACGGCAGAGAGTTTGGAAACAGGTGGGATGAGTGGGTTTGGGAAGTGGAGAGAGACAAGGAGAAACCAGATGAAGATTTGGTGTGGGAGTTACATTTTGCAGGGAGCTAGAGCAGGAAAAATGCCTTTCCACCCACAGCAGCACGTCACCTGGGCCACCAACCCTGTCCAGCCCTCTCCAGCTGAGCAAGGCGCACAGAGCTGGAGAAAGCACCCATGAATTAACATTCCTCCACCGAGGTCAGGTTTCTCTGCCCCGCTGAGACTGATGAGCCCAAGTGGCAGCATCGATGCACGGATCCCCGAAATGAATAGCAGCAAGAGCAGAGGAGGGACCATCTCAGCTGTCAGCGGGGCCATCTGGGACTGCTGGGCATCTCCCTGCCCTCCCCAGCCCACTGCCGGTGTTTCACGCTCACAGCTGTTTAGCCATTGCTCAGTCCCGGGTTAATTCTGACCATGCCCCCTCCCCAGAGCTAAGCTCCGGCACGTTTAATCCAGGCAGAGACATGCAGCTTTTTATGAGTGGCTCACGTAAACCCAATGCCTCTCCAGAAGGATCACCCAGTGGCACCGACCCGGTAGGGTTACATGGCTGCTGCTATTTTCACCCTGGGAAGGAGACTCCATCAACATTCTCCAGGGTGTTTTTTGCTTATCTTTGTTATGTTCCCTTGGGGATGTTAGCCTTCGTTTTAAGCCTGGGGCTTTCACAGCTCTGCTGTGAGGAACCATGCACCATCTTGGTCTTGCAATGGCCTTGAGCGCACATCGAAGGTGGAGGTCTGGCGAGCCTTGTCCTTGTTAAAAGTTGGGTTGTGTGCCTCTGGGCCGTCTGCTTTCTGAACTGGGGAGAAATATTTCCTAACGCAGAGATGCTGTCCTCTGCCTTGCTGCCGTGTAGGCTGTGCTGTGGCTCTTCTGGGTAAGCCCATGTTGGTGTCCGTGGCCTGGCTACAATGGAGGCGAATGGTCCATCGGGGTGGTGCTGTCGGGTTGGTGACCTGGGGGCTCAAGGATGGGTGTAATTTTGGGGTGCAGGCAATGGGGTAGGTTGGCACGGCCCTGCAGGGAAGCAAGCATGTCCAGGAGATGGGATGGAAGAGGTGGCTGTGTTTCTGGGTGGGATTTCTGGATGGCCAAGTGGGGGGATGCATGGGGTGGGTCAGCCAGCTGGGGGCTGTGATTTTCTTGGCCCCACTGCATAACTTTCTGGTCCCCAGAGCTCCCGAGGATCCGTGTGCCTCGTCACCTGCGGCAGACGTATGTCAGGCACGTTGGGGATGCTGTGAACATGATGATCCCTTTCCAGGTAGGTGGATGAATTGGGAGTTACTCCCCCAGGCTCTTTCTCTGCAGGTTGGCTTCTGCAGTGACTTTTCTAGCCCCCGTGACATGCCTGGGGCCAACAGTGGGCTGGCTTATCCTGATCCCCATGTCTCATGGGCCAAGGGTGGGAGACGGGGTGGGAACATCTCTCCCGTTCCTGCCTAGTTCCCATTTTTCTCCTGCTGCGTTTTCGTTGCTAGTAGTGACAACAGGACCACCCCAAACATGCTAGGGCATGGGCTAGCTATTGCTGCTGCCTCTGCCCATGAGCCCTGTTCAGCTCATGTTCCTGGCAGGGATCTGGCCATGTACCACAAGACCCCACAGCACAGCAGTGGGGACCTTCCTGGGGAAAGCAGCTGCCTTTGGAGCAGGGCAGCCCCAGGGCTGTGTGATGGGGGGAGTGATGCAGAAACTGGTGGGCCAGGCTGCAGGTCCTCTCCTCAACTGATCATATACTGTGTGGGGCATCACCAAAGCATCTCCATCATGGCATCTGAGATAGAGAAAACCAGTCCTGAAACATGCTGGTCAAGCAGGGGAAAGCGAGAGGCAGAAAGCTGCCCCAGAGTTGAGGGACATGTCCATGCCATGTCTCATAAGCAGCTGGGAGCCTGCTCTGCCTGTGCTCCAGGCATGAATTTGCCCTGGATGCTGAATTCAAGCCCCTGCTGCTAGGCTGGAACCTGGGCTCAGTGTCTGCGCCGCAGGAGCACACCTTTGCCTGAGATACCCTGGGCAGGTAAAGCTGGGCTTGCTCCATAAGGACTCTGGGAGACCAGCATGTTCCAGCATCATCCCTGGAGCCTGATGGCTTCACATCAGTGGGACTGGCAGGGACCGGCTGTAGTTCCATCCCTGGGGACTGCTGGATGGGAGAGGCCAGATCCAGGCCACTGCTGCCTGGACAAAGCAGGTTGGCTCTGTCCACCCATCCTTCCCCGCAGGATGTGGTGGGACCATGTGCTCAAGTGGCTCCTAACCTGCCTGTGTGGGTTGCTCCAGGGAAAGCCGCAGCCTGAGGTGATCTGGACCAAGGGTGACCAGCCCCTGGACACCAGCCGCATCAACATCCGCAACTTGGAGAGTGACACCATCTTCTACATCCGCAACGCGCAGCGCAGCGATTCGGGCAAGTACGAGCTTGCCGTGCGGGTAAATGGAGCGGAGGACAAGGCTACCCTGGACATTCGAGTGATCGGTAAGGTTGGGGATGGGACCCTGCAGGGCCACCCTGGGGCTCATTTCTGCCCCTTGGCTGGGGATAGCTCTTGCTCTGGGTGGGATGGGACAGGGCTACCAACAAGGCAGGGGATTCTGGTGTCCCTCTTCCACGGGATCTTCTGCAGTGTCATGGAGATTAACTCCTCTGCCTGGGGATGCAGGGCTTCTGCCACCCATGCCCATTGCAGCTTCTCATCCCTCGTGTGCTGCAACAGGGTGATAAGAGATTAAAAGTGAGGTGCAAGGGGTGGTCAAGGCACAGAATGCAGGGGGAGCAAATTAGGATGCCACCCTGTGAGGGTTTGTGTTTGCAGAGCCACCAGGCCCCCCCCAGAACCTGAAGCTGGTGGATGTGTGGGGCTTTAATGTGGCGCTGGAGTGGACCCCCCCAGTGGACAATGGCAACTCCGACATTAAGGGCTACAGGGTGCAGAAGTCAGACAAGAAGAGTGGGGTGAGTCTGGGCACTCCTGTGTCCTGGTGCTGGGGATGTCCTGGTGGGAGTGGAGCAGCTGCACACCCCTGTCTCCCCACATGCCTTCTACATCCTTTGGACAGCCTGCCTTTCCTCACCACTCTTTTCACTCCCCTCCTCCCAGAAATGGTTCACAGCACTGGAGCGCTGCACCCGCACCAGCTGCACCATCTCCGACCTCATCATCGGCAATACCTACTCATTCCGGGTGTTCGCGGAAAACGCCTGTGGACTGAGCGAGAAGGCGGCTGTCGCCTCTGGGGTGGCCCACATCCAGAAGACAAGTAGGGACAAGGCTCTGGCTAAGGGGTTGGGGGATGCTGATGGGCAAGAGGGGTCCTATGCCCATTTGGGCTAGTGGGGCTTCCTCGGTGTTGTGGTGATGCTGCTGGGCTGATGCCAAGGCAGGTCCCTGTCCCCAGGCTGTGCAGCCCTGAGGGCGAGGTCCTCTGCCCTCCTTCTACACCTCCTTTTGCCTCCAAGGAAGACTTGTGCCATGGTCAGCCCCATGGGTGGGATCAAGGCATGGAAATTCCTGGGACGGAATCAAAGCAGGAGCTGGGAGGGGTGAGGATCAGCCCTGGCTTTAACCCCACAGCTCAGGGCCAGCAGAGGAAGGCACGCGTGCAGTGGTCCATCTCGGGGCCAAACCTCCAAACCAGCATCCCTCAGCCCCATTCTCCCTCCAGCTATTTCCATCCTGCTCCATGGTAGCACATAGTGAGCTGGGGTCTCTGCCACTTGCAGAGCTTATCTCCAGCTCCTACTTCTCTGCCCTGAATTTTGGGGATGGAGTAGGAGATCCAGAGAGGTGTCTGGCCTGTATCTGGCAAGCCGCATGTAGCATGCATTGCAGTGATGGTTTGCAGACTGGCATCTTCCCTGTCCCCTGCAGAGACTGGGAACTAACATGACATGGCTGGATGAGAAGGGATCTATAGACAGAGCTGGGCTGAGCTGAAGGCCAGGTCCTTGGGTCGGGCTAGATGCTGTCTGGCTTGTTTTGTGAGGGAGCAGAAACATTTTGGGGTATCTTGGGCTGAATTCCTGTGACTATGTACTGGTCAGCCCAGGAGCCCAAGCTCTGCCTCAGCCTAGACTTAATTATTTTCTTAGAAACTGTTTACCAGCCAGAAAAGATCCCCCAACGGGACATGATGGAGCCTCCAAAGTTCACCCAGCCCCTAACAGACCGAACCACGACCCGGGGCTACAGCACACATCTCTTCTGCTGCGTCCGGGGCTTCCCCCAGGTCAGTGGTTCCCCCCCTGGGCAGCCACCAGTGGGGATGCTGCAGGGTGGCTGGAGGTGCTGGGAGACAGTGGGTCATGTTGGGTTAGGGCTGGATGAGGTTAGAGGGCAATTCTGAGTGGGTTTGGAGTGTATAAACATAAGCATAAGCATGGAGATGGGTGACAGGTCTTAATTCAAGCCATGTCTTGTTTCTTTCTGCACTGGGGAAGGAACTGTGGAGCAGTGCTTAGGGCTCAAAAATGGGAAGTTTAGCTCTTCGAACTCCTGACTATGAATCCCACCATGGCCACCAGCTTCAGGCAGGGTCACGGCAGAGGGAGGTGGCTGCATTTTGGAGCCAGCTAGATTTCTCATTTCTCTCCCTGTCTTAACAAACAAACAAATCCTGTTGCCTTCCAGCCTAAAATCATCTGGATGAAAAATCAGATGGAGATACGGGAAGACCCCAAATACATAGCGATGATCGAGCAGGGTGTCTGCTCCCTGGAAATCCGCAAGCCCAGCCCTTTCGATGGGGGCATCTACACCTGCAAAGCTGTGAACTCCTTGGGGGAAGCCTCAGTAGACTGCAAACTTGATGTGAAAGGTAAAATTGGCTGAGGAGATAGAGGAGCAGGCCTCCTTGCCTGCTTTTCCTGTTCTCACTTTCACGGTGGTGTCGTTTGTCCCTGTTCTGTGTTGATCCTGGTGATGGTAAAGCCCAAGGACATGGGGCAGCCCTATGGGGCTGGAGCTGGAGCTTTGGGCTTCTTGGGTTATCGGTCTTGAAACACCTTGAAATTGCTTGCCTTCATTCATGGCCAATAAATGGGGAGGAAACCAGAAATTCCAGAGCCAGAGGACCAGAGGTGCTGGCGGAGGCTGGGACAGTCGTTTGCCCCTCACTGTGCCTACCAGCACTTGTGTCCCAAGCCAGGGGTGGGGTGGGGGTGGGGGCTCTGCTGAACGCCCTCCACTTGCACCTGGGTTGTTCTGATTTATGCCTCAGGATCCTGCCTAGAGCTCCCAGCTCACATTTCCCTGCCTCAGCAGAGCGCCCAGCCCAGCCCTTGCATGCGGGTGCCCTGCTTTGCTCCCTGCAGATGCTGCCTCTGCATGCTGCACACCCTCCTTGGCATGCAGGAGGATGCATGCCCACACACTACATGCATGTTCCTTGAGTGGCAGTGTGTCCTTAGACACGTGTCACACTTATTATTTCTCATTCCGTGGCTTCCCAGCACATGCTTGCCCCAAGACATGCTCTGCCCTACTTCTCACGCAGGCAGGGCTCTGATCCGGCAGGTGCCCAGCATCCTCGGTCCCTGCTGGAGCCACAGGGCTGCCAGCACGGCATGGGGTTGGTGCTGGCTCTGTGGCAGCTGGTGGCAGGGCTCCCAGCCCATGCAGTGAGCACTGACCCAGCCAGCCCTGACCACGCTGCCCTGCAGGTAGGGCTGTCAGCGCAGCCGTGCAGGCAGCACGGTGAAGTCTGCCAGGAGGATGAGCTGCTGGTTGTGCTGGGGACACCAAGCACCTGGGAGTCACCCAGGCTGGGATCTTGTGGGCAAGCTGGCCAGGAGCAGGCAGTGATGGGGATGTGCATGATTGCTTGGAGTGTGTATGTGTGAGGGTGGTGTGTGTAGGTGCGTGTTGGTACGTGTGCACATGAATAAGTTGGTTATACCCTGGCCTGCTTTTGGTAGCCAAAAGTGGAGTAAGACGAGGGAAGTTCAGGGGGTTTATATCTCCTGTGCTCTCCTGCAGTGCCCCAGTGAGGACAGATCAGAGCACAAGAAGAAGAGCAAGGTAGGTCTGGGTTGGGGCTGTGGGAAGGAGGGGGAGGGTGGATCACTTCATCGGGGTTGAGGTGGGTTGAGTGTCCTGAATTAGCCCTTGTCACCTGCTGATGGAGCCCCAGTCTCAGGTCTCCATCATCCCATGGCTGGAGATGCACTGGTGGGGTGGGAAAAACGGGTGCGGAGCCTGAGAGAAACCTGCCCTTTTGCAAGGTGGAGGGAGGGCTGTGAATATGGCCAGGAGGAAAAACATGCCCGTGGAGACTGATGTGCCTGGCAGGTGCAGGGGCAGCATGGCTAGCAGAGCTCCAGTTTGCAGACAGGGCTCAGAGACCTGGGGCATCAGGGGCTGGATGCACATGAGGGGTGTAGGTACTGGGGGCAGGTATAAAGGGGTGTAAAATGGGACTGCGGGGTGGAAAAGCAGAGCTAAAGCAGTTGCACCTGAGTTTTTTGGGGTGGGAGAGGGTGGAAGAGCTGGGCCGGGTTTGTCTTCCATTACAGCTGTAGCTGGGATGTGGTTTCCCATCTCATCCCTCACCACTGCTCTCTTGGCAGCAATGCCCTTGCAGGACTCAGATCTCATCCCTTTACTCAGGTGGATGCTGCAGCTGCTGTGTGGTAGCATGACATGTGGTGATGCTTCTGGCCATGGTCTCTGCTGGCCTGCCCCTCCCTGGCAGTTCTCGGCAGGGGGGAGGGGGGGGCTGTACCTCAGCCTGCCATGGCATGGTCCTCTGTAGGAGCTGTGACAAGGAAACAAGCCCATCTCAGGGGCTTTGGTCCTAATAAAAAAGCCCAAACCGCTCTGTCCTGCTCCTTGTGGGGGTGTTGGGTGGGGGAGGTAGAGGGGAGAGAGCTGCCAGGTATGCTCCAGGTTCATATAATCATCCAATCAAACTGAGGATGGCTTTTCAGCTTGAAAAGAAAGGACCAGCTTTCTGAAGAATATATGAAGATGATTAAACCAGTAGCAACCCAACAACGGGAAGGAGAAGGACGGGGAAATGTTTCTTGCTGGAGAATAATTCTGGCTGGGGGGTGGAAAAAGCAATATCAAAACTGTGGCATGTTGATGCTTCTTCATGGAAGTACAATTTCTTTATCCATGCTAGCATAGCAATGATGCTGCCACCAGCATCCCTTCCCCACAGCATGAGACAGCAGGGGCAGGACGTGCCGATGTGTTATCTGGAGGAGGAGGGATGGTCCCTGTTAGCTACTGGTAGCTCGTGTGCATAAAGATGACTCCGTACAGCTCTGAGACAGCTCAGGTCAGATGCTGTTTATTAACAGAGAGCCCAGACAGATCCATCAAACTGACTAAGCACATCGTTAGCCAGGGGTCAGCAGCTTGGCGTACCCCCTCCTGCAGCACAGCATCCCTCTGGGGCTGGGGTGGGCAAGGGCAGGAGCTCTCTTCCCCATCTGCCAGCTTGGCCATGGGGCCAGACCCTGCCCTGAGCGAGGCATATCCTGGCAGGTGCTGGCACTGCTGGCGTGGGTGCAGATCCAGCCTGGGCATCTGCAGATCCGAGCCCAGCCCTTGGTGCCACTGGAGAGTAAAGCCAGGCAGTGCCCATAGCTGAAAGCTGTCCCTTCCCCGCAGCATCACTCCTGCAGCTCTGCTTTGTCCCTGCGTGCCCCCAGTCATGCCCAGGATGAAGTCTGTGGGGATACTGCTGTTCCCAGGGGCTCCGCACTGTCCACTCCAGCCATCCTTTCCACCATCAGAGGGCATTGTCGGATTAATTTTTACCCCAGCTGCTGGTCAGGCTGGTTTACCGAGGTGGTTGGGGTTAGTGGTGGCAGTGGGCAGAGGCTGCAGTGTGTCTGGCAGGTGGAGAGCAGCTCTTCCCCTGGCACGCTCCCACCTGCCCTCGGGCACTGCTGGGGATGTCCTGGCCCCCTTGACGTCCCTGGCATCTTGGCATGTGGCTTGGGCCAGTGGGAGCCTTTGGGGGACAGGGGCTGGGGCTGGGCTGTGTTAGCGGGGGGGTTGCTAACGCAGGGGGAAGCAGCAGCTCCAAGACTGTGTCATGCTGCATGCTGTGCCCTTTCCAGACTCTTAATGTGATCCTACGGGGCAAAGACTGTGTTTGTAACCCCACAGGGGACTGGGGTGGGTAACAGCATCCACATTTAGTGAGCTCTCCTAGGGAAAGGTCCAGAGAGCATGGAGTGGAAAAATCCACTAGATGTTTTTTTCTGAAAGCATTCACATGCCTTTTTATTTATGAGCATCCCAGTTGTCAGGTTTCTGGGCACCTTAGCAAGGATCAGGCAAAGGCATCAGTTCCAGGAAAGCAGCCTCTTGCAGGAATAAGATGCGAGTGGGAATCAGACCTGTGCTCGGTAAACAGCAGCCCTAATTCGGGGCCAGGCTACTGCTGTGCAAAGGGACTGTGGGCACGAGGTAGGGAGGTCCTCTCTGCACTAGCCTGGAGCTGCAGCATCCTCAGGCACTAATGATTTTGGGTTCCTCACATCAAGGAGGTTGGGAGGGTGTTCAGGACCCCTCCATCGCGATGAGGCCCAAGGGAAGGATTTGCTCCTGTCCTTGCTATTGCTTTTCTGCTCTGCTCCAGTTTTGCCCAGTGTGGTTTGAGCCAGGAGCCTGGATACAATATATTGATGCCCTTGCAAAATATGGGAGGCTGAGCCCCGCATCTCCTCTCTTTGCTGCCGTCCTCTTCCTTCCAGAGAAACAGAGGAACCCCCTCCGCGCTAAACAGAGCTGGCTGCAGCAGTGGGCAAAGGGGACACCCAACATATGCTACATGTGCACAGCATTGCTTTCCATAGCCAGCTAACAAGCCACCCATAAATCTCACCCTTCCAAGGTCCTTTTCCTCCCTGCACCACCTCCCAGCCCCTGCAGGAACTTGTCGCTGCAGTCACTTTGTCAGTTGGTGACTGGTGACGTCCAAGGGGCAACGACCCTTCTGGGACAGGGCCAGGGTCATAGGAAGTGTGTTTCCAATGGGAGAGTGCTGAACAAGGGATGCTGATAAGAAAGGAATAACAATTACCTCAAATTAACTCTTCCCACCACCTCTTTGGCCCTGGAAAAGGTCCTGCTGTAGATCAGGGACTGGCAGTGCAGCTGCCAGCATCCATAGGGACCACTGAGCTGGGTGGGGGTGATCATAGACTCATAGAACTGTTTAGGTTGGTAAAGACCTTTAAGATCATGGAGTCCAACCATGAACCCAGCACTGGTCCATCTCCTCAAAAGTAACCGATAATACACCCTGCTCACAGCCATACCTAAGGCAGGGATGCGGGGTGGGGAAGTGGCCCTGTGGCAGCATCAGCATGGCCACGGTGGCCTGCAGCCCTCCCTGCTTGGCCCCAGGGGGGTGCAGGTGCCCCTCTGCTCCCCTGGGCCGTGGAGGTGGCTGCATCAGCCACCAAGGTTTGGTCAAAAGGGTTTGGCTGCACAGGGAGGGTGGTAGGGAGTGACATGGGGGACACGGGGCAGGGGCTGGGAGATACTTGTGACTGCCTTCCACAGAAGGCAGGCAGGAGAAAAGAGGGAGAAATGACTCAACGCTGAAGTGAAAGGAGAGAAATGACACATGGAGGGGACACAGCTGTCTGGGTGTAGCTTGCAGGGCTGGTGGGTGCTGCTGGGCTCCGTGGGGAGCCATCGGGGCAGCGAAGGGTACTTCTTGCAGAGTACCCTGGGGTTATGCTTAAAGGCTTCCTTTCCCCTCTACCTACCTCCCTGGTATCTGTGAGTTGGAGAACGACTCTTTGCTCTGTGGGGATGGTGGGTTCGTCACCCTGGGCGTGCTGGCATTGCCACGGGGTGCCTTTTCCTATCTCTTCCCATGTCTCAGCCCAGCTCACCTCTCCGTGGGGGAAAGAAAGAGCTTGAAAGCTCCCAGCTTCAGAGCTGCAGAAACCACATTGCCCTGGGCTCTCCCAATTCCCAGCAGCTTCACTGCCATTCCACGGGTCCATGGATGCAGGGGCCAGGGTATGAGGTGTTCCCCGCATCACCAACTGCCACGCTCCAAGGAGCTAGAGGTCTCTCTCCATCAATGGCAGAGGACCTCCTGGGTGGTTTTTATCATTTACTTTATTTGCATGAAGATAAACTGCGTCTTTGTCTGTACAATTTCTCCTTAAATACTTGGCAACCCTTAAAAAAATGAAAAACAGAAACAAACAGGAAAAAAAAAAAAAAGAAAGGAACATTGCAGGCTACAATATCAAAACAGTACGATGCTTGTGAATAAATAACCTCCTGGGGCAGCTGGGGGACACGGCTGTTTGGATTGCACAGGGCTGGTGAACCCAGCCTTCCCGGTCCTCTCTACCCTTTCCCCTGACAGCAGGGACAGTGGCCAGATGGCCCCATGTGGGCTGGGCACGGAGGACCCTCCTCTGCTCTCTCCCAGCCCCTAGTTGCCCGGCTCAGCCGTGGTGGTGCTGGCGTTTTTGTTGGTTTTGCAGCAGAAGTACTGGTTCCAGATCTGCAGGAAGGCTGTCCGGAACTTCTTGATCCTGAAGGCGTAGACAATGGGGTTCATGGCCGAGTTGCCATGGGTGAGGAAGATGGCGATGTAGGTGAGGATGTGTGGTGTCTCACAGGATGGGCAGAACAAGGTGATGCAGTTGAGGACGTGCAGA
The DNA here is from genome assembly GCF_023638135.1 of Falco biarmicus. NCBI lineage: Eukaryota > Metazoa > Chordata > Aves > Falconiformes > Falconidae > Falco > Falco biarmicus. The sequence goes on along the minus strand of NC_079303.1, from coordinate 1,343,357 downwards.
GGGAGCCAGCTGAGCGCGAAGAGGAAGAGGACCAGTGCTAATGACTTGGCGATCTTCAGCTCCTTCCCATAATACTTCTGGGGGTCGTTGGAGCTGGAGGAGACCTTCTTGTTGAGTTGCTTGCGGATGAGATTGAAGACTTCCAAGTAGATGAGCAGCATCAGCAACAGGGGAGGCAGGACCCAAACGAAGAAGTTGAAGTACACCATGTACTCCATGCTGATGACCGTCTCAAACTGGCACTTGATGACAAACTCCGTGTGGCTGCCATTCAGCTCCTGAGTCCTCCGCATCTTGTTCAGGTTGTTCCAGCCAAACATAGGGGTGAGTCCCACCAGAAAGGAGACGATCCAACAGCAAGCGATGGCCACTGCTGCCCGCCGGGGTGTCACCACACTCTTATACCTGTGGAAGAGACAGCAACCACAGGAAAGAATTAAACACAGGTGAGATGCTCTGCCTGGGGGCTGGCTGCTCCGTGTGGGGTGGCAGCACCCATACTGAGACGACATGATGCTCCTCATTCCCTTCCCTGGCAATTGGTAACAGCTTGTCCTGATAGATGTGTTAACGGACTGGTTTCTCTGCATGTGCCCTGGGGAACCTCACCCTGTCTCCCACCCCACGCCCCGGGGGGGTGCAGAGACCTCAGACATGATCCTGGAGCTCTGGGGGTTGATGCTAAGCCAAGAAGTGCATTAGCAACCTGGAGCATGCCTGCACGTTCAACTCGCATATCTAGGGGAGGTTTCACGTCACTCCAGCAGTCCACCTTACATGTGAGCACCCCGCACCCACAGCGGCAGGTCACTCTTCCCTCCCCCATGCACCCGCACTGCTGGCACCCTGTCCCAGACAATTCCCCCTGCGCCCGGGGAGGAAATCGCCAGCAAAAGCATCCTCTGGGACCCACTGGGCTGCAGGAAGGATCTGCCGGTGCTAATGGACCCCCGGGGAAGCTTCTGGGCACAGCCTGTTTCATTTCCTAATGTGCTGAGCTGATCGACAAAACCCTCTTTCCTAATGGGCCAGTGCCAAGGGAGGAGGAGGAGGAGGAGAGCTGTGCTCCGGCTGGGCTCTGCTCCCTCCCTGATGCCGCTGGGGAGCACGCCGGGGCTGGGCTGGTCTCTCCAGAGCTCTCCAAGCGGGAAGTGGAGCCTGCTAGATTGATTTTTCCCCCTGGCCCTCAAAGAAAAGCTTGTCTTTGGAGGCTGAGAAGATTCGGAGCCCAAGTGTTACTGCTTTCCACTGGAGGGGACTGAACAAAGGATGTTTTCCTGACTGTTTGCTGGGTTTGTCAGCGATGCTGGTGTTAACCCGGCCATGGGGACCGTGTGGAGGTGGCTGGCAAACCTGGATCTGCATCCTGATGCTCAGAGCTCTCTGCTGCATGACTGCAGCCTTTACCTTTGGTGGAAAAATGGAGAATTTTGGGGCTTTTTAATACAGCCAAGACCCCAAACCCCCTTGAAGGTCCTTTCTCAAGACCCATCTCAGGGGCAAGGTGTCTGGGTGGGAGCATGGAGGGGTGCAGGGTGGAGAGGGGGAACATCAAGCCTCAGAAGTTCAGAGTCCAGAGCCACCAGCCCCAAACAGCTTTCCTGAATGAACTCCCACTGGCCTGGGAAAAGATTCCCAGCATCCTAAAGGCAGCCAGGTCCTCCTCTGAGAGCTGAGGCTGGATCTGGAGGGTGATTTATTCCTTGTGGTGAGGAAAGAAGGCAGGAGACCCTGAGAAAGGTGCAGGGCAGGGAGAGCTGGGGCATGGGGTGGATGAGGGATGGTGGGGGAGCACCAGTGCTGTGGGCCAAGTGAGGGGAAAGGGTCAGGGACGACAACACAGGAGCGGCACAGGGATACTGGAGGCTCAGGCTCCCATGGGGTTGTGTGCTGGCCCATGTACCCCATGTCACCGATAACAGGTCCCTGGGGAGGGCTGATGTGCCCTTCCAGCCGTGACAGTCCACTGCCACCTCCCCAAGCTCCAGCAGCTTGTGGGGGAGCAATGCTAGAAATAACAGCACATACACACCCAACCCCACCCCCCCCAGTTCCTTCCCTCTTTGCAGTCCCCGCATCCCATCTCCCCACTCCCAGTGGTCTCTGCTCCCTGCCCTGCACCCATTGCTGAGCTGTGGAGCAGCAGCTGTGCCAGCATCGTCCCCAAACACTCTCCAGCGCTGGCAGCCAGCACCCAGGAGCAGAGCTGCTCCCCGAGCACCCACCCCTTCTCCCCCTGCCCGCATGCCTGGGCTGGGGGGGCACATGGGGCAGGGTGACCTCTAGACCTGTTGTTAGTCATGAACCAGGGTCAGAGCAGAGGACGCAGTGTTCACTCTTACAGCCAAAGCAGAGGGGATGGGGAACGGCTGCAGGGGGCCCAGCCCGGATGGTCCCGGCCCCCTGCAGCTCCAGAACACCGCGTGTTGTGCAGATGGCTATCAGGACAGCTGTGGAGGTCATGCAGACCTCAGGTCCCTGGATGCACACAAGCTCACATGGTCCAAAGTGTCTAATACATACATAGCAGAGCAACCACCCCACACGCTGCTGGCTGCTCGTTCATCTCCCCGCTTCAGTGCACGTCCCTCTGCCTCCTCACCACACATCTGTCCTCCTCAGTGCACATCCATACCTTCTCAATGCACATCCATCTCTCGTTAATGCACATCCATCTCTCATTAATGCACATCCATCTCTCGTTAATGCACATCCATCTCTCCTCTTCACTGCACATCCATCCCTCTTTGCCTCACATGGATGCCCCCACTTTGCTGCGCATCCATCCCTCCTCCTTGCCACACATCCATCTCTCTGCCATGCTCCATATCCATCCTTCCTCGCTGCACATCCATTTCCACCACCTCGCTGTACGTGCCTGGCCTGACACACTCAGCAGTTCAAGCACCAGGACCTGGCCCTCCCTGCTCCTCAAGTGACTTTGCACTGCGAGATTTAAGCGTGGCACTGCAGAAGCCACCAGCAGCTCAGAGCAAAGCCTGTCCATGCATCCCCCAGCAGGTGTGCACCACGGTCACAGGAACCGTGGCTGAACCAGAAAAATCCATAGAAAACAGCAACATTTGGATCCGGGGCTTTTGTTCCTTTTGCTCCTTCCAGCAACAAGCCAAGAGCAGAGGCAGCTGCAGTACCCTGCAGGGGAACATGCTCCCTGGGGGCTCTGGGATGTCCACTGTCCCCATCAGCCCTACACAGACAATGACAAAAGCCATGAAATGACTCAGTGCCACCTCTGTGCACCCCACAGAGCCTGCCCACACAGCTCTTGTGGGGCTCAAACCTCACTTAAAGGAGGGAAACGCAAGATCCTGCCTAACGCTCAACCGCATGGCACAGGGCATTTGGGAGGGGGCAATTAGCAGAGGGGTAGGGGCAGACTTTGCTGCTCCTGTATTTCTTCCTTGGTTATGCCATAAAGAAAAAGCCTTTCTCATTTACCTCATTCTGCATTAATATAATAGGACTAGAGTTTGGGATGGGTCTGGGTGGCGGAAGCACTAGAAAATGCTGATAATGGTTCACAATTAATAAATAATCTTATCATTATCATCAGCACTGGAACAATTGCTAACATCATTGCAATTTTATTACTACTATTATTTTTATTAACAGCTGTGACTAAACCATCCATGATAGTAGTCACCACCATCATCATACAATTTGGGTTTGTTTCCTTTGTCTGTGGGGCTTTAGGCTTGACCATAATTGCTAGATTTTCCTCCTGTCCTCCCTCACTGGTGGTTTTTGCACCATCCCTTCCCCACAGAGATGGGCATCACCCCAAGTCCTCCTGAATGCCCTGCCAAGGCCAGGAGAAAAGAGCCTGGAGGGAGCACAGCAAGCATCCAGCCTCATTGATATCCTGGGATGGGCAGGAGCTCTGGTTTGCTGTGGAACAAAAATGTCTTTGTGGGTTTAGAAAATAATGCAAAGAGGCAAAATATCAATTATTGATAGAGTGCTGTTTGTGTCCTCAGGGGAACTGCAAAAAGTGATGGTTGGAGGCGGAGGCAAACAAATTGTCCCCCAGGGCTGTGCAGAGCTAACGGGGATATACGGAGCAGGGTCCTCCAGGGAGAGATGCTGTCTCGTGGTGGGATGCTCCAGGAGATATTGCAGAGTTTCTTGGGCTAAGCATGGAGTCACTGGGGGAGATATTAAGGCCCCTTTTCTCCAGAAGATCATTAAATGCTCCCTGGGCCCTCAACCCAAAGACACTATCCACCCTCCTTTCCCTTTGCTCATCATTCCCACACTTGACTCAACTTTTTCTGCCACATCCTGACGTAGCCAGACCTCTGCATCCCTCTCTGTGGCAGCAAAGGGAGCCCAGCTCAGCCCAGGACTTGCTCTTTAGGTGTCTGGCACTGGGTGGGCAAAGCCCCCACGGCCATTGAACATATCAGGACACATATGAAAACACACGGAGAGTGACACATTCATTGCATTTCTATTGATTTGACTTTTGTCTCAGGGTCTGTCCCCCAACAGGGAGACGAGGTCTCCTTTCCTAGGTCTCCAACCCACAGGTCGATCCCAATCTCACACTCACAAAACCCTTCTTGTTTTGGTTGAAAAAGCTTTAAAGATTCCAGGCCTGGTTTGAATAAAATTTGTTTGTTTTTAGTATTTCTGTGAACAACCTTTTTGTCCAGAAAACACTTGCAGCTGTCCAGAGAGCCCCAAAATGTGGCTTTGCTGGTCCTTGCTCTGGTAGAGTTTATTGCAGTGCAATTCCTGGGGAATTAATTCACTAATGAAGGCAGGCTATTGCTAATGAAATGAAGCTGGAGCCAACGTGGTAAGAGGAAAGGAGGCCAAGCTGACATGAAGCTCATCTGCATTATGAATGCAGCAAGGAAAAGCAGCCAGAGCATGTCCTGATCTAATTGAAAATCTCTAGACAAAAGTGCTTTGATGTCAGAGGATTTTGGTTCCTGCATCTTTTTCCTGGCTCTATCTTTGCTTCAGATCCTTCAGTGTCCTGGGGCTGCTGGGTGGGAAAACTCAGATGTTGGTGTTCAAAGCTGCTCAGAAATGCGAAGCTGAGAAATACAAAGCGGCATCCAAGTGCTGTGAAGGGAAATCATCTCAGCTGTGGCTCCGGGCTGGGGCGAGGAGCTCCCTGGGTACCCGCACAAGGTAGAACGTGCTGCAGGAGGGACACTGCTTCACAGAGAACCGTGCAGTCACTCCTTCGTCACCTCTAACTTGGATGGGAAAAGTTTATTCCTGCTTCAGCCTCTTGCTTTGGTTATTTTTCTCCTTCCCTTCAGATCTCCTTTGGGCTTAATTTAAGTAAAAACCTTAAGTTCAAAATTTCTTCGTGGGAAGGAGTGGTCGGGCATTGGAACAGGCTGTCCAGGGAGAAGGTGGAATCACCACCCCTGGAGGTGTTTAAAACACACAGAGATGCAGTGCTTAGGGACAGGGCTTAGTGATGGACTTGGCAGTGCTGGGTTAACAGTTGGATTTGATGATTTCAAAGGTCTTTTCCAACCTAAATGATTCTATGATTCTAAGAAGAGGCGTTGGGGGGAGTCCAAAGCTGGTAGTCTGTGATGGGATCCAGGGATGGATGTCCCCGACAGCTGCCAGGTCCTGCCACGCTGCTGCGAGTCCCCCTGCGTGCAGTGAGCCATGATTTCAGAGGTCACAGCTGCCACCACAGCTGGGGCAGCACCCTGACGAGGGGCAGAGCAGGGCTGGGACCACCCCACCAAAAGTCAGAGAAGGATTTTCTCACAGTATGGTGTCCTTTCTGCTTGGCAACAGCTCTGCAAGCAGCTGGCACCTTTCTAAGCCCTCCAGCTCAGCCCACACCTGGTGCCCACAGTTACAGCAGCTCAGCCCCCCCGGCTCAGCAGAGGGGAGCTGGGCATGACCAACCTGTCTTTTAGGACCTCTGCTCCCAAAACACTCTGGGTCCGCTCCACCGCAGCAAGAGGCACCACACCATGAGGCTGCTTCATGCAAACCTCACCCAAAGCCACCGCGAGAGAGGATGAAAGCGTGTGCAGCGGCGTGTATAAATGCACTGGGCTGCGTGCATCCCACTGAAGTGCCTCCTGGTCCAGTCTGTGTCCAGGGTTTGGTTTTAGCATCCTGAGATGGGAGCTCTCTGCATGGGAATTATTCTGCACCAAGTGACTCCAAAGCACAAGCGGCCTCAGCCGAGCGAAGCAGCTGGCAGGGCCACCGAATGTTTCTAACCACTTTTAATAGCCACTGATTATTTAATGGATAAAGGCGAGGGTGATTATGAGGCTTATGAGAACAAATCCATCCTGCAAAACTGACTGGTCCCCACACACCAAGCCATGGTGTCCCCAGGGCTTTGGTGAGTGCTTCATTTAGCAATGGGTAAAGCTGGAGCTGGTCACATGGTAAGAAAGTGACAAAAAAAGGAGGTTTTGTGCTTTGAGCTTTTGCTGGAGAAGGTTGTGCAGGGGTCTGGACCATTTGCAGCCCTCCTGCACCCCAGACAGGGTGCAGACATCTCCCAGGACCTTGGAAGCACCCTGTGATCCCTGAGGACTGCAGAGCAATGCGGACACATCCAAATGCAGCCTAGGGACACAAATATCCCCACAAGAAGTAGGGGAAATAAGGTAGAAAAGCGCTTTATGGGTTACAGTGCCTGCAAATGGGGAATGATGCTTCTACAGGGCAGCCAGGCTGTGCCAGGGTATCTTCACCCCAGGCTGGCAGTACAAAACATGAGTCCATCAGAGATGTCCATCCAGTGGATGGCTGCAAGTGTGGGAGGAGGTGTCCTTCCCCAGCTCCAGCACTCCACAGCGTGGAACCAGAGGGCGGACACATCCCCCCACATCTGCCGCTCTTGTGATGCCATCACCCCTGGTGGGACCAAGCCTCAGAGCACACGTCACAGCTCAGCCCACCTTGAGTTTGGCATCTCCCATGGGGCAGTATCACCCACAGCCTCATGAGGCTGCTTAAGGGCTTGTTTCCCTGCTCCCCAATACCCATAGAGACACCCACGCTGGCTGCCTGGTTTTTGAGTCAAAACCTGCTGTATTTCAGGTTCTAGCTAGAGGATCAAGTCAAATCTTTGCCTGCTGAGCCAGAGAGATTTGTATTCTCACATCTCTGGTCCTCGGGATATTAGGAGCAGCCACAACATCACACCAGCCTAGATGAGTTCATCGCCAAGCACGCATGCACCTCTCCTGGGGCTGCTCCTGGCTTCGATGGAGCAGTAGGTGCTGGCTGGACCTCTGCAGCCTGCTGCCTCCGGGATGTCTGTGCTGCTGGACTCCCTGGGCTCTGGCAATGAATCACAACCCATCTTTGGGAGCAAACCACCAGCTTCCAGTAACTGCAGAGCTTCTTTCAGGTCACTTTCTCAGTTGTCCTCATCTCAGAGGTGGAATGTGAGTAACCTCCATGGCAGCTCCACCATGGACCAGAGCCAATGCCTTCTGCTTGGGCATCCTGGTGGCTCCCACTGTGACAGTATCCTGCAAGGGGAAGGGAGAGCACAGGGCGGGGGGGGGGGGAGTGGAGGTTGCAGAGCGGGAGGATGGGAAGCATGAGGACCTCACACACGTCCTCCCCCTCCAGGCTCTGCCCTGGCTGTAGAGGAGACACTACTGTTGTCCAAAGAAGGCAAAGGAGCGTGTGTCATCTGCTGCTGCTTAATGAGAAAGGCAATTTTCCTCACATCCTTCAAGCAGCATCCTTTAACCCAGCAGCAAATATAAATCCTTTGTGCACATAAAGTTAATCTTGTTTTCAAACTGGCCTTGGTTTACAGCCTGTGGCTGGATCCCGACACGTTCAAGTGCTCTGCCACTGCGTAAGTAGCAATTCTCTGCAAGGACTACTCACCCACTGCTCAGCCTGCTCACCCCAAATGTGGGTGGGTGGGGGTTAAGCAAGGGGCTGGGGACACCCAGGGCATCCAACGCCTGCTGGAAATGATAATTTAATTTGTGCCGACTGGGGAGTGCTGCCCTCTAACCTCAGCAGATCCCTCATGCCCCAAGGGAGCAGTGAGACCACCTGATGCTGTGGGCAGCACTGAGTGCATCCAAGGGTGCTGAGCGCCTGCACTGGGGTGGCCATGCTCTGGATGTGTCACCCTCCTGCTGCCATATGACAGTCCTGCATGTGCACCCAGTGTCCCTGGTCAATGGGGTACAAGTCGCACTGAGCCATAGATTTGCACCCAGGCAGCTCCAGGGATCCCTCCCAGCTCTACCATGTGTGGTCACAGCCCTCCAGGATTTTCCTGGATCGTTGGCTTCTCCCTCCAGGACCCCAAGGTAAGTGGGAGGGAAATGATTTAACACTATTGGCAACGGTTGCAAAATCGTGAAATGAGCTGAGAATCTCAGAACTGGAGGGAAAAAATGTGATGTTCTTGTTTTTTTGGCTCCTGGTTTCAGGCAGCAGCATTTTTGAGCATTTCTGTGCAATGCAAAGCATGAGAAGTGCTGCTTTAAAAGGGATTAGAAGCAGAAACTGAGATTCTTCTATAGCACTAGGATGTCAGGAGTTAGGGCACATACAGAGGAACAGCCCAGTCCCTAAGAGGTGGGGGTGAAATTATGAAAGTTGGGTACGTCGCTGATGGATAGAGTGATGGGCACAATGGATTTGTTTTAAGTGTTACCCCCAGACAGTAAATCTAATGGACATTTTTAGTGTCTAAACAGTTTTTTTGTAAAAAACAGAAATTTGGCATGCGGACATCTCCTTGGAGAGGAGCATGAGTCTGAGCCTGAGGGTGGGTCCTGCACGCCCCCATCACACAGCTGAGTCCCTTCTACACTGGGAGCAACCCCACCTCCAGCTGAAGACAATTTCTGCAGGGCAAGAAGGTTTCAGGAGGAGCCGCTCAAACCCCATGTGCGCGGCTCTGTGGGCAGCGGGCTGGAGCTGTTCCTCACCGAGCGCCCTGGCGGGGAGGTCAGTGTGCTTGGCCTCGCCTGCCCTCGCCATGCCGGACCACCACCCTGTGGATGTGGCCACCTCGCAGGCTCTCACACATCAGCCCTGCCCCTGTCGTGGCAATTAGCTGGGAGCTGATTGCCCAGGCTTGACTCCGCAGCTGATCCTGCGTGTCCCTGCGTGTCCCCCTGCGATTAGCGAAGTCGGGGCAGTGTACACATGTAGTACAAAGAAGGGATAAAAGGCAGGTTTGGCTATCTTCAGTGTAAATCCAGGGCTTCACTGGATAAAAGCAGTGGCTTTTTCAATTACTATTTGTATTGTACTTGAATTTTTCTATGCATTGCATATTTTTATCCTTTATGCAAAGGAACCTCTTTGAAATGAGGATTCTGGAAGTCAGCTCCCAAAATGGAGAAGGGAGGGGGAAGAGGAGAGAACGAAGAAAGCAAGCAGCTCTAAAACCCACTGAAAATGCCAAATCTGTCAAATGTGTGCTTTATGAGAAATTGCAATGAGATGGTAGATATAAAATGCCTGGTGTGACTGGGCTCCGAGAGCCTCCATGGCTCCTACTCCATCCCACAGATGCTGCAGCTTGCAGAAAGCCGGCCGTGCGAGGAGGAAGATGCCAGCGGAGGAAGCGCCTGGTGCCATCTGCACAGCACCAGGGCAGGTTGCCAGTGCCACCGTCCTTCCCTGCCTGTCACCACCGTGCTCTGCGAACGCTGATAAATCAAAGGCCAGGTTGGTACCCACAGGAGACCTCCAACCAGGTGAGTCTGAAAAGCACCAAGAGCCATTAAAAGGCAGGAGGAGATCAGAGGTCCCAACTAGAAGGGAAATAAGAGGCGTCCTGAGACCTGCTGTTGGCATTTTTTCTGCATTCGACAGGACATCGAGTTCTGCTCCCTGGATAAATGGGAGGCAGGAAAATGGAGATAGCATCTCCTGTTAAGAGGCATTAACCCAGCCATGAAGCAGGGCTGAGGTGGGTCTTTATCTCTCCAATGCAGAAGCAGTCTTCAGAAAAAGACATATCCTAAATTGGAGCTGGAACAAGAGATTAGTACGGGCTGCCTTTTAATTTCTTGTTTTTTACACTTCTGCTAACCTGACTCCTGATTTCACAGTCAACAGCTGAACTCCTCAGTTTCTTAGGCTACAAGTCGTTACTGCTGTCCAGGATCCCCACAGCACGATTTGTCGCTGCAAAGGGAACATTTCCCTCCCTGCACTTAGCCCAGTTCAAAGATAAGTACATTCAAAACCAAAAAATTGGCTGGAAGCTCACAAAATGTGGGGGGTTGTTCTCTCTGCCCAATGTCTAAATAAGAATTAGGCATGCCAGCAAGATCTGCTGTTTCTAAACCTCAGAGGACATGATAATCTAAAACAACCAGTTCAATGTCTTCTGTCCAATGCATATTTCCCCTGATCAAAAGATCAATTTCAAATGCAAAAAGCAGTTGGATTAATTTTTTTTTTTTTTTTTTGCTAGTGACTTCATATATGTACTTTCAATCAGTGAAATTAATTTTGGAGATGCTGTTTTGTGCTATGGTTGACTTTCAACCTGTCCAAGCACAGCTTGCCACAGAGCTTGAGGAAAACCTGTGCTATTCACCTGTCCACCACCCTATAAACCAGGAGGAGCACATATATGTCAAGCCATTAAGTTATTTGCATTGGGAAGAATCTGTTCAGTGCAGATCGATATATCTTGATCAGCCAAATTAAATGCCAAATTGAAAGTGAAGGCTCCAGTTAACACCACAATCAAATGTTCCCTCACCTCAGAGAATTGATCTTTCACCAGGAAAACAAATTAAAAGTGCAAATGTAAAGCAAACCTGAAGTTTAGTACTTAAACTCTGTTTCCTTTTTCAGATTTAAAGGATTATTTATTCCTTTGGAGGAAAACTGACTGACCTTGTTGCCTGGAAGGAAGTAGTTCAGTATTTCCATCAGGATGGTGGAGAGTAAGAGCTGAGCCCCAAGACGAGGAACAGCAGTGAAATGCATCAGTCAGGCAAAAATTACACCCTGTGCGTCTTCCTAATTACTCCGGCAGTTAAATCCAAGCAAGGAGCAATGTGCAGACACAGCCCGAGTCTACCCAGGCAGCCTGGCTGGTGCAGGGCATGGAGATGAAGGATGCGTGGGCCAGGCAGGATCAGGTCCTCCCCAAGCACAAGGGACATGTGAAGCCTGCGAGGGACCCAGCACCTCCTTCCCCGGCACACAAGGGACGTGCCGTGCGGCAAGAGGGTCCCCAGGCTGCTGGGGATGGACCTGTGGCACTTTGGGCAGGGGGTGGCCCTACGGAGGGTGGCACTGACGCTGCAAGCATCATGGCAGTGGCTGTAAAGGCAAGATGGGGATGGCTGCAGTATCGGAGCTCCTGGAGCTCCCTCTGAGCAAACAGACCTCGCTGAGCCCATAAAGCACCTGTGTCCCAGCAGTGCTGAACGTGGGGAATGATCTCCCTTAAAATAACCCCCTCTCGCCTGCACCCACGCCGGCGTCCGCCTGACTGCGCAGGCTTGGCCCGTCCATCTGTGCTCCGAGCTCTCCCCCAGGCTCGGCCACTCCGTGCCGCAGGCGAGCAGAGCTGTTTGCACAGAGGAAAAAGAGTGCTGCTTTTTCGCATGTTACAAGGCTTAAGTCACTGAATGTTGTTAACAGTGCAGAAAAGAGAGAAATAACTCTGTCTGTAAGACTGCTAGTTACAGCCGTGCCTGAGACAGCATTTCGCAGCATCAGCCTCTTGGCTCTTTCGGGGAGTTTGGAGCATCATTCCCTCTGTGAACAGATGGGGAAACTGAGTCGCAGAGGGGGGCTATGATGTGCCAAGTGAAGCAAGATGAAATGAGTTGAATGAGAAAGCCTCCCTGGTGCCAGGAGCTGGCACTTCCCTTGTTTGAAGGAGGCCAAGAAAAATCATCCTGGTCTCTGGACACAGGAAGAGAAGTGGCCTGGAGAAGGTGGATGGACAGCTACGCCAGTGATGTCCCGGCTTTCTGTGCTCTGGCCCTCCTCTGAGGAGCAATGGAAAGGTGTTATCATCACCCCAGGCAGGGTCCAGGACCGGGGGATGTGACCTCCCTGCCTCTGTGTCCCTGTGGTCCTGCTTGGGCATCGCTGGTACCCAGGGGTCTGCATGCGAGAGCACTGCGGCTGGTCTCAGGGGCAACATGGATGGAGGCTGCTGAGGAAGACAAGGGAACGGGGCCAGGAGAAAAATTCCCTTTCCTCCTCCAGCTCCTTTTTGTGAACAGAGACTTTTGTTCTTCACCAAAATCCAACCAGTCCCCCCAAGACTGCGACGGCTGCTGAAAGTGGTCCCCTGCTCAGTGCCAGGGGGCGAGGACCATGCCAGGACAGGATGGGCGGTAGGAGGGAAAAGGCAACAAGAGGTGGGGCAAGGGCGTGAGAAGGAGCTGCTGGGTCCCACCAGGCTTAGTGCAGTGAAAGGCAAATCCAGATGCCCCAAAAATTTCCAGTGACAGATCCTTCTCTGCACTGCCCTACATCACCAAAAGCTGTCCTTCCTCCTCTATTTGCCTGCCCCCTCCCCCCCCCCAATCTGAGCCTTAGCCCATTGCTGCCTGTGCTCTACAGAAAGGAGGATCTCAACCCCTTGGGGTTATTTTTGACTCTTGCTGACGGCATCAACGATGATGTCTCCTTAATACCCAGACCTGCCCATCCAGATGCCCTCCGGTGGGAAAGGTGGCTGCGTGCCCGGCTGCAGGCTGCAGTGGGGCTGGGTGCTGGTGGAGCAGGGGGTGCTCTGCTCAGCTCATTGCTATTCTGCAGGACACCCCACTGGCTGTGGGGCTTTTTTGTGACTGCCTTGGAGAGCATCAATTGCTCTTTCTTGCAACTGGGCGTCCCACGCAAGAGCTGCGTGCCTGCCCCAGCAGCTGGGCAGCTGTGCTGCCAGAGAAGGCATCTCCCCGCCAGCAGCCTGGCCAGCCTCTGGGATGGCTGGTTTCCCATTCTGTAGGCTTAAAAGTTCAGGTCACCTTGGATGAGACGTGTCCCAAAAGGACAGGCTCCTTGGATCTGCTCCTCCCAGCCCATCAGCAGCCCCCATGCTGGGTTCTCCCAGCTCCTGTGTCCATCCCTGCTGCACCTGGCAGAATCCCTTCAAAAAATCATTAATTTATCTCCAGGATAAACCAGGGCTGTTAATATTAGTTCAGCTGTGCCAGCTGTCATTTCCCCAGGCTCTGAGATGATGCTGTTGTCCCCAAGGGGACGAACCTCTCAAGCTGTCCCCATCCCTTCCATGGTCTCCTCCATGCTCCACGTCCCGCTGTCTGCAGGGACAACCCGCCAGGACCTGTCTCTGGGCTTCCCTCACACCCCTGTGGGCAGGACCCTGCAAGGTTTTTCCCTGCCCTTCCTCCAGCCAGAGGTTTTCTTCCAGCCCATCAGTTTCTTTCCACTCTGAAATGACTCCTGTGTGTGTCACAATGAAACTCATCTCCCAGGTCATTGCACCACAGTGCCTCCTCCACATTTTCTTCCTTTTTACCATCCTCCTTTGTGTTGCAGTGACCTTTCTATCCCTGCTGCCTCCACACCTCTTGATTCCCTCACGTCTGCTCCAACTAGTCCCGGTGCCCCCCGTCTCTGTGCTGAGGCTCATGCTGTGAGCCCTGGCGTGAGTCACCCCCCCACTGTCAGGCTGATTTCGAGCAGGGCCACCTGGATGCGGTGACTTTATGGCCCCCAGCCCTGAGCCTTCACCCAGCCCTGCCTGCTCTGCCTTGGAGTCCCAGGGACGTTGAGGTCCCAGGCCACCCAGCTGGGTGGCTGCCATGTGCCCCCTGAGCACATCTCCATGTCCAATAGCCCCTTGGGTTTGGTTACAAGCTGCCTTGAGTTGTCCTAGAGGAGATCTTGCTGGGTCTGGCTCAGTGACTGCAGGCTACAGCTGCGGGTCTGGCAGTCCCTCCAGATCAGACTTCGAGAACGGTCTGGCGGGCTGTGTCCCAGCTGTCCAACATCCAATCTCATGGCCATAATCCCCTGTCTGGTCAACAGAGTCAACCTGGCACTTTTAAGACCCAGTTCAGCTTATTCTAACGCTGCGAATGGGCTAGAAAAACCATGCTGTGATGTGCCCTGGGGTGTAAAAGGAGCTGAGGGTGGCCTGGCTGGTGGTGGCCGCACGGCACATGTCCAACCAGAGCAGGACAGGCACCACACGCGTGTGCTAAGGGCTGGGCAATGACATGGCACCCAGCCTGCGGCCCCAGAGCCGGTGGCTGGGGAGGGGGCTGGTGCTGGCCCCATGGCAGAGGAGTGCCTGAGCCTGCCTGCACGCCCAGCCCTGACCCCGTGAGTCACTTATTTCTGCTCTGTCACCGGCTCTGGCTGGCACGGAGCGGAGGTGGGACCATTTCTGTAAAGACCAAGTGATGACAATACCTGCTGTTGGAGTCACTTTCTTCCACCTCAGGGGTGGGGGAAGACCCGGGACCCCCCATCGAAGGGCTCCTGCATGCCCTGAGCCAGCACCAGCACCAGATGGCTGTGGTGGTGGCACATACCATGGTGAACTGGTCCTGACTCATTCATGACATGCTGCCTGCAGGGCCAGGCTGGGCTGGCAGGGACAGGGCGGGCTGAATCAGCAGCTTTTGCTTTGGCAGAGCCTCCTCCTGTAGGGTGTTTCGCTTGTCTCAGTGCCAGCAGCTGCACAGGGTCATTGGAAAGCACAGCGCACCAAGCCCCAGCGTGCATCACCCCCACCTCAGCGCCTCCACCAACCCAGTGCCCCCCGCTGGAAACACCCCAGCCGCTCCAGAAAGGGAGCACCATCTCCCCAGTGCTCAGCAGTGCTGTTGGAAGTGTGACATTCCCAGATGTTTTGGGAGCTCTGCTACTCAACCATGGGTCTGATGGACTATTGTACCATGGACACAGGACCATCACTCACCTGCAGTGAGGGACCTCACCTTACTCACTGCAGACACCTCACTGTCCATCTCACCATGTCCGGGTGGCCCTGGCTGTTGGTGCTCCTCACCTTTTGCTCAATGGGGACCTCATGGACAGTTCGTGTTGCCACGGGATGAAGAAACGTGAGCTGGCTAGTGTTCCATCTGGCCTGCTTTGTAGAGTACGTCCTCTTGGGTTGATGGTACCCAACAACCTGAATTACTGCTATGGACATGGGAGAGCCTTGCTGGGTTCCATCTACCCATCTTCACCTGGTTTGATGTCTGTGCTCCCTGCAGGATGAATTCATGGATGGGAGACCCCTCACCAAGGACGTTGTCCCTACAGAGGTGTCTCAGCCCCTTTTGACTCAGTAGATAGCAATGCTGTCACTTTTAATTAGGACTGATTGCTGACAGGAGTGACTTGGCATTCAAGCTCTGCAGACCAGGGACCTGCAGCCCAGGGGGACCATCTGGCCTCCTGGATAACCCCGCTGCCTTGAGTTACTCCTGTACAGATCACCATGGCATGGGCTGGCATCACGGAGGAGCCTGGCTGCTGGGTGCCCTGGGCACAGCTGTGACATAAGACCAGCTGATCACTGCACAGTGCATGAACAGAAAGGCCAGGTTGTCCTGGCTTATCTCAATTTCCATACCTGCTGTGCCCCAGCCTCCGTCCCTGCCTCGTGGGGTCACCCTGAGTGAGACACGGCACTGCTCTGTGCCTCAGTTTCCCTGTCTGCAAAAGTGCTACTGCCCTTTCTGGGAGCATGCCTTCAAATTTACTGGTGACCCCTGCCAAAAGTCAATGCTTTAACCTGAAAATCAGTAGAAACAGGGGGAAAAAACCCAATGAAAATATCCCTAGAGCATGATTTTGGGGTGTAGCAGGTGAACATGAGCAAGGAGCTGGTTTTCGCTCATCACCCTGCAGTGCAATGCAGGCAGACGTAAGCTCTGCTGAGGAGACCGATGTTGACCCGCCGCTAATGAGGTCAGGGCAAAATGATACCCTGGGCGGATTACCCAGCACGGGAACCACGTCGCGCCCTGCTCGGAGATGCAGAAGGGCTGGGATGAGAGGGGGTGCTGCTGCCCAGGAAGCCTGCCCAGGGTCTCTGGAGGCCATTCACCTCCCCTTACCCTTTTAATCCAGAAAACCTGGGAATAACCCCAAATATCAGCAAGTCTGGAGCATCCCTGCACAGGATTCACTGCTCTTCTCCCCTTCCCTCTGTGCTACCAAGAACACAGCATCCTACAGTCGGACCCTTGCTGCATCCCAAGGAGGGTGACACCTGCAAACCCCAGCGTTTTCCCTAAGAGCCTGGGAGCTGGGGACACTGCCTGCAGCCCAAACCACTTCCCTCTGGCTGGCATGGCAGCATCTGCAGCTTTTTCATGTGACCTGATTTTGCGTCTGTCGGCAAACGTCTCGTGGTGCTGCTGCGGCAGCTGTGCACGCTCCTGCCGAGCCTAATCCAGATGTCCCGTCACCCAGGGAAGAGCCCTCGTGGCTTTGATCTCTGACTTAGTGTGATCTGGGCTCAAATTTGCTCTGCCAATCAGAGGGTCATGCTGGAAACCAGCTCACCTGGGTATTTACCAGGATCTCAAGACCAATATAAGCTGTTGGTAAATCCCTTCCCATTTCCAAGGGTCTGAGTATTTTGGTGATACCAGAATTGAGCTCCTGGTCCTGGACTGGCTTAGCTCATCCGTGCACCCCAGATCTGGTTCACACAGAGCTCGGTGTGAAACACTTGCTCTGATTTAGCATCCTGCTAAAGCTGCTGAGCTGGTGCAGGGTGCTGGAAGCTGCAGCTTGGAAACAGCCCAAAGTCTCCAGCAAACCTCTCTGGACTGTGATTTCTGCCTTTTATTCTCCATCCTTGGTTCAGATCTGCCTGTTCCTCAGGAATGAAGGTCTCCATAGATCACCTTCATTTGCTAAAAATATACCTGGTGGAGAGCAGCAAGGGAAAAAACAATGAGGCAGCTGCAAAGTCCTGCCAGTCCCCCAAATTTCCCCATTTTAGAAAAAATAGGAGCTTTTTCCTCAGAAATCCAATCTGCTTTCACAGGGGAGGACCTGTAAGGATGGATGGCATCTTTTTATTGACTAATGGAGGTTGAGAGAAACCTAGATGAGCTCCTGGGCATGAAAGTCCCCCTGCAGCTCTCTGAATTCACGCTTCTGGCTCTGAGACACCTGGACACTTTTGAAATGTTTCCTCTAAATTTAAAAATAAGCCTCAGAAGAGTCATGGTTTTGTTTATTCATTTGCCTGGCTGGACAGAATCACCCCCCATTGCCACCACTTATTATCTTCTATTTTGGCCAGGCTAGCTAGAGATGTCTCCAGTCACCCTTGCCTCCCTGGGGACATGTAAAACCCACCATCTGGCCAGCAAATTGCCCTCAGATGGAGCATACATTTCCTTTTCTTAATTTCATCCCATTGCTCTGGGTTGAAAACCTCATGACAGCCTGAAAAATTGCTTCCGCAGTTTGATACCTCCCCACTTCAGTGGGTACCATCCCCAGGGGACCAGCCTCTACAGGCCACCACACACCCCAGCCTGGTCTGACACACACATTCCCCCCCCCCCATCTCCATCCTGGACTCATCTACTGGGTCTCAGAGCCCAAGTGTCTGGGGAGGTTTCCTGGCACTTAGCATTGGCAGTGCTGGAAAGATTGCCCATGCACCCTTAGGTGCTCTGGTGCCTGGGAATGTGGGCCAAAGCAGGGTCTCATCCTGACATCCTCCTCATCCCCCCCTCCCATGGCAGCGGGGTGCCCACCATTCTCCTGCCAAGATCCTCCTTGAACTCTCAGTAGAGGAAAGAGGGGAGGACTATCTCAGACGCATGCCCTGCTCCACGACCCAGCTGGCTGAGGGCAACGAGACTTCCTAGGCTTCCCTGTGACCCAGCCCCAGCTGGCCCCACGCCTGCAGCCCTTGGCAGGCCAGGAGAGAAGGGGAAAGAGCGCTGCAATCCCAGCAAGAGCCTGAGCTCAGGCAGGAGCTGAAAAGCTGTGAGGTCCAGTGCGGAAGCCTTCCTCCTTCTACTGCTGGGTCCATCCAAGGGCTCACAGGCTGCCCTCGAGTCCTCCTCACCTCCTGGCTTGCAGGGGCTGCAGTTCAGGGCTGAGGGAAGCTCCTGCCAGCCCTGAGCTGTTTTACCTCACAGGGCTCAGGACAGGGCACTTCTGAACCATTGGAGAATGCCAGTGCTGCCTGCAGACCCTGCTTTACCCCGGGCTCTCCCCCTGCTGCACCCCAGCCTCCTGCCCCCCTCAATTCCCAGCAATTTCAAGCATGGTTTGATCTAATTTGCATGGCGTTGCAGCCTCACATGTGCATTCAAAACCTTCTGCAACACAAAACGCAGCTTGCCCTGGGAGGATGCTCCTTGGGATGCCACAGGGTGGGAAGGGCAGGGCCAGGGGGGCATCCCAGTGTCCAGGCCTGGGCACAGGGGGTGGAAGAGAGAGCAGAGTGAGAGACCCCACGTACAAGGGCTCATGGCTACCAGCAGATTTCTCCAGTTTTTATCTTCCTGGCATGTTTCAAAGTGTTTGAGGAAAGAGCTGGTGGTCCAAGCAAAGTGGACAAGGTGAGGACCCCCAGGGACACGCTAAGACAGGACCAGGCTGCTTCCATGCATCCACCACCCCTGGCCAAGGGGCTGTGGCTCCGCGTGTCCTGAGAACACCAGGTCCTTCTGCCACGGCCCTCTCCGAAAAGCCCAGTGTAGCACCTCAGAGCACAGAGGGGGGGCCCTGAGTCAGCAGAGGCTGGTGCCAAAGGAGCGACATCCCCTCACAAACATCCCTCCAGCCCGGTCCCCTCCAGCATCCTGCCACGAACCGGCCGCCGCGGGGCTGCCGAGCGGCCAGTTCCTGACAGACACCCCCGGCCGGCTGCTTCCCCTGCCTTTGAACTCATTTAATCTTCCCTGAGTGCGGCTGAGAGGGAAGTTTGGGCTGGGCTGGGGGACCCCGCTGTGCCTGGCTGGGGGGGACAACAGGACTGGGGTCCTGCCTTGCCGCCAGGCGGGGAGGAAGGATGCGAGAGGGGACATGTGAGCTTTTCCACCAGCATGAAGGCAACAAGCCTATTGTAGGTGGTTTCCAGCTGTTTACAGCAGTTCCTGTGGAGGCTGGGGACCGTGGTACCCTCTGCTTCAGCCTGCTCCACCCAAGCGATGCTTTTGCATCTCTCCGTAGTCAAGAAAAGGCCCCTTGGGAGGAGGCAGCATCCTTCGACCTCAGCAGCCAGGAGGGACCCTACCTAGGGGTTAAACAGAAAGCCTGGCAAGTCCAGGGGTGATTTTGCCTCTCCTTCAGACAACAATTCCCAGGCAATAGTCCCCACCTCACCCCAGTTGGTCAGTATGTGACAGGAATGTGGAAACCCTTACACACTCCTTCATGGACCCCAAAAATGAAGTGTGCCAGAGGAGAGACAGCATTTGTGGGGGTGGCCGGCACAAGGATGGAGCTGGGATGCACAGAGCCTCTCTCCTTGCTGCTCCCAGCCCCTGTCAGCTGCCCCTATGAAATGCATTTCATTGCCTGCTGTCCCCTCTCCCCAAGCCCTGGCAGAGCCAGGGCTGCCTGCGAGCAGAGCAGGGAGTGTGGGGGACTCCCATGCATGACAGCCCACAAGACCCCCTTGGCCATGCCAGGCCACGTGTGGGTCACGCTGGCGAGCATCCACCCTGTGCCAGGCTTATCTGGGGACTTTCTTTGGCACAGGAGTGAGCTGTGGCGTGCACGCTGTCTGCTGACCCTGTCCCCTCCGTGCCTGATGCTGGTCGGCCACGTGCAGACATGATGTCCCTGCTTCATGTCCTGGCTGCCCTTGGGATGTGGCTGAGGCAGAGATCCCCCCACATCGCTCCCTACCTGCCTGCAAATCACTGTGGGACGCCATCGCTGCCCAGGACGGGGTGCCATGGCTGCCTTCAGAGACGTTAGCAGCTCTCCCTGAGGTGTCCCAGGCATGAGTGGCCACTCGTGTCTCACGAGGGACCCAAGTCCCACCGAGGCATCGCAGGTTCTTGGCACCCAGCACCGATTTGCACACTGGTGGGTTCAGCGTCGCAGTGAGGAACACCAGCACGGAAGCCGTGATTTGAGCTGTCAGCACTGTCAAAGTGTTTTCAGCATCACCTTTTAGCATCTAGCAACAGGTTGGGAGAAACTTGAGGCATTTCAGATTCAGGGAGTATTCTTTTGTGGCGTTTTCTGTCCTATACGTGATCTCCAATGTTGTTTTGCTGCTGTGTCTAGGGCACAACGTCACCTAAAATCACCATGTTTGCCAACTGCCAGGAATTCACGCCAGGGAAAGAAGGAAACATCCAGGAATAAGTGAACAGGAGAGCTGGCAAAAGCAAACCCTTCTTGTTGTGGCCATGAAGCCTTTCAATATTAAAGCGAGCTACAAAAACTCAGAGAGAAATCTCATGATGTCGAGTGCTCAGGCACGTAACGGGAGAACAAAATTCAGGGTTGAAAGAACCCACCCGAAGTATCCACAGCACAGGGGGCTCTAACTTCATATTGCTCCCAGGAAATCTCATGGAATCAGGCAGAAATCTCCCCAAAAAGGCCCATTTGGTGCTCAGAGGCAGCAAGGGAGGAAAAAAGACTGGGTCTGTTGGGAAAATGACTGACAAGAGCTAGGCAGTGTTGCTATGTATAAAGCCGCAGTACTCCCACACCTGAACCCATCCCCGCCACACAGGGGATGCGGAAAGACCAAAAAAGCACCGAGAGCAATGACAGGGTGAGAATCACTTTGGTTACACCAACAGGCTGGAAGACGAGGATTTTTCAGGCTGGGAAAAATCACACTTAGGGAGGAAGTTGGGAACAGCCTGCGAAATCATGTGTAGCGAGGAGGGGGTGGGCAGGGACAGTGTTTTTATCCTGTGCCCCCCCTGTCTTACACTTCTTCACCGAGCAGCTTCTGCTACCCATAGCTGCAGGAAAACCCTCAAAGCAAGAGACCTCTGGCCTGATCCAGTGGATCTGGGGACAGAAGGGAGCAGTCGGTTGATCCCGACGCAGGTGCCTCCTGTCCATGTTTCCCTGTACAGGGAGGCAATTCCAGCACCAGAAAGGGTCCTACACCTGCTGGGGTCTGGGTGGCACCTAACACAAGGGGGCTGGGTCCCTTTTGGGGGACCTTTGTGCTGATGCAGGGTCGTGGACCCCTCCGGCAAATGGGCTGGAGCCCGCAGCTGAGCTGCAAAGGGGCTGGTGGGGTGACACGAGCTGGTGTGTGCTCAGCTGTCCTGGCCGGGCTCAGCTCTCCAGCAATGCCATCAGCAGTGGGAACCTTCCTGGAGCTGATGAGCCTGGCAAAGGTGTCCCTGCAGCCCGGGCACATCCTCGGACAGAGCAAGAGGGACCAGTGACAGTGACTGCACGGTGAGGGTCTGAGCCAGGACCCACCAGCTGCACCTGAGTGGCACCAACACCGGGTGTCACATCCCCTTCCATCCCGCTGACAGCCCCCAGTCCCACTGCAGCACCCCAGCCCTGCAGCTGCCTCCCCCCAGCCACAGAACCCCACTGGCGGGGAGGGAGCCAGACACAAAGTGGTTAAATATCTCCTCCCGGAGCAGCAGAGTTCAAATACAGTTCGTGCCCCTCTTTTACACTCCACAGTAGTTGCTACTGGCTTGGCTTTGACAGATACAGATGATGAGAAGAGGAAAAACAGGGAAAGGAGTCATTTGTGGGGTAGCCCCACAGCCAGGGGGTCCCTCCTGGGTGAGCCTGTCCCATAAGGCGTGCCAGGCTATCACCTCAGGTCCCTCAAAACCCCAAAGCTGTGTCACACAAGTCCATGAGCAAGCAGGTTATCACCTCTGGGTTCCTGGGCTCAACACAGCAAGGGAAAACCTGGGCTGAAGACAAATCTATCGTCCCCTTTCCGCTCCCTGGAAAGGTGTTCTCCATGTGTGGTGGGACACACCTTGTCCCAGCCACGGGGACCCTGTGCGGGGCCACCCTGCCCTGCCTGCCAGCTGCCACGATGCAGTCCCTGCCTGTGCACCCAGTGCTCCCGCAAACCCCCAGGCGAAGCTGCCGGAGGCTCCAGGACCCCCAGCCCAGCCTGCCCCGAGTGCTGCTGCTGCAGCCAGATGTGCCTGGGTCGGCAGCCTGGAGGGGGACCTGCTTCCAGTGCTTCTCCAAGAGTCTGGGGCACACTCGCTCCTGTAACCCCACAGCAGCCACCGCGGAGCTGCTCTGGACGCATTTTCCTACCTGACAGGTATCTTCACCCGCAGGTATCGATCCACAGCGATGGCCAGGAGCGCCAGGATGGAGCTCTCAGTGAGGATGAGGACGGGACAGGCCACCATGAGGCAGCTGTAAAACTCTGTCTGTGGTCCGATGTTGATGATGATGGCCAGGGGGATGACCAGGGCCCCCACGGCCACGTCGGCCACCGCTAGAGAGACGATGAAGCAGAAAGTGGCATCTCGCAGCGCCTGGTTCATCTTCACAGCCCAAATGACCAGGATATTCCCTGGCACGGACACCAAAGCGATGAGGACTTCGATGGAGATGTAGGCAGCCTGGAAGGCTGAGACGGAGTGTGCCATGATGCTCCGGTGTCCCCCGGCCACTCACCGGGTCCCTCAGTCACCTGCAAACGCACGGGCAGGCGGGTGGCAACTGGCACCGGTAACTGCGCTGCGAGCCGGGCTGGAGCCTGTGCGGGGGGGTGGGACGGGACCCCCTCCCACCCTCCTCGCCTGTGCCGTCCCCTGGGGCTCCAGCCCCGCCGGGGCTCGTCCCGCACCCACCGGGGCCGTGGGGCGAGCGGGGGCCGCGGTCCACCGCCGGGGGGGAGCGGCGGAGCCCCCCCCGCCGCTCGGGGCAGCCCCGGGGCCGCCTGCCAGACCCCCGGGGCCGATACAGCTGCAGCGGGACTCGCCCCCCGCCCCCCCCCCCCCGCCCCCGGCTGGTTCCCGGCCCCGCAGCCGCCCGCTTCCCCCGGCCCCATCCCACCTCACCTGGTCCTGCCAGCCCGGGGCTGGTTCCGGGGGCGCCCTCACCCCAAGGTAGCAGGAGCTGCCCCCCCGCAGGGTCCCCCGGGGGGCATGCTGGGGGTCCGGGGGCGCTGGGCACCGGGCTGGCCACGGCGAGCGGGGCTGCGCTCGGTCCCCGGTGCCCGGCACCGCGCGGTCCCGCAGGCTCCGCCAGCGCCCGCCGGAGCGGGAGCATCACACGGCGCCGCCCCCGGCCCTTTAAAGGGCGACTGACCCGGCCTGGGGCCCGCGAACGCGGGAGGGGCCGGGGGCGTGTGGCGGGGGGCAGAGCCAGCCCCAGGCTCCCCACACGCGTTTTTACACCGAACCCGGTTTTTGAGGTGGGGTGTGAGCGGCGGGGCCGGGGGGGGAGGGCGAGCAGGGGGGCAGAGCCTGAGCCTGGGGGTGAGCGAGGACCCAGCGCATCACCGGGCTCCGGGCTCGCCCCCCGGGTCGGGACCCCCGACCAAAGAGCCGCTGCTCGCCCTGGCTCCGGCTGACAGCGTCTCCCCCAAATCACTACTGGGGTGGGTCGGGGCTCAGCCCCAAAGCACCCTTCACCCTCCGGATGGCACCCCTGGGTGCTGGGGTGGGGCTGCACCCCATGCTGGGGAGGGGGAAGGCGCAGGGCTGGCAGCATCCCTCACGCGGGGTCTGTTGGTGGGCACAGAGCTGCTGGGGCAGGCGGAGGGTCTTTGTGCAGAAGCCTGTGGAGGAAGAGTGGTCCCAAGCTGGTGGTCAGGATGGACCGGGAGCTATTTAAGGTCCTAGAAGTTTCGAGGAAAATGGCCACCCCCAAATTCTGGCCCCTGGGCTGGGTAGCGCATGGGGACTCGGTCTGACTGGAGGAGCTGAACCAGCAGAGTCCTCCCGGGGACCCCCAGGTATGACCAGGCACCTGCAAGGATCATCCTGCATAAATTGCTCCCCGGGAGTGGAGCTGCCTTGTCCGAGTGCTGCAGGGACCAGGACCAGCTCTGACCTCCAAAATGGGGCACGGGGACTCTGCCAAACCCCACCTGCACCTCTCCCTGCCCTTTCCCCCTCCTCTGACAAGACCTGGGGCTGGGGTTGTACCCACCTGCTCTGCTCTGCCTCGGTGAGAGATGTCCCAACACCTGGATCTGCCCCTTGGCCCTGACCCTCCACCCCCTCCTCCATCAGAGGCTGCACACGCCAAGGCAGGGATGGGAACAGCTGTGGGACCATCACAAACCCAGTGCTGGACTTCTCCATCAGCTGGTGGCCCGTGGGCTTCCCCCTCACCTCCTTGGCTGAGTGGCCAGCGTAGGTCTGGTGGGTTTGAGCATCCAAGGGCTGTCTGGGGATGGTGGCAATGTGCCACCTCTGGCTGTTGGGCTGTGCCAGCAGCAGGGTGAGGAGAGCTTATATTTGGATTTGAACGATCTGTTTGCTCTGCAGAGAGAAAAATAAACTGAGGATGGCGGGCTCACATGAACACTGCGCTATTTATGGGAGGCGTTTGCTGGAGCATCTCGCAGTGCATCTCCTCACACATCCTCCACCGCAGGCAGGAAGCCGGGACCTCACTATACAGCTGAAGCTCTAAAGCCGGGGCAACACGTGGGGTGGGGGTGCTCAGGACAGGGTACCATCAGAGGAGAGTGCATCCTCAGAGAGCCCGAAACCCCTTGCCCACCAGCTTCCCAGGGTAATTGTCCTTGCAATCAACCTCTGGCTGGGAGCAGAGCAGGAAAACCGGCAGGTTCATCACGGGAGTGCAATGCGGAAGCAAACGCAGGCAGGTCCCGGCCTAATTGTATGCAAATCTCCCAAACAGAGATTGAAAACCACTCCTTTTCCTTAGCGGATTTGCAGTTTGTTCTCCCTCCCTGGACTCATGCCCCAGCATACTTAATTTTAGCAGCACCCCTGAAAAAAACATGTTATGTCCAAAATGAGCTGCCCGGCTGGGACTCTGCCAGACTGCCAGAGGAGGGTAGGAGCTCTGCCACCAGCCCAAGGGGACTGTCCCAGGGCCCTGGCAAAGGCTGCCAGGATTGAACGTGCAAATGTTGCAGGTGGCTGCGCTGAGTCCGTTCCTGATGGATGTGGCATCATCTGCTCATCCTCCTGGACACCAGCCTAGGGCTTGTGTTGGGGATTCCTTAAAAACCCATGAAAGGTAATTTTCTGGTGAACATCAAGCACTGAGAAGGTTATTCAGGGTCTTGAAGGCTCTTGCTGGGGTTTGCAAGGACAAAATGGCCTGAGATCTGCAGTGGTTTGTGATGGTCCCAAGGAAGTGTCCAATGCTGCTGCTGTGGGCAAACACCCACTGCCAGCCCTGGCGCAGGGGGAGAGGTGGGATGAAGGAGGGCAAAGAGGGGACACGACATGGCTTCAGTATTCCTGCACTGGCTTTTCCACCTCACCGCCTCCTGTGAGATGGGGACAGAACCTAACCTTGGCCATGGCAGGAGGGAACGGTTGGTGTCCGGCTCCGTGCCAGCGTGATGCACCAAAGGGTTTGGCGTGTTGGGGCTGGCTGAGCCAGCCTGCCTGGCTGACGAGGCCAAACCCCGACTGAACACCCCAGGGCTTGGCAGCAGCCAAGAAATGCTTTTCCAAGGAGGCAAGTCAGGGCGTGGGGAGCTCGTTTCCACCCATCTTTCTTCAGCCTGTCTTGGGGGTTTGAACTTTCCCTCTCCTGCCACAGTTTGCCTACATGAAGAGCAGCTCCATGCTGCCATCCCAGGTGCTCACAGCAGGAGAAGTTGAGGGTTTCTCCACCTCTTCCATCATGGTGACTATCCTGCAGCCCTTCTCGTCATGGAAAGGGGCCTCTTAATTAGGAAAGTTAATTAGGAGTGCGGCTGGTGCCAGCAGCACAGGGCTGTGTGCCTAGGGGACTGACGTGTCCACTAGATATTAATTAGGGTGAGTGACCCCTGAATGCCACGGTCCAGTGGGTCCAGACAAGATGGCACAAGGCAAAAAAAGAAGGACCAGACAAAGGGAAACCCCAGAGCTTTTCCAAGGATGCCTCTGCTGTGCTGAGATGCTGCAGAGTGATGCTCGCCCCATAGCACCAGCCCTGGGGCCACTGGTCTGTATGTGCCAGGTGACACAGAGACCCGGCGGGACTTCACTGAGGGTACCAGGCTGCTCCCTGACTTGTGCTCAGTTTCTCTCCCATTTAACGGGATCCGTGGCCCTTGGGAAGCCACTTGGAGAGCAGGGAGCACCACACTTTTGCAGGGTGATGCATCCCCATCTAGGCTTTGCAGCAGATACTCGGCAGCAATGACACAGCACAGAAAAAATTCCTCGAAGATAATTTATACCAGCAAATCCGGGAGGGTGGACAAAGCAGTGGCTGCTCCCCTGTGGGCTGACCCTCTCCACCAAGCACATCTCAGCCTCGGCAGCCCGAGTGGGTTTAAAAGCGGGTGGGCAGTGTGGCCCATGCGCAAGGGAGAAAGTGAGTCACGGATGGTGTCTGTGGTCACTCAGCAAGTGTGTCTGGCATGCAGACGTCCCCTGGCTCCCCTCTGCCCCGGGTAGATGCCACGTTCATGAGGCTGCAGGCTCCCACGCAGTGGCCAAAGGGGTCAGGCCCCACTCAGTGCTCTGCCAGATGCCAGCCAGATGTTGCCTGCAGGCAGTGTAGGAGCCAAGCCAGTACCTTGGCACAGCAGGGTGCTAACGGGTTTTTGTGCTTCCCTGGTGCAGAGGAGCTGCTGAGACATCACTTGATGGAAGAGAAAACATGTCCAAGCCCTGGCAAGCTCTCCGCCCGCCGTCCCTGGTGCAGCTGCAGGGTAGAGCAGAGGTCTGCCCGCGCCGGGATCGCTGCAGGGTGCCGGCATCTGCCCCCGTGCCCCAGCCCAGACCCTTTGCCTCTTCGCTGCTGCATCTTCCTCAACATGCACTGGGTTTATTTTAAACCTGAGGGAGCCCCAGGAGCGTTATCGAGCCAGGCTGCTGGCCAAGAGCTATTTCTGCCCACCGCTTCCAGCCAGCCCAGTGGTGCAGGAGGGGGGTTAAACCTTTCCACCCCTGCAAATCAGTTTACAGGACGGTTAAAAGTCTTTGCCCCAGCCCATGGCCACCCCTTAAACAAACCCAGCACTTTTAAAGCCTCTCTTTTTATTTGAAGTAGCCCATGGAAAGGCAGGATGGTGCTTGCTACCTCCAGCCTCATGGGCACAGAGCTGTGCCCAAGGGGAGGGAGGAGGGAGGCTGGTGGTGTAAGTGCTCTGGAGCACGCAGCAGTGATGACAGATCTTTCTGGGGCAAAGACTCGGTGAAACTGACTTCCCAGGAAAGGAGGGGGGGGGGGGGAAAGGGGGAAGAGGAAAATGTAAAAGGAAAAATATGGCTTCTGTGAGTCCTGGTTTGCTATGAGAGATGAATGAGGGGAACCTCCTCCCTTGATGGATCTCCAAGATGTTATAATAATTTTCTGATTTGCCTTTGGGGAAATACTGGGGAGGGGATGAAGACCTGAGCGAGTGCTGCGCCTGGAAGACCCCAGGGCCAGCCCCAGACCTGGGGCTGCAGTGGCTTGGGGACAGCTCTCCTCACCCACCGGAGGGGCAGTGGCAGATGAGGATTTGGGGTGAAGGAGGAAACGGGGGGTGAAGGAGCAACAACAAGGGAGGGGAGCAGCCAAGGAGGGCCAGGCTGGGCTGGTGCAGTGCCTCCAGGGTGAGGATGGAGAGGTGCCCCCTCACGCAGGGTGTAGAGGAAAGCCACGTCCCCACGGCTGCTGCTCCCAAAGTTTGCATTTCTTGCTTTAGAAACATGTCCCATATTTCTATTTTAAAATCCTCTCTTTTAGCTTCCAGCTGTCACTTACTGCATCTTTCTCTGCTGGCTGCGCAGCTCTCGGTTTCGGTAACAGGGCTCTTTTCCCCACTCAGACACTTACAGACCGTAACCACATTGCCAGCCTCCAACACAAAAGCTCTTCTTCCATCTGACTCCTGCAGTCTCTGAGCCCTGCGCTCCGCCGCTGCTCACATTCGTTGCTCCCAACCAACCTAAGCTGAAATTTTTTATTTCCAGAAATAAGTCAGGACAGAAATTCACTGGGCAGGTCCTCCACGTTGTAGGAAAAGCTGTTTAAACCCTTCCCACATGCCTAAACCTACAGATTCCTACCGAACATGTGGAAAATTCCTTGTCAGCAGAGGGGATCCGCCTCCTGCCCTGTTCCCCTTCTCTTCTTCCAGCTGTGATCCTTTCTCCCCAGAGCAGCACAAACATTATTCGAGCTGTCCAAGGGCCGGTAAAAACAGCCTCCCAGCCCCAGTCCCTGGGGGATGGCTTCTCCGGGACAGTGACGCTGCAGCGGGACATGTGACATTTTGCATTGCACAGAGCAACCCTGAGATGGTCGGCGGCGACATTCCCACAGCTGGCTGCCTTCCTCGGGGACGCGCGACCAGAAGTCCCCTGCCATGAGCTTGGAGCATATCAGCTTCAGTGGACATGGAGGCTGCTTCTCCTGCCTTTCCTCCCCTTGCACCCATGGGTGGGGAGGATCTGGGGAGCAGGACCCAGCTTGGGGCTTATCCAACCTCGTAGTGGGAAGCCCAGAATGGACTTGTGCTCTGGGAGGAGGTGGCTTGGTGCAGCAATGCCCCGTGGAGTTGCTGCCGCAGCGGGGTGCTGCGTGGCTCTGGGGTTCAGGCATGATGAAGAAGTGAGGACCCATCAGTGGAGATTCACTGCTGCAGAGGCCAAGGGGTGTCAGATGGGTGGATGAAGCTTTTGGGGTGCTGAGAGACTCCAGATGCTCTCCTAGATCTGGGGGAGCAGGGAGGGGTGAGGGGGGATGCAGAGATCACCTTGCTGGGAAAGGCTGAGGAGGGGTGGGCTGAGAGGGCACCGGGCTGAAGGGCAGAGACCTCAGGCAAGCGTTGTGAAGGCAGCTGGGTGTGTAACCCCAAATTTCCTCTCCGCCCGGGAGCACCCCTTTCCCACACAAGGCCCTGGCCGAAGCAACGTTTGCCATCACTGTCCGTCTCCTCCATCCAGGGTGGATACACAGGGATGGAGCAGGGGAAGGAAGCGCCCTGCCATGTCCCCATCCCTTGTGTTTTCCTGAAGGGATGAAAGCAGGTGAACCCCCACCCCACAGCCTTCCCAAACACTGCAGGGGGCTGGGAGTTGGGGTGCTGCACCTCCGTGTATCCCCGGGGTTTAAGGGGAGCCTGGACCAGCACAGCCACTGGGGACCAGGAAAGAAAAATGCAGATACAGCCCCAGGCCCACCCTGGGGTCCCTCCTGGGGACAAGGGACCTGCCTGGCCTGAGGGCCAGCTGTGGCTCCCAGTTCCAACTCCCTAAATCAATGCTCTTGATAAGACAGACCGGCATGAATGCTGGTGGTTGAGGGGTTCGGCTCCCCCCAGCCACTTCACCCCCATAAAGCAAGTGAGTCCATGGGACCAAAGAGACTAGATGTGACACAGGCACTGGGCAAGAGCATCCTGTGAGGGACAGAGGCCACAGCTCCTGCAGGAGAAACACCTCCCAAAGCACATTCCTGTCCCTCCTGGCGGGGGGGTGGGGGGGTGGGGGGGACAGCCCCAGCTGCTCCCCAAGAGCCACCTGAGGGCAAGCGCGGCTGCTGGAGCCAAGATCAAAAACTCCTGTTCGGGAAAATTCCACCTCCAGCTGAGCACAAAAACGCAAAGGAAAGGGTTTCCGGGAAGTGCCCCCACTTCCCCGGAGCCTCCCCTCCCCGGATTGGGATGTTTTGGCCCAAAAGATGGAGGGGACGGGGAGAGGGGCAGGAACCGGAGGAAACTAAACTCCGGGAGCTATTTTCAGCCCTCGGGCAGGAAAAGCACCTGCTGGGGTCATTACGCCGCGGAAAAAAACAAACCTTGAGATTTTCTTCCCGGGGGGTTGGAAATAAATAGCTGGGCTCATCCCCGCTGGAACTGTGCGGGTGCGAGGGGTCACCCCGAGGGGTCCCGAGCCCCGACCCCCGCACCCGGCGGCCAGGCGACGGGCTGGGTCCGCACCCCGGGGCCTGGGGTGGGTGGGGTGTCTGCCTCCTGAAAAAAAACGGGGGAGGGCGTGGGGGGTTCGAAGGGGTCTGGGATGCTCCTGGCCGCCGCCGCTGCGTGCGCAGCCCCCGGGCGGCGCGGGCGGGAGGATGCCCGGGCTGATGCTGCCCTCTCCCGTCCGCCGCCGCACGGCCGGTGCCTCCTGCCTCCTGCCCTGGCCCCGACCCCCGGCCCGGGCAGGGGGCGGCCAGCCTCGGCCACAGCCTCAGGGCTCCGGGAATTTGCGTGTCAAGGCATTTCCCCTCGCAGGCAGCCGGGGGTGCATCTGCTCGGTGGTGGGGGTGCGCTGGCAGGAGCTCGATCCCTGCGGCGGGGCGGGGGGCACCCCAGGAACACTTCCCCCAGCCCCCCAGCCTTCCTCACCCCGCCCAGCCCTTCCTCATCCCCCCGGCTCCCACCTCCGCCGGCTGCGGTCCGGGTCCATCGGTCCGGTGGGCGAAGGACGCCCCCTCGGGGGGGGGGGGGGCGGGGGTCCCCACGGGGTGCGGCGCTGCTGTCCCCCCCCCCCCCGGTCTGGCCGCTGCGGGGCCGCCCCCTGCCCCCGCCCCCCCCCCCCCCCCAGCCTGCGGACAGCGGCTGAGGGGAGTGGGGGTGCTTTTGAGGAAGGGCCCCCCATGGGGCTGAACATCCCGACGAGGGGGAAAACCAGCCGCGGGGTGGGGGGTGGCACCGAGCCTGGGTGCTCATGGCGGGGGGGGGGCTGAACTGGCAGCCTCTCCTCCTGCCATGGGAATTTGCTGGGTGAGGCCCCTCCGGAAGGGCTGGGTGCCCCTCCCTGGGGACCGGCCTTTCTGGCATCACGGCTGGCATGTCACGGGGTGGGGGGGAGGGTCTGCTGTCCCTTCGTCCCTTGGGCATCCCACCCCGAAGCCATGAGATCCCCACAACCCTCCCTCCATGACTCTCCAAGTTACCACGGTGTGTCAGCCTTCCTTGTGCCGACAGTTGCTGTCCCATGGGATGGGGGTAGAAAAATGCAGGAGTCACTGGTTTGTGTCCCGAAAGCCCCACATCAGCACCGCCAGCTCCTTTTCCCCTGTTCACCGGACCCTGATCCTGCAGCATCAGTCCCCGGTCAGGCCACGGGGGCTGAATGAGCCCCAGTGGGGATGTGCCCACCGTGGGGACAAGCTGATGGTCACCCACTCAGGAGACGGGGCTTACAGCCACCAGCTCCCTCCTGGCCCCCTCCCCGCATAGCTCCAGGCATCCACCTCAGGTCTGTCCCCCGCCGAGGGACACTGCTGTCCCCAGGTCCCATCCCCAGGCCTTGCGCCATCCCCCTGGCCCAGACAGCTGTCCCTCTCGGGGGTCGAATAGCCACCATATGTCGCTGCTGAATCCCTTGCATTCATGGGTCTTCCTCCAAACACCCACCTGTCCTCCAGCTCGCCCCAGCCAGGCTCTCCCACCCAGGGAAAACAGCCCCTTGTTGACAACCTGAGTCCCGTGTCCCCCCCAAGTCCCTCTGTGACACATGTGGGGACAGCCCAGCCAGTGCCACCGTGCAGCAATGGAGGAGCTGCCTCTAATGTGCTGGGGATGCCTCTGGCATGGGGGGCACTCTGGGTGGGAGAGCCCATGGTGGGGTTTGTTAGTGGGGGCCCTACTGGGTGAATCCCTCCTCCAGCTGCAATTTGGGGCTGGGGTCTGGGAAGGGGAAGGGCTGTGTCCGGGCCGTGGGCTTATGGAGCAGGGGAGGCCACGGTGGGGCAGAAATGCAGGTGGTTTAGTGCTGGCAGTGGGGCAGAGCATCACTTGATCAGTGCAGGCAAGTAGGGAGGTCAGGGCACCCCATATAGTCCTGGACTGGGAGCCAGTAGACTGGTGTGTTGGGGCACCTGGTTTGGTCCCCAGACTGGGGTCCCAGCAGCTGGTGGGTTAGGACACACAAGATAGTTGCAATAGGCTGTGGGTCAGTGTGCCCAGTAACATCCCCAGACTGGGATCCAGTGGACTGGTATGTTGGGGCACCCAGTGTAGTCCCCAGACTGGGATCCAGTGGACTGGGGGCTGCTCCACCACCAGCACCTCTCTGTTGATCCCTGCCCCCCATCCCAGGTCAAACCTCTAAAGACCAGTAATACCAAAACAAAACTGTTCTCCAGCTGGACTTTATACCTCCGTCATTATCCCTGATTTCGTGATGGGGAAACTGGGGCCCGGAGGCCGGTCCCTGGGGCTGCGGGGGTGAGTGATGCGGTGGGGAGCAGCGATGCTGAGCCCCATGGGGGCATGGCACTGCAGGGGCATGAGCAGCCCCAGCCCAGCACCCTCCCAGCAAACCCACCCGGGGTGAGGCAAGGGGTGTCAGCCGGTCCTGCCGCCACTGCTCCCACCCCAGCTGGGGACAGGTAGACGGACATTGTCCCCATCGCTCCCCACAGGCTGGACCTAACCCCAATCCCAAATCCCCACGGGCCGAGAGGTCGCTGTGCAAAGCTGCTGGCCGTGGGGATGGGGCTGAGGGGGCAGCTTCTGCCGTGGCCCCATCGTGGCCGAACAGCTGTTGCTGTCCCGAATCTCGGCGAGGAGGCATGTCGGAAATCCTGGGTGTCGCAGCAGAGGTCTGCTCTGCATTCCTCAGCCGGAGCGGGGAGAGGGCCAAGCATCTCCCCACCGCCTGCAGCTGCTCCCAAATATGTTACAACTTGTCACAGCGGCAGGAAAGGATGTTGGTGAGCCTGGAAAGCGAGAGGGGACGCCTGCCCAGGGGCGACGGGAAGGTGGGTCCCATTGGAAGCGGCATTTTGGTGGGACCCCTTTCCTGTGCTGAAATCCCAGCGGGATGATCTCTTTGCTGGGTCCTGGCCAGCCCCAGCCTTTCTCCCCACCGCTGTGGGTGTAGATGCTTCCGTGACCACGCGGCTTGTTTCACCAGCCCCTGAACCCTGCTGCTCTTTCTGCCCTTTCCAATAGAAGGAGCCGGCTGGCACCATTCCCACCATCCCCACCATCCCCACCATCCCCAGCACCCCCAGCATGGGCACCGTGCAGCTCCGTGCGCCAAACAGGGACGTGCAAGCAGTGTGTGCAGCCCCGTGCACCGGGCAGGACCGTGCACCACGCAGGGTCGTGCACCAGGGTGCAACGTGCCGATGCGCTTCCCCAGATCCCAGCAAATCAGCCATGGTGGGAAGGCAAAACAGCCGGGGCAGCCCCCAGGCATCTCCGCAACCCTGCGCCATGGACCCGGCTTGGGAAGCTGCCCCGGAGGAGCAAGGGCAAACCCTCCTCGCTGAGATTTTCTCAATGGAGGGGTATTTTTAGCTCGGGCCTGGTGGCTGCCCATCCTAGGCGGCTGTGACGGGGTGAGCCGTCCCCGCGAGGCCTCCGCCAGCCGGGGAAGGTCACCCCGTGACAGATCGCAGCACGTTCTGCCCGGGGCTCGCACAGCGTTGCCTTTGTGTGCCTCCCAGCCGCCGCCATCCATCACGGGCTAACCTGACAGCCGGCAGCAGAGCCCTAATCCCCGACCGGCTCCAAATTACCCAGGGCGCAGCCTGCAGCCGCCATGGGCACCCATGGGACCCGGGAAAAGCCCCCCCACTCGCCCGTCCCCCAGCACTCCTCTTTGTGGGGTGCTCAGGGTGATGCAGGCCGTACAGGGAGCCCCCTTGGCAGCCCAGGTGCCAGGGTCCCTCAGTGGCTACTGCTTGCCCAGTGATAATCATTATCCCTGGCTTGATATCAGTCAGGATGAGTCCACTGGACCCAGGGACTCCAGACCCCACTGTGTCCCCCGGCCTGTGTCCAGGATTAGGGTCATCTGGCATAGAGGGTCTGATGGAAGAGCAGAGCCACAGCCGGGTGGGCACAGCGTTATCCCGGCTCCCTGTATCGGTGGCAGCAGGGCAGCCTGGATGAGACCCCCCAAAAAGGATCTGGAGTGAATGCAGGGGCTGGGGTTGCCACCCAGTGCGGGGTCCTTCTTCCCCAGTCCCCATCCCAACTGGCACTGGCTGCTCTTTCCTCCTGATCTCCACGGGCTCCCTCCAGCCTTCACAGCCTGCTCAGGGACACAGTGGCCTCAGTGGCCCACCGAGGCTGGCTCAAGCCACTTCTCCTGGCCCGGGAAAGGCCACGGCAGCAGCCAGCGCCTGCTCTGCTGATGCTGCCCCTGTTTTATGAAGTGCTAAATGCTTGACTGCTCTCTTGGGTGGGTCCACCACGTGCCCCACAGAGCCAGTTATGTCACCGCCGGGTTCCTCATCCTCCAAACACACCCTTGCCATTACAAAAAGCCCGTTTATATGGCAGAGCCAGGGTGGTCCTGCAGGCATCCCTCACCCAGGGACCTGGCTGCAGCTCGAGGGGCTCACTTGGGTCATGTCCTCCACCAAGTGCCACTGTAAAGGTCTCCATCAGTGAGGCAAACTGCTTGACATGCTGCTGTGAAGCCCTCGGGCTCAGGTTTTCCCTCCCAGTGGCTTCACACCTGCCACTGGCCCCTCTGCAGGCTCTCAGGGCGAATCATGCCCCTTCCTCACTGCTTTAGTGCTGTCATCCTAAGCAGGGGACAAGCCAGTGCTCTGATTTCTTTCCTTCTTGAGCATTTGGGGGTTTGGTTAACCCTGAGGAGCACACGGGCTGTGCCGAGGGTGACCCTTGAGGGTGAGGGTCCTGCTTTCCTTACTGCAGATTTTTTATGGATGCTAAAACCATGGGGTCAGCAAACCCCCAGGGCTGAGACCCTGGGAGAGCTGAAATCGGTGTGAGGATGTGTTATAAGGCTTCTGGGCCCAAACAAGTCACTGCAAAGAGAGAAAAGCATTGTGGCAGGTTCCAAAAAGGCTAGAAATCAACCCGAAGTGAGCCAGGGTGCTGGTAGTGGGTGTGGGGAATGCACTGCGGCACAGCCTCTCTGGGGAGGGGGGGATTTGGGGAAGGAAAATCCCGGCAGGGTTGGCCCTGCTCTTTGCTGACATTCTTTCCACTGACCGATCCCTCGGCTGGAATCTGGCCTGGAGCAGGAATAGGAGGAGATGGGAGATGGTTTCTGACGTTCCTGATGGAAAAAAATAAATCCCTTCTGAATTAAAGACAAAGCTGGAGAGACATGGTCAAGAGGTTGGAGTCAGTAGAGAAGGGCTGGGGATGGGTTAAAAACACACCCATGCTGCTACTCAGGCAGTGCCCATGATGGTGCCTCAGTTTCCCCATTGGGAACATGGGAGCAACGTGTCTTTGCTGGGGACGGGTGCGGCAGGATGGTGCTGGGGCTTTGGTTATCCACATGTACAGGGGCCGGTACCAGAGACCAGCTGGGATGAGCCTGCTGGGGCAGGAGGGGATCCAGCCCAGCTAGGCTGCTCTGGTGGGGCATGGAGACACACAGGAGGAGGTGTCCTTTGGGTCTGGTGCCTGGGAAGGGCCATGAACATGGATTTTGTACCAAAAATGCCACTCTGGGATAAGGGACTTGGCCAGGAACCTTCAGGAAGCCCGCAGCGGAGGAAGGGCTGAGCCTGGCACCATCCTGCCCGCTCTGTTCCTGCAGGACAGCAGGAGGGGTGCCCAGTGGCTGGCAGGGGATGGGTGCTGCGTGGCCAGGGGTGCCCATGGGGAAAGGGCTGCAGGGTCGTCCCTGCAGTGGGACATCGCTTCGGGGCTAAATTCCTCCGCTTCTCCACAGCCTCAGCCTTTATGTTGCAACATGCGACATGCAGTAGCACTTTCCCATGCAGGATGGGGCCATGGGAAATACGGGGGGTGAGCGGGAGCGGCGTGGGGCAGTGCGGGGTGGCAGGGGGCAAAGGCCAAGCAGCAGAGGATGCTGTGCTGGTGTCGGGTCTGACCACGGAGAAGGGATGGATCCGGGGTGCTGTGGGATGGCAGGTGGCAGCCAGGAAGGGGTGCGGGTGCCCAGCCGGGCAGGGCCACGAGGCCACCGTGGGCTGCCCCAGCCCTGCCATAACTGAAGGGACCAGATGAGGCAGGAATGCTGGGGGGAGCTGGCAGCCACCCGCGGCCCTGGTGGCACCTCTGGGCTCAAACAAAGCCCTTGTTTACGGGGCGGCCGGGCTGCCCTCCCCACTGTGCCAGCCCCCCCAGCCCCCCTAGAGCAGCCACGGTCCGGGCAGCGTAATCCCCGCAGGGAGAGCACATGAAATCAGATGGACAAGTTTTGATGTGAGGCAGCAGCTTAGGGTGGGCTCAGGTTTCCTTTAGGTTTTCTATATTTATCTCTGTGATTTAATGCCAGCGCTGGGGTTTAAATGGCACCAACCAGTTGGCGTGGGGAGAGGGAGCAGCCATCCCCAAGCCGCGCACACGTCCCTGAGCTGCCCGGGCGCCCATGGAGCTCTTTGAGACCAACCCTTACTTTTTCCCGGATCAGAGGTTTTACGATGGGGAAAATTTCCTGGGCTCCCGCTTGCAGGGCTACGAGCCGGCAGCGTACCCCGAGCGGCCCGAGGTGGCCCTGTGTCCCGAGGGCAGGGTGGCTTTGGAGGAGAAGGACTCAGCGCTGCCTGAGCACTGCCCCGGGCAGTGCCTGCCCTGGGCCTGCAAGGTGTGCAAGAGGAAGACGGTCTCCATCGACCGGCGGCGGGCGGCCACCCTGCGGGAGAAACGCAGGTTGAAGAAAGTGAACGAAGCCTTCGAGGCGCTGAAACGCAGCACCTTGCTCAACCCCAACCAGCGGCTGCCCAAGGTGGAGATCCTGCGCAGTGCCATCCAGTACATCGAGCGCCTGCAGAGCTTGCTCAGCACCCTCAACCAGCAGGAGCGGGAGCAGAGGGACCTGCGCTTCCGCCCCGCTGCTGCCCAGCCCGGGGTAAGTGCCGTCGTGCAGCCCCGCATCCCACACCAGGGCTGGGGACCAGCGTGGGGGTCATGCCTTATGGGGGTGATGCTCTATGGGGGTGATGCCATAGGGGGGAGATGCTCTATGGGGGTGATGCCATATGGGGGTGATGCTCTATGGGGGTGGTGCCATAGGGGGGAGATGCTCTATGGGGGTGATGCCATATGGGGGTGATGCTCTATGGGGGTGATGTTTTATGGGGGTGATCCCAGAAAGAGACACCCTGGGCAGCTCTGGGGCACTCTGCTGGGAGGAGTGGGACCCCCCAGCCCCGGGGGCAAGGCAGGTGCTGCTGTCGTGGGCTGGTGAATGTCTCCTGGGTAAAGGCACGGGGTGACATTGATCCAGTCCCGACTGGGTGCTCAAACCCCTGGGTAAAGGGGCCACTGGTGGTCTCTCCCTGTGTATGGATGTACTGGGGGCTGCATGCTTCAGTGCTGGGCACTGCACTGGGTGTGACACCTGTGCCTGGGCTTGGAAGGGATAATAAAGGTGAAAATGAAAGAAATAACATAAAATCAAAATAAATAAATTAAGAGAAAATAAAATGGAATAAAATTAAATAATGAAATGAATTAAAATGAGAGAAAATAAAGTAAATAAAATATAAAATTAAATTAAATTCCCCTGCTCACAGGCACACACACACACACTCCTGGTTTCTCCCTGTAAAGGCTCAGGGCAGCCCATCCCACAAAGCCTCCGACCAGACACCGCTGGGGGGTCACAACCTGCTGCCGCCCGCGGCGCTCCGCAGGGATCGGTGCTCCTGGGCACAACACCCGCAGCCTCGCTTCCCGCTCGCCCACTGCCATGCAATTGCCAGGGCCACGACATGCTGGGGCAAGGGGACTTGCTCTGGTGGTCAGCGTGGCACAGCACCCCCAGGCAGGGGACAGGCAGGGGACGAGGGGGTCAGCACGGGGCCACCTCGGGTTTCTCTGGCCAAAGGTGCTGATCGGTGAGCCAGGCGAGGATGAGGATGCTCGCAGCGGGTGTGTCTTGCCGCAGCCCCAGGCAGAGATGCCGCAAGCCAAGTCCGGTCGCGCTGCAAGATTTTGGTCATTTAACCAAGTTTTTGAAAGATATTTTCATCTGCCCTCTGATTTCTGGGCTGGGTGTCTGGGCGTGCACTACCCTCTGCTCTGAGGCTTTGGACACGGAAATGTGTAGGTAGCTATAGACAATACAGGTAGTGATGATATAGATGATACAGATAGATGTAGATGTACATATAGGTATAAGCATTGATGATATAGATTATATAGACGTAGAAGTAGATATAGATGTATAGATATGGATAGAACTATAGCTATATTGATAGATATAGAGATATTGATACAGGCGTAGCTATAGATACAGAAGGACTTTACAAGAGGCACGGACAGGGCTACACAGGGGATTATCCCCTTTCAGACTAAAGGATTTAAGGACCAAACCGGCAGGTACCCAGGTAGCCCAACATTTAGAGCTGAATAAAGGACTGAAAAAGCTTTTAGGCTCCATCCTGTATATTCTTGAGACTTCCCGGTGTAATCCCAATGTACCCACCTGGGTGTATTTGTTGGCTGCCCCTGCAAATGCGCCCAAAACCACACTGAGCAGTTCCCATGTCACTGCTGCCCCGAGCCATCCCTTCTCTGAGGCATAGCCAGGGGTTCACATACTGAGTGCAAAATCCAGGATTTTTTGGGGGAAAAAAATCTGCAAGAATTTCCTACTTCAGTGGGAAATAAATCCAAGTGTTAATTAATTAGCCTGTGCTGCCGTGAGCTTGTAGACCCAAAGTACCATTTCGAGGCTGCTATGTATAGCT
Source organism: Falco biarmicus (assembly GCF_023638135.1). Classification (NCBI taxonomy): domain Eukaryota; kingdom Metazoa; phylum Chordata; class Aves; order Falconiformes; family Falconidae; genus Falco; species Falco biarmicus. The sequence continues at coordinate 1,304,717 of NC_079303.1, read as the reverse complement.
GGGTCCTTGGGGTTGCTCCTATAAATTGTATTTTGGGTTTAACCCCAGCCAGCATCACTTCCAGATAAAGACACACACAAAGAAAGTTACTTCAGAGCTTTGCTGAGTAACACTCTCATTTTTCAGGCTGTCAGCTCTTCCCTCTGCAATAGCAGAGTTAGGCCCCAAATCCACAAATCAGACTGCAAAAAGATCTTCCCCAGAAATCCCCTTGGGATGGCCTGAGAGTGTCCAGCCTGTGTGTCATTTTTTATAAGCCTGATTAGATGATTTTCAGCAAAAAACTGGTTTGCTCAAGGACATTGCTCCATCTCTAGCCCTTTCTCATAGTCACCAGATGAAGAGACATTTTTCTCACCTGCAGTGAGCAGATGGCCCCATTTCTCCTCTGTCCAGAGCCCAAAAGGGAGATTTTTCAGCCTTTATGGTTAAGGAAGCATCTGGCCCGGATGGGTCCTGGGGACCCCGAATGCTGTTGGCTCCTCCAGCTGCTTGCAGGTGGGGAGGGATGTGCCCACCCCTGCAGGGATGCTGTGCTGAGGTGACTGGGCACCCCAGGGTGTTTCTGGGGTGGCTGCTGGGGTTTGGCCAGGCTGGAGGAGGTGACAGCCATGGTCAGCATCTCTGCTCCTTGCAGGCGGCCAGCGAGTGCGGATCCGGCAGCTCATCCTGCAGTCCCGAGTGGAGCAGCCAGCTGGAGTTCAGCACCAACCCTGCAGGTAAGGTCCCCCCACCTTGTCCCGCATCCTGCAGTGACACCGGGCTCCGGGGCGGGGGCAGCAGCAGGGGACACCTCAGCTCTGGAGCAGAACATTGCTAAGCCAACCCCCCAAGAGGAGATGCTCAATGTGGAGGACAAAAGGAACCTTGTCCTTCCCTCCCCACCCCACTTTTGCAAAGACATGAGCTCCCCCCAGGCTCATAAATAGTCCAGCACTGCCTTGGCTCAGTGCTTGGTGAGTTCAGGCTTTTCCCACTGCCTGATTTCTCCAAGACGCCTGCTCTGAGGAGCCGAGCAGTTGGATGGCAGCAGCTCAGGGCCCCAGCAACTTGGTCCCCATCAAGGGTTCATCTGTTGCCACCCTTTGGCTTGGTTTTGCTGGCTGCGGTGCTGGGCATCACTGCGTGTCGCTGCCCCGGCTCCCTTTCCGTCCCCATGCCCCACTCTGCAGCTGCTATTTTTTTTTTTTCCATTATTGCAGTTATCCCCACCCCCACCAAATCCACCTGTTTTTTTTTTCCCCAGAAGGCAGAAACTTAAATCTTATTTTCCAATGAGGAATAAAAGCTAAAAAGTGTCCAAAAGTTTCACTCTCCAGGGGAAGGTGTCACTTCCCCGCAGGGTGGGAGCTGGGAGTGGGTGCCCTGGTCACTCCATCTGTGCAGGGATCACTGGGTCCCCCCTGCACGGAGCCAGGAGCCATCCCCAGCACATGGTCCCCGTCCCCAGCAGCGTGATCATCCCCTTCCTCCCTGCAGATCACCTCCTGGCTGACGATGCGGTGGAGGACCGCAACCTCCACTCGCTCTCCTCCATCGTGGAGAGCATCGCTGTGGAGGACGTGGCCGTGACGTTCCAGGAGGAGCGGGTTCAAAACTGAGCCAGCGCAAACCCCGGTGGCTCTTCGAGCTGGTAATGGAGTGGGAATAAGATGCCGGAAGGGTCCAGCCACTGGAAATTGTATTTACCTCTCCGGCATTGTGGACTGCACCGCTGAAACCACTTGCCTCCTTCCCCACTCCTTGTGAAACGCTCCTGCCCAGCCAGCTAGAAAAAAATAATAGGGAGAGGTGGGATGTCGGCAGCGCTGCAGCCCCATGCTGGCAGCGGCCCTGGTTCCCGTGAGGGCGGCCGCCCGGTGTTGGGTTCCACTTCACTCCCTGTCCGGGGCGATCGGTTTTTGGGGGCCAATGTGTGTGCTGGGTTCGCTTGCTAATTTTTTTCCAAGATGCTCTTTGACCAACGTCTCTCTCCAGCTGGTGTCCTGCGGGTGCTGAGCCCCGCGGAGGCTGCCCGAGCTGTCTTTTCTACTGAACGCTGTGTGGAGTTGCCATTTTTTTTTTAATTATTATTTTTGCTAACTTATTTGGATTTTTTTTTTTTAAATAAAGGCATTCTTGTTTGAACTGCTCGGGGCTTCCTTTACTCCTGTTCGCCTCTGTGCAGGTCTGCCCTAATTCCCAGGTTGGGGATTTCTCCATATCAGAAAATCCAGCTGGACTCCAGTGTGGTCACTCAGCGGTGGAACTGGATGCCCCACACTCAAATCAGCCCTGCAGAGAACAGTGATCTCACTAGTCTGCAACTGTGGCTCAGCCCTGTGCCCCAAAAACTCTTGGGGGAGCTAAAGATTAATTGTATTTTTAATTTGGGCTCTAGAAAGAAGGCTCAAGCCAGCACTGTTTTAAAATCTTGTTTATTGGAACACACATACATCCTTTCCTGACCCGATCCAGGGTTTGGAGTCCATGCAGTACCAATAATATGACGAAAGAAGTAGGGCATTGATATAAAGGGCTCACTGACTCTTCAAATTAAAAAAATATTTAATACTGTATTAGGCAAATAATACACTGAAAAGACATCGTGACTGTATAGCCTCTCAGATATTGCACTTCCAGACAGCACATGATAAGTATAAGGTCATTCCAGCCATCAATAAATATCACATCAGAAATAGGGGCCACACAAGGCAAACGTGGCATAAGGAGACGAAGAGATCCTACCCTACGGGGAAGAAATGGGAAGAGTGAAGGGCCTCCTGGATTGATCCCTGCCCACAGCCTGGAGGCAGGAGAGGAGAGCATCTCCTCTGGTCCCAGAGGGGAAGGGATGGGCACGTCCCGGGGCGGGGGGTGCCCCCCGCTGTGTCTCCCCAGGTGCCCAAGGAAGGTCCCCTCTCCTGTGGGTGCTGGGTACCGTCCCGGCCAGCAGTGAGCCTATGGGGCGGTTCCAGCCCTTCCCCACGCAGCCCTTCATGGACCCGTCGTGCAGGCACAGCCTCCCCTCTACATGGCATCTGGCAGCACCCCAAAATGCAGCACCCTGACCACCTGCACCCTGGCAGACAGCCACCCTCCTCGCCCCTACGATGGCTGGTCTCTGCTCCACCCCATGCAGCACCGACCCTGGCACTGGCACTGGCCCCCGCTGGGGGCAGCTCCCTGCCTGGCCACCCCGGTGTGAGGATTTTCACGAGCCTGAATCTTCCTTGGCTTCAAGTCCTGTGGGCAGCAGAATTCCTGATGCCCAAGGGGGCTCAGATGAGTCAGTGCAGCAGCCCATGGTGTATTGGCAACATGAACCAGGCAGGAGAAAGGTTTCCAAATATTGCAGCCCGCTTTTGGGGTGTCTCTGCTGCTCCGTGATTGCACCACGCTTCTGCCAGCGACGGAGCAGGCACCCAGCAAGCGCACCCAAAGCCCGGCCAGTGTGGGGAGAGGTGGGTGGACAAGCCTCAGGCGGGAGCCATGGGGAGCTGGGGGAAGCGGTGGGGTGCACAAGCAGAAGGGAGAGCATCCTTTTCGGTCCACCGCAGCGAGACTGCAGCGTTTGTTGGTTTGGGCCAAGGAACAGGTGCAGGCTGGGCTCTTGTCCTGAAAGGCAGCCAGCACGTGGCCATACTGATAGTGGGGATGTGCTGAGAAACAAAGTGGGAAAGGCCCTGTGAGGATGGCGGCACACCTCCACCCGTGCACCCACAGGCCAGCAAACCCAGATGCAGTCAGTAATGAATCTTCCTGGCACAGGGGAACCATGCCCCAGGGTACAGCAGGATCCCAGGAGCATCTTTGAAGTGCTTGACTATCCTTCCCTCACCCCAGTGGGACCCCCCATCTAGGATGGCATTCTGGGGTCCCCAGTGGAGCTGTCTGTCCGAGGACTGGACAAACCGTACATGGTTGGGATGCTGAGCATCCCTCCTGCATCATCTCAAGGTCCTGTAAACCTCAGGCAGCAGCGGTGGGCTGTTCCCCCACCACTGAGGTCTCCATGGTCCTCCATGGCAAGGCAAACCTGTTGAAGGCAGACACCCTGCCTGGGTGATGCTGGACAGAGGACGCTGGGCCTCATGCTCTCCTCTCGGTCCCCATCCAGCTCCGAGGCCTTGGTCCTCCTCGCACTTACCCAGGGCTGGGCTGGTTCCTGTCACGCTGACCCTCAGCAGGAATATGTCCGGACCGTGGAGGTCTCCAGCCTTGGCGACCCAGAGGCACCAACTGGAAGTGAGTCAAAGAGCAGAGCATGCAATTAGCAACTGCTCCAATTAGCCCTCAGCTTTCCACCAAAATATTTGTTAGGTAGTATCTGTGTGCTGACGCCAAATGGAGATGAGGGTCAAAGGAAAAGGCATGTTTGCCCAGCTCTGATGCTCTCAAGGCTCCAGGGTATGTGGCAAGTTGCCACTTGCCATCCCCACTCTCGGCCAGCGAGCACCCTGCTACCCATGTCTGGGTGCTGTCAGACCCAGGGATTTTGTCCCAGGTTTCATTGTCATCAGCTGGGTGGGAACTGCAGCTCCCAGGGATGGGGTGGAAAGGGTTGAACAGGTTTGACCCAAAGCACTGGGTGAAAAGCTGTGAAATTTGAGCAAATCTGGAGGCAGGAGGAGAGCTGAGCCTGGAGTTTGGGGCCAGAAGGTGAAAGCATAACTTTTTAATTCTCATTCACACATTCATTTCTGAGCCTGTTGAAGCCAGCTCTGCACCACTGGGGATGTGGTGGGTGGCTTGGGACAGGGGCACCAGGGTGCCTGGTCCAGGGGACAAACCAGCTGGAGCTTGTGCCTTCCTACAGCTTTGGAAGGGACCAAAATACCTTGTAGAGAGGAGTCGTGTGGTGGGGACGTGCGTGCTCAGCTAAAACACGACAGCCAGCAGCACAGGCAGCAAGCGAGCCACAGCAGGTCCCTGCCAGCCTGGGAGAGGGGCTGCTCAGCAGCGCTCAGACTGGATTGAGCTGGTTAATTCTGTCCCTTTGGGGATGGGTCCCAAAAGGCTGGATGGACAAGACTGGCCCAGAGTGGGCTGCTGCTCCCTGACAGCCCCCAGTGCTACCCCAACAGGCTCAGACCTGGATGCCAGACCCAGGGTGAGTGAACATATCCCCAGTCCAGCCCTCTCCCTTGTCCTGGCAATTCAAAACAAAGAAATCACACACCAGACCAGAGTCTGAAAATATCATTTACAGCAGACAATGGCTCATGGATCACACGGATTCAGCATCACAGGTGATCAAGCCTCGCTCCCTCTCCTCTCCTGGTGGCACATCAATCCCCATATTCACCATGAGGTCTGAGCAGGGGTGCGAGAGGACCCTGGGCGGATGGGGGTGACCTACCTTCCGGGGGCATTTTCTTGGCAGAGGCGGATGGAGGGGGCAGGGGCACCACGCTGGTGACACGGAAGCCGGCGGGCAGCGTCTCGGCTGAGCCACTGAGCATGTTGATGCTGTGAACGTCTCGTGGGCGGAAGCGCTTTCGCCAGGACGGGGTTCGACGGAAGGTCTTGTCATCACCCTGTGAGGGAGGAGCAGGTTATGGGCCCGGCAGCTGTGGCAGCAGGACCTTCTCCCTCTGTGACACACTAGCACTACTTCCACCTAACAAGGGTGGGCTTGTACATGAGGGCCAACTCTACCATTGCAGAAGTGTGTCATCAAACTGGACCAAGGACATAGGAGACGTCTCCGGGATCCCATGACATAAGCTTTATCCTTTCCAGCTTGCCCATTTCTTCTCTCCAGCCTGCCTGCAAAGATGCCTTGGAGACATCAACACACATGGCTCAGTAAAGACCCCAAGGGATGCATCTAACCTTGGCCAGGTGATGGCATCTGGAAGTGCTTGCTTCCCTCCATGCTCTGAAAAGAGCCCTGACTAGCTCTGCTATCATATCTTAGTGAGGAAAGTTACACATCGGAGAGATCTAGATGAATTCCAGCCTTCAGTGACTCAACGTGAACAGTTTTCTGGCTGCTTAACAGGGCATCTCTAACCCACCACTGCAGATGTGCCATGCCCAGAATATCTGTGACTCCAAATGGCAACATTAAAGCAGCTGGCAAGGAAAGCCAGGTGAGCCTGCTTGAAACTCAGCCCCCTGAGCGTGAGGCTCGAAATGATGCACAAGGCTCTTCCTCACCTGCCTCCGCAGCCTGGCAGCACATTCCTTGGGGCCTTGTCTAATAGCTTTAGCTTATTCCACTGATACTGCTCATGCGACTGCTCTAGAGAGCCCGTGACGCACTATTTGACACCCCTGGACAAGGAGGGGGAGATCAGTGGTCCTCTTTCTCCTGTTTCTTGCACAAGAAGAGGTGCTCAGCATGATCTGGACATAGGAGGTTTGGTACTCACATCGTCCAGCCTCCGATCTGTGCCCAAGGCGAGCAGGTTGTTAAACTCCCTCTCCAGCACTTGTCGAGCCTGAAATTAACAAAAAATTAACAAGAAATGAGCATTCCCCATCGATGGAAATGGTTTCCAGCACAAACTCAGGAAAGCCTGAGAATGACAGAGGGAAAGTCCACATGCCATCCGAGTGCTCTCCTTTGAAAGGTAGAGCCAGGTTGGTGGGACTGGTGGAGTTCCATCGCAGCCATGTCCCATGCTGGCTACCCTCCTCCAAAATCCCCCAAGGATGCTGCTCTTACCTGCGTGTTCTGCGTGGGGATTTGCAACACGAGTGCCAGACTGTTGTGGTCGAAGTTCTCATCAAGGGCCAGGAGCGCCCCATGCACCCCGCTCTCAACGAGGTTGTTTGCATACTCGCGAAGCCCAATGGATTGGATCCAGTGAATGACCTGGTCATTGGTCCACACCAACACATCTGCAAAAGAGAGAGGGCATGTTCAGGGCCAGCTCAGGGTTGTGCGGGAGCCTGATGATGTCTGGAATCCCTTTTGCACTGCCCCAGGCTGATCCTGGGACTCTCTTTCCTGAGCCAGCAGCAGTACTGGGTGCTCAAGTGCCAGGAACAGCTCACTTCAATTTACCAAACTAAATGCTGAAATAACAGGCAGAAAACAACTGTGAAAATTAATCCTAAGAACCCACGGCTGCTGGTGTAATTAGGGGCATTATCAATAATGAGATGTAATCTAAGCAGCAGCCAGATGCGCAGGGAATCTCAGGACAGCCAACGAGGAAGGGGAGGCTGAGCAAGCTGCAGGGTGTCCTGAGCATCTGAAATAGGCAGGGTAAGATGATCTGATGATGCTCGGACTGGATCTATTCTGTTTTGACACCCTTCCTCCCTCCTCATGCCTGACTGGAGTAAGCTGCGTAAAGGCGCTTGGAGCAATCTCTTGGGGGAAATACTGCAGGGAGCTCCCCACTGGAGAACAGCCTTGTGGCTGTTCTGTTGCTCAGAAATCACGATTTTTCCAAGGCAAATGCAGTTAAAAGTAAGGGATAGGAGAGAGACCATCACTGGGCATCTCTTGGGAGGTTTCTCATCTCCTTTTCCAGAGCTGGATTGTGTACGTGGCTGCTGACCTTTGATTTCATGTTGGGTCTCTTCTCGCCTCCTCTCGAGCTCTTTGCGGTCGTAGTTGAGCCTCTTCAGGCACATGATGCCGTACTGCAGGCTGGTGCTGCAAGGACATGAGATGTTACCCAACCCTCACGAGGGCTCAGCGTCGTGCGTTGGGTGGCTCGGAGGGACCTGCAGAGGGACCCACTTCCCTGCTTGCTCTGACCCCAAAGGATGCTTCACTTCAGGGTTGGGTCACTACAGACACAACCCAAAGGGAAGATCTTAGCTGGAAAATCAGGAATGTCCTTCACTTCCATGGTAATTCCCCACTCCACCAGTTTTACCCTGTTCTACCTGCCTGAGAGCGCATGGATCCAAAAATCGGTACTCCGTGCTTGGTGGCAGGAGGGGGAAGGGAGAACCAGCCCATGGGGCTGCTCCAGGGCAAAGGGCTCATCCCCAGAGCAGGGGGCCCCTGGCAGGGCCACGGATACCACCCGTGGGCCAGGGTGGACGGTGGTATCCCATGACAGGGCTGGATACTGGTGTCTGAGCCGGGTGGTTGGGATGGCATAAGCCTTCTCCAAGCTGGGCTGCTGGCAGATGACTGCTCTGCCTGCCAGTGGGGTACCAGGTGGGATGAGCCCAAGGTTTGCTCCACAGCCAGGAGAAGGCTTGATCCTCTGCAGTTTTGCTGCAAGGAGTATGATGAAGGAGAACATTAGCCCATATGAGCTGCTCCAGACCAGGTGGTTGAGTTTAGCCTAGAGCACCAGGGCAGGCCAAGATGGGACAACCCCTCAGATTGCCCCATCCTCTGCTCCATGTGCAGACACTGCACCCCAGTGACCTCCCAAAGGAGAGGACTCACCGGTGGAAGCTATCCACCATCTTCAAGTGCACTCTGAGATCTTTCTTGGTGAGGTGGTCCAGCATCCGTGCATCAACAAGACACTCCATGAAGTAGCTGCGATATTGCGGGAGACCCAAGCTGGGCAGCCACTCGTTCCCAATCCACTCGTGGTTCATGTCCCCATAGGCCAGTGTCTGTGGAGAAGCAAATGGAGAAGCTAGGGAGAAACCATGGCTTGGTGGAGCTGCAGACTCCTAGGAAACCAGTGACAGTTTCAGTGCTGCAGCCTGGGGGTCGCTGTCCTAAGGACCAAACCTAGGCCAGAGGAGTTTAACCCCAGTTTCTATCAAAGGAACTGAAGGGAACAGTCCTGTTGGCCATGGTCTGTGTCCTGCTGGTGTCCCCCAAGGAGACAAGGCAGTAGCCAAAAAGCAAGCATAATGGATAGTTGGACTTTATGACTAGCTGCTTCTGGAAAAAGTATATTCATGAAAGCTGAAACAACTAAGAAAAAGGTTTCAGTGCATTTCCAATTGATTTTTAAGAAGCTTAGAAATCACCAAAAGATCTGCTTTATGACTTAAAAATGAAAATAACAGGTTTTGGGCAGAAGCTGATCCTGGGTCCAAAAATAAAATAAAACCCACCAGAAGAAAAGTAAAACATTTGAGAGTGATAAAACCAGAAGAGATGGATCCAAGCAGGACTCTTCCCTCCCACCTTTCAGTTAATGAGAATGGTTCGTATCCTGAACTTGGGGCTAAAAGAAAGGTGAACACTAAATGTCTGTGCAGCTAGAAACCTGTCTCCCATGCAGGGTGTCGGTGGTTTTTTTTAACGCAGCGTCTGTATCTTACAGGGGAGGTCCTAGAAAAAGCCACTCTGCCTGAAGCAGATGACACTGGTTGATGCAAGGTCCCAGGAGGACCACCAGGAGGACCACCCTGTACTTGAAAGATGGCTCAGAGGAGCAACCACAGGGCGCAGGTTCAGACTCCAACAAAGACCGGGTGAACACTGATGCCCCAAGCTCATCTCCCATGTGCCCCGTGATGTCCAGCTCTCCCTCCCATAACCACCCCATTTACCGCCCACAGAAAAGCGTAACATGGGACCTCACCTGTGCCCAGCTGCCTTCCTCTGTGTCCTAAGTGTGACACATGCAGCATGTCAACAGAAAGGACAGGTAAAGTCAGTACCCAGCGGCCCTGCACCATGAAATCGCGTGCCATGCATGCTGAGCGTGGGACCCCTCGGCACAGCGTGACCCAGAAGGGATGGGGGCTGGTCTCATGGCTGCACGGTCAGGGAGCTCAGCCTTGTCAGCAGGGTGCTGGGGACGCCCCGACCCTGATGGGTACAGGTTTCACCCCATCTCTTAGACAAGTGAGGAGGATACGGGATGAGGCTTTCCAGATGGGCCTTGGGCTGGAGATGGAACAGACACTGGGGCTCATACATCTTCCCTGGGAAATATGGGCACTTCTTGGGTTCCCCAAAGACCGATGGATGCAGAGAGAAACCCAAGCTTCAGCTCACGGGTCACAACCCCCAGAGGGGCTGCTCAACCCAATTCACCAATTTTGTAGCTATTTCCTCCCTTGTCAACCTGTGCTGGTTTTGCTCAACCTCACAAAACCCACCAAGGGAAAGTGTCACACCCCTGCCGTGCCTCTGAGCTTTCCTTTCCCAAAAGGCATCTGCCAGTTACAAGTCTGTGCTACCAGCAGACAAAAGCTTCAAAAAAATGCCTAATTCACACAACAAATCCAAAATGCTGCTCCTGCTCTGAGACATGGTCGTGGGGCCCATGTTTTCAGTTGCAGAGAGGGGAGCACGGCTACACCTCTCCAAAGGAGCCAGAGCTTCTGGAAGCATAGCCACATCCCTCCGAGGGACCCCAAGCTACCAGCCAGTGGTAGGGACAGACAGTGGGGACAATGTTTGGGTGTGCTAAGGTCAATGGGAGATTAGACAGCGACCTCTCTGGGTGCAGAGTGGCCAATGTGGGACTCAATCTCACGCATCCATCTTGAGATCACTCTCGTTTTTTGTCTTTCAGTTCTTTCCTCTAACTCACAACAGACAAGACAAGCCACTCTAGAAACCCAGCAAAACCCACTGGGGCTTGACAAAGGAAAATGCATCTGATGGTTTTTAAGCCAGTTTTAGAAATTGTTGGGATATTAAAGGTTGAAAGATGTTTTCCAAACAGGTGCACAGTGCTGGCCAAGAGCTGACACACGAGATGCAGCAAAGATCCCCTTCCCTCCCGGGGTTTAGTGTGTTAATGCACACCCGGAGCTCAGCTCGGTAACTGATACGCTGTGCAGCAGCAGTGGGGCCAGTCAGCCTCACCGTCTTGGTGGAAGTCGCCATGTTCTCCATCTCCTCGTGGGTGACCCAGACATTTCCAGAGGACTGCAGGGAAAAGAGCAGAGTGGTCAGGGTAAACCACCATGGAGCCACGGCCTCAGTTCACAACCGTGCTGGAAATAAGCCTGGCTCAGGCTGATGGAGGATCAGGCCACCCTTGCACTTGAAGCTGTACTGGGGAGGTCTTGCAGCGTCCTTGCAGCTCAGGCTGGTGGCACCCTGCTGCCCGTGGGAACCCTGGGCTGTCCGTGCAGCCACAGAGAGCGCAGCAAGGACCACTGGCCCTTTGGCTGCCTTTATACTTTGGTGTTACGCTCATGGAGCCTGCAGGCTTGTCTCTAACAGCTGTGAGCCCAGCCACGGCCAGCTGAAGGGACACAGCACGCTTGGGGCCTTTCCTTCTGCTGGCTGCATTTCTACAGATGTGTCTTGACATTACTGGGGCACCATTAACCCCTCGAGGGGTTTGGGGACCAGTACAAGACACGATCCCTCCATCTGCTCCATGTTCTATCCAGGGCAAAACTGGGACCTGCAGTTGCTCTGATTTGCCCCAGGAATTTCACGTGATCCCAGGAAAAGGCTGGTATTGAGAAAAAGGCTGTGCATAACTGAGTTGGCCCTGTAAATCACACACATGCTGTTTGGATGGGATTTTATCCTCTCCAGGGCAGACCGTCCCCGAGCTTTGCTCTTCGCGGGCTGCTCAGCAGGGTCAGCCTCTTGCTGACAGTCTCACAGTGTGAGGAAAAGAGCATTTGCTGGTGCCTCAAGACAGGAAAGTGCTTCACACTCGATGGTCATAAAAGATCTTTGTGCCTGAGGACAAGTGTCTGGTGATTTGACTGGCCCATGAGGGAACGTCACCCCCTCCACGGCCACGTCTGCCTGCAACACTGGGACTCCCTGGTGACCGATGGACCACTGTGGTCACAACGAGCCAGAGGAAGGAGGGAAACCAGTGCGTTGTCCTGCTCCATGGAGGGTCTGTAGCACGGAGCACTTACCGTCCGTGAGGTGGGTGGTGCTGAGGGGCTCGTAAGTGAGACCATCTCCTGGATGGCCAGACGCAGTTTCAGGCGATGCAACGCATTGCTGATGCCGATCTCCCTCTGGATCTCAGTGTCAGACAGGGCCGACATGATGGCTCCGCTCTTCACGTTGGCTCGGCAAGCGGCAACATACCAGGCTGGCATCCCCACCCAGAGCTGCCAAAACAGGGCAAAGCTGGTGACTGCCTGACAGACCCCCTCTAACTACCGCCGGCAGGATCAAGGTCATCCTCTTTGAAGCTCAATATCAATAAACCCACATGGGGCTCCATTTTTGTTTGTAGCTTGCACAGATGGCCTGCAGGCACCCCAGCATCCCTATATCTGACGGACACAGCACAGGGAAAGAGCACCCACCAAGCCTTTCAACTCAAAGCTCTACTCAAATCACAACTGTACAGAATATGTGAGGGATCTGGGGATCTGCTCTGTTTCCCGCGGTTTTGTAACCACCAACCATGTGCATGGACCAAGCATGGTGGGACTGTGGGGTGCTGTACCGCTCTTGGGGGAGCACACTACAGACCAGCAGTGACTGCAAAGCCATTGGTGCATGGGGACGATGCACAGGTACACTCTGCCTCACCTCCAGCCAGGAGACAACAGTGGGGCCATCCCAGTGAGCAAAGGGCAATCCTTTCCTCCGAGCCTCTTCCAGGAGTTCGTGCCTGGAGGGAACAGAAGCACAAGAGTCATTTATTGGGGGCTTGTTGGGGAAAGGGGCTCCTGAAAGTGAGTAGACCATGGGCAATAAGAACCAGCTGGTAGCAAAGCAATAAAGGAGCTAACAGGGCTCAAGAGAAGGTGAAGATGAGAGGCCTTTTCCAGTCCCATGCTGCCCCTGCTTCTCAGCCATTGGGCAGGACATTTTTTTGCTGGGGCAGGGAAGAAGGTTCACTCACTTCTTCCGCAGGCGCCGATCCTTCTCGGCCTGAGCACCCAGCTTGCCAAGTCCCAGAGGGTCCTGCATGCCCACCTCCATCTCGGTCAGCAGCACTGCTGGGCAAGCAAGACATCCTCAGGTCAGCCTGATTTCCCTAGGGTCAGCATGACATCCCCCAGGGCCAGTGTGGGCACTCTCACAGTCCCCATGCCAGGGTGTTGGGGATGCACCATCACACCACAAGAGGTGACAGTCTCCATTTCCAACCCACCCACATAGCCCTCCTGCATCCCTGGAAAGCCCAAGGGGATCTCTGCCTGCCATGCCTCCCATTGCAAAATGCTAAACATCAAAGCAGAGAAGGATTTAAGAGTGGAAAAGCTGGTCCTACCAAAGGGCTCTACAAAATCAAGAAGGTCCTATGGCGAGGGAAGCAGATTTGGGGACATTAAAGATAAGGCACAGTGACAGGGGGTCACTATCCTCACTGCAGCTCTTGCAGAGCATTAAGAGTGATCCCATGCTCAGGCCAGAAAGGGCCATGGGGCAGAAAGCACCAGAACCCAATGGCCCTGTAGCTTCAGGGGGCCCAGAGCCAGTGGCCCCAACATCCCCAAACCAGCAGAGGTGTCCCTGCTCCTCCGTCTGTCACCCCAACAGCACCCTAAAGCCAGACAGTGCCAGGAGACGTGCAGAGAGCCTGGCCCAAGAGGACGCCCGCCCGGCACGCACAGGAATAGGGCTGCTCACGGACCCTGCCCCGTGGCCCCTTCTCTGCTCAGCTGAATCAAGCGACCCTTCTCTTTTTTCCCGAACAAGCGCCCGATGGAGGATTTGATCCCCTTCCTCTTGGAGCCCTTGTGCAAGGAGTCCTGGCTGCTGTTGCTGCTGGGGTTGCTGGCCTGCTCCTCCAGCGAGCTGGGGATGGAGGAGGGAGAGGAACAGCAAAGCCTTTCGGTTATTCCTGAGCAGCACACAAGCCATGGCAAACCCCAGCCCGTCCCACAATCCCACGCTTGCCCCATGTAAATCCTCAAACCAACAGAGCAGGCACTGGTGTGAGATCCAAAGGGTGCTCCACATACCTCTTCCCATCCTCCTGACTTAGCGCAGGGTGGCCCAGCTTCTCCAGCCGCAATGTCCTGGGTGAGGATGGGGGGGACGTCTCACATTTGATGGTGGTTTTATCCTCTCGGCTTTCGTCCCGAGCTGCAGGTGACTGAACAAGTACAGAAGCCATGAGGCTGGGCAGCCAAAGCCCACCTCCATCCTTGCCCTGCTGCCTGCCTCTCTCTTGCTCCATGGAGGCATGGCCAAAAGAGCCACCAGGGCCCTGAGGCTTTGCCACGCTCCAGGATTGGCCTGAACTAGAGCTCTGGCAATGGCTCGAGATGCCCAAGCAGATGGGGAGGATGTGGCCACATGGCCAAGAACCTGGGAATAGGGGGAAAAGAGGATGCAGCTCCATGGTCCATGTCAGGGTGTGGAGACAGGAGCTGCCGGCCCTCAGAAGAGGGCTCTGAGGAGCACAGATGGGAATGTCCCAAAGACTCCCTGTTGCCAGAGGGGACACACAATGTTTGAGGACCCAGTGGCTTTCTGAACCTCCCCATGTCCTGCCAGACCCCCCAGGCTGCCAGCCGGCACATCTCCAAGCACCTTATGGGATCCCCATGATCCTCCTGCTGAATCCCTGGGGTCCCCAGCTCCATCCCGCGCCTGCTGCACCCTGACCTGGTGTGGACAAAGCCAGGAGCAGGCTGGAAAAGGGGCTTGGACAAAAACCAACGGGATGGGAGCCACTCACTAGCAGTTTCCTCCGGTGCTTCCTCAAGTCGCTGGGCTGATTGCAAGGGGGAAAGCGAGAGAGACACAGAAAGGGGGGCAGTTAATGGAGAACCCCCCCGCAGAGCAGTCCCGGGGCCAGGTGTGCCAGGCTGGGAGACAGCGAACATGGGCACCCCCGTTCCACATCACCCTCCCGCACACCCACATGGATGCCGGGGCATCGCTCCCACCCCAGGCAGCCATGCGCACACCCTGTCCAGCCCCCCGTCCACCGCGCCTGCCTCCTCACCAATGTCATGATCCCCATGCGGTCGAGGTCCTGAGCGGCGCTGCGGGAGGAGAGCTTGGGGGTGGAGCGGCCACTGAGCGGTGGGGATGAGCTGGCCAGGGACAGGGCCGTCAGTGACGTGGGGATGGAAGCCCTTTTGCAGAGCTGGGTGAGGTTGAGGCCTTCCATGCTGCCGCTCGTGACGCGGGTCTCCAGCTCCTCTGCGCGGAGCTCCGTGGACTCCTTCTCCTCTTGGATCATCCTGGAAGAGCAGCAGGGCTCAGGACTCCTGGCTCCCCACCTTTCTGGGGAGTCATCTCACACCTCCCAGCATAGGATCTCCCTACCCTGGGGAAATGCACCTTGGGTGTTGTGACTCAAGCGCCCTATCTCCAGGAATGGCAGCAAAGTTCCATCAGGATCCACATAAACCACAGCTGAGACATACCACGATTTCTTTTAATATTCATGGAGGACTTTTTTAAATAATGAACCTTTCTGTGAGCCAGCGCTGGTGCAGCTGAGGGACAGGGAGCCATGTGCAGGAAAGACCAAGCCCTGTGGGTGGATGTCCTAGAGCCATTTCCCTGACTGAAGCTCAACCAGGACCTCAACTTTAGGGCATCAGACCCTCCTGCCACCCCTGGAGCCATTTCAGAGCAAGGTGGTGGTGGGTTTTGGCCATGGTCACTACCTGATCTCCTCGTTGATGGCATCCAGCTGCTCCTGGAGCATCATAGCCAATGTCTGGGCGTCTGAGTGCCCGCCAGGGGAGAGCACGTCCATGGAGCTGAAGAGCGTCTCACGGTCATCGTCATCCACATCGGAGATCTCAGGGTCGCTGTCGAAAGCATGAGGCCCTGTGGCCAGGACGCCGCCTGCCTGGGTCTGCTCCCAGTCCTGGGGGAACAAGGTCCACTGGTCCTACTCGGCACCCCCATGTCTCCAAAAGCCAAACTGGAGACCTCCACGCAACAGTTACAACTCAACGCAACCCCAATGGGAAACCCATCCTGCCACACTAACCCCCCCCACGCACCAGGTGAATAACATTGCCCCATGAGGGCAATGAGACACATGAGACCAGCATGCAAGGCAGAAGGAGACCCCAACCCCAGCTCTGACTCCATGCTGGCATGAAGATGGATTACCTTGGCTGGCTCCTCTCGACGGGTGGCAAATCGGCCCTTCTGTGCCCGAGGCAGGCCCGGGGCTGTCCCGAAGGGCTCGGCGGGGGCATGGACCACAGCGCTCAGTGGGAAGCGCAGGTCCGTGGCACTGCCCATATGTGATCTGGGGAGAAAGAGCCCTGTTGCAGACATTGCTCCATGCAAGGATGCCCTCATCACCAGGCTACTCCCCTTGCAGCTCAGGCTTGCTCAGGACAGAGGAGGATGAGGCCACTCTGGGATGCCCACCCCAGCGATGCTTGCCTGCTCTCAGAAAACGATGCAAAACCAGGCTCTGGAAAAAGATGCCCCATTCCCCCATGCTGGCCCTGGTGATGTGCTCACAGACTGTAGGAAGCTCAGCCCTGGGCCCTGGCCTGCTGCTGCCTCCCCCTTCGCTGCAGTACCCACTGGGGCAGCCAGCCAAGCTCTGGCCAAAACCACCTGGCGCAGTGAGTCTGCTGCGAAACCATGAGCTGAACAGTCCCTTCCTGTCCCTCCCTCTCAAGAACAGCTTGCACCTCCCAACATGTACTGCTTTTCTCCTTCTATTTATATGTTCAACATTCTCATGAAATAAGAAAACCCAAACTCTGATGAAGAAAATCTCATTTGAAACAGATTTTCCAGGTGTGGGGACATAAGCATTCTCTGGGATCTCTCAGTAGAAACTGTCTGGGACTTCTCCATCCTCCTCCTCCATGCTTGGGCTGGTGCTTGGGAGTGGGTCCCCATGCCAGGCAGAGCAATACAGCAGCTGCTGTGGGACACGAGGCCACTTTTTGCCACCTGTGGTACCCACTGCATATCTCCACACTGCCTGGTTGCTCCTCCTCACCCTGAAGACCCAACCAGACAGCTGAGCAAAGTGCCTTCCTGGAGCAAGGGGACATTACTCTCTATATGCATTGCCATAGGAGGCGTGAGGGTTTTTTGGATTTACGATGACAAAAGCAGTTGTCCATGGCAAATAGCAGGTTTTCCACCACGGTGGGTCCAGTTTGCAGTGCAGATACAGATCTGGGCTCCAAAACCACTAACACAAGCAGCTTGGCTTGGTGTCAGTTTGGTGTTTGCAGATGAAGGCACAGCCCAAGTTTCAAGGGGATTTCTGTTGTGGAGCCACTGACAAGCTGCTCCCAAGCTAAAAACTGATAAAGGTGCCTTAGACAAAAGCTAACATTTCAGCTGGGGAATTATTCTGGCCTCTGTAACTCAAGCTTTCTGATGATTTTTCATCCAAGAAATAATAATTAAAAAAACCACCAACCCCAAATTGTACATCCTGTTCTTACAGACCTGTACAAAGAGGTCCCACAGGTGCTCCAGACACTCCCCTGGCACTCAGCTGTCCTTCATCCCCACAAGCTCTCCCTCACTCTCCCCTCCGTGACAGACACAGGGCCTCCAGGCCCTCCCCTCTCTGCCACAGCTGCTGAACAGATTTGAAGCTGGTTACACTGGCTCCTTTCCATCTCTTCCAGCCTTCCTGAGAGGTGAATTTTCCCCTCTGGATGTTGCTCTCGTTGATCCCTTGCTGCCTCTAACCCTTGTTGAAAATGCTCAGAAGAGGATGTGAACTCCCAGGTGGCTGCAGCAACATGGTGGGGTGCATCTCGTGCTGGCACCTTCCTTTTCTAACCCCCTGGTTTCTTGCAGCAGTGCTGGGTACCCTGAGCAGTGACAGAGGCTGAGACCCGATGGACTCATCTCTCCTCCTGGTGCTTTGGGCTGGTACCTCCCCATCTCCCAGCTGACTTTAAATGAAAAGGGTGTGGGAGGACCATTGTAGAAAGGAGGCGAAAAAATGAGGCGGTCATTGTCCTTTGCCTGCAACACCTCAAAAGAGATTCCTCCTTCTCCACCAGCCCATCCCCAGCACACCACAGAGGGAAATGTGTTTGGTGAACATCCAGCTTTCATAGAAAATTAAGCCCTTTGTGCAGAAAAAGAAACAAAGCCCAGTGGTTTTTCACCCATAGAGGAGCAGATTTGGGGCCATTCAGCTGGGCTGGGCTATTCCCAACAGCCTGTGTCCCACCCCAGGATAATCCACGATGGGGACAGCACAGCTGAGGCTGACCCTGCTGCGATGAACCACCCTGCAGTCCTGCACTGAGGCTTGGTGAAACCAGAAATGCCTGATGCCAACAGCATTTTGGAGCCCTAAAAAAGCAAAATGCCCCCAAAGCCGTGGATGCAGGATGCAAGCACACAGGCTGGCGGGGTTTTGGTGCGTGGCCCTTACCTTGTGTGCACGCTCTCCACAAACGTCCCACTTCTGGTCTTGAGCTGATCGACCTCCAGCCTCAGTTTGTCAATCTCATCAGACAACCGTCGCTGTTTGGGGTGAGACAAGAAACAGGCAGGGGTTGGTTTTGCTCTGAAGAGCTGCCAGGTTTGGGGCAATCCAAATCCTTAGCTATTTCCAGGTTTATATTCCCTTTACAAATCCCCATCCCAGGTTTAAAGCACCTTTGACACATCGGTAAAGAAACAGCTCATGCAGGCAATAATGAATGATGATGCTGGGGCGATGCTGCGAAGGGAGGGAGTGATCACAGGCCAGACAGACAGACACATGCGTGCTTGAAGCGATGCTGCTTTGAGAAATGAAGGAAAACTGGTCCCACTAGGATGCTCTGGTTGTGCTCCAGACGGCACGTGCACGTTCGTCTTGGCAAAGGGCTGGCAGCAAAGGACTCACTAGCCAAATCTGATGCTGGCCCTGTCCCTCCAGCTGCCAGCCCCATCCTCATCAGGAACCTGTGCCTGCACTAAGTGGCTGTGCTGTCCTGCGGGAGGTGTGAGGGGGCAGGCTGCGGGAGGGCAGGGAGGCAGGGGAGATGGGATCCTCCAGGCACAGCAGGATCCAGTCCTGTAGGCAAATGGGCCGTACTGGGGTGGGCAACATGCAGGCAGCGTCATGCGAGTCTCAGAGCTTTGCCTCTGCCTTGAGCTGAGCAGACATGGCTGGAAAGCGTGCGCAGTGCCTGCACATCCTCACCACAGGCAGGGAGCATCTGGGAGACCAAGACCCTGGGCAAGGGGGAAAGCAGCCCCCCCAAACCCCCCAACCATGCATGAGAGTAGGGGCACATCCTGAAAGATCCCATTGCTTCAAAAAGCTGCAACCCCCCAGATTTCCAGCACAGGCCAATGTGGACTCAAGTTGCAGACCCTACTTAGATGTTTCATCTGAGAGCAGGGGAGGTGCAAAGACCTATGGGGCCTTCTGCAAGCCGGGCATGGAGCAGATTTCCCCCCCAGTTTGAGTGAGGGGGTTGAGACAGCCTCAGGGACAAAGGGGACATGGCTGCCTGAGCAGCACTGTCCCTCGCAGCCAGGCTGCACCAAAGAGCACTGGGGTAAATCCTCCTCTAGACACGCGGGCGAAGCCACCCCGGCCTCACTGCTGTCCTCGGCGGGGGGGTCAGGGATGGATGAGTGTGATACAAATATGGAGACGGGACTGAACATGCCTGTTAGGGAACCGAACCGGGGGTCTCCAGGGAGGTGGGTGGCAGCTTCCATCCAGCCACTGCGTGGGTTAGTTTGTGGCCTCCTGCTGCTGGGCGCTTCGGGATCCCAGCTCCTCCGAAACTAGGGTATTTTAGGAGGTACGACTGCCACTAGCCGGGGATTAGGAGTGAGGAAGCGCAGTCACTAGGGCAGGCTCCCTGCAGCGGCATTTACCTTGTCGTGCTGGTGTTCCTCTATCTGCTTTTGGGTATTTTCCAGCTCTTGTAACAATGTGTTCTTTGAAAAACGAAACAAAAGAAAAGGGAACAAAAACAGGAAAGAAAAAGAGAGACCGTTTAGAAAACGGCCATGCAGCCTCCTGGGAACGGCCAGTGTGGAGCTGCTGTGTGGGCGGTGTGACGGATGCCTGGCAGGAGGGACAGCAATGGCTCCCTGATCTATTCCTCACCTACCTGCCTGTGAACCGGTCTTCTCTGCAGACCTCCTGCTCCTCAAGCAGGGCTGCCGTAGCTCAACTCCTGCCCCACACCGTGGCCAGGTCATGGCCATGGAGGGCAAGTGGTGATTAGAGATTTGGTGGGCAGGGCTTGAAGATTAGGAAACGTGTCTGAGAGGAGATCAACTTCTCAAGCAGCTGGATCAAGGGCAAAAATGTCCTCTACATCTAAGCTAGGGAATAGGCAGGGGGAAAAGAAGATGCGTTTGCAGCTGCCTGACCTCATGCTCTTTTTTGGGAGATGCTGGCAACCAAATAAGATCGTTTTTGCCTGTGGAAGACCTGGAGAAACAATCTGGGTGAGCCAGTGCCAGCAGCAGGCTGGGAAGCAGGTGATGCCCTTTTGCAATGTACCACCTCTCTGGTTGCTGTCACTTAATGGGGTGGGAATTTGTACTCGGCCTCATGTGTTGGGTCCTGCTCTTCACCCAGAGCTACTCAGACCTATCTGCTGAATGACTGGACATGCTGGCATAGCCAGATCTGGTTGGGGACAGGAGGTGCAGAGCAGCAGGGGAGACAGACCCAGCCCTGGAGGCATCAGCTGGGCGGTGCAACCCCTCTGTGCTGACTTACTAAAGGGAGCCTGGCCCTTGCAGGAACCCAGATAGAGGTGAATTATCAATGCCTGGCCTCCCATTGGCACTGCGAGGTTGATCCTTGCTCTGAGCCACCTGCTGTCCCAGCTAACTGCATTCATGCTGGGGCAGCAGCAACTCCAGCTGGCTCCTCAAAGGAAAGCTCAGATCCCCAGAAGGAGCGGGGTGGGAGCTGGAAGGCTGCTCATGGACTCTGCCCAGGCATGGAGAAAGCAGATCAGTCTGGGCTTGGGGGGCTGGAAGGTTTCAAGGCAGCATGTGTAGGGGATGGGCAGGTGGCACAGGATGAACGCTGCATTTTCTCCTGCAAAATGCAGTATAGTTTTGCTCCAACAGCCGGGTGCAGGCTGCAGTCAAGGCTGCGCCAAAAGAGACACAGGGAAGCGAGGGAATGGAGCAGGACAAACCCTGGTGCTGCCGGAGATCAAAGGTGGTGGGGAGTGGGTCTTACCGGGCAAGGGCTGGCTAGAGGTGAGGGTATGATGCAGAGCACACTTCCCTGCACTCCCATCAGCCCCAGTGCCCGGCTGGCATACTGCATGTGATCATTCCTCCATCCCTGCACAGGTACTTCCAAAGCCCTGGGCTGTGGCTGGCTGAGGCTCCACACTGGAGGGGCTGCAGACCCCTCAACCCCCCGACAGCCCCCCAGAGGACCCCCTGCCCCCCAGTCACTACCTTCTCCTCCAAGGCTGCCATCCTCTCCTTGAGATGCAGCTGCAGCCTCTCATTGGACTCGCTTAGCAGACGGTCCACAGTGTCTGAGAGCCGCTTGTTGTGCTCCTCATTCATCTTCTCCCGCTGGCGGGCCTGCAACGGCAAACAGCGACCGGCCCCATCAGATCCAGCAGATCGGCTCCTCTGGCCACGTGGGGCTCAGTGCCCTCCTGCCATCCCATGCCTGCTGGTGGTGTCAGAGCTGACCCACCTGGCTCAGCTTTTGAGGACAAACCCACCCCTTACAGCACTGATCAGACCCTCTGTGGGGTTCTGCCAGTCTCAGCCATTTCCCAGCCAGGGATGAACAGGAGAGGACAGGATTCAAAGAGATCCTGCCTGCCTGACCCTTTGTGGTGTGTGCAGGTACCCAGCCACCAAGACAAGGGGGAGCCAAGGTCAGATCAGAACCTGCCAGGACTCCCCGATCCAGGCTGAGCAGCACTTACCCTGGCCAGCTCCTGGTTCTTCTCCTCTAGCTGACTCTCCAGCTGCCGGAGGTGCTCCTCGATGCTCCCGTGCCTCTCTTCTGCCTGGGAAAAGCAGAGCAGCCCTCTTGGATGACGCTCCCCAAAACCATGTGGGGTCCTCCTGCATCCTTCCCTCCATTTCTGCATCCTTATCCTTCTGTGGGATGCAGCACTCTCTCCCACTGTCTGCATCCCCACCATGGTTCACCCTGTGCTCTGCACCCAAAACAGCCCAGCTAGCAAGGTGATGGGAGAGGGAGAGATGCTCTGTGAGCAATCAGGCACCCGTTCCAGTGCCCAGGAAGGGTAGAGCTGGCCGTATCCACATCTCCCTCCAGGCCTGAACCTTCCCAGATCCACCCTGGGTCCTTCCTCTTCCTGCTCATCCCAGAGTGGTCCCAGCACAACCTGAAGGCTATCCACACTGACAGGACTATGCTAGCCTTGAAGAAAGGAGCTGTGGGGAGGGGGCAAACCCCATGCATGCAGGACACATTGAGAACTTTAGAAACAGCGCATTGTCCCTGCAGCCATGGGGAAGGCAGAGGACAGCAAAGCTCAGAGGCTGAGGAGGACAGTGGGGTGCCTTGGGCCTGCCAGGGGGTCCATCACTGCAGGGGCATGGCCAGACCTGCCTCTTCCTCTGGTTCCTGTGCTCCCTTTCTGGCTCTGGTCCCCGAACACCCTGCACACTTGCCTTGGTGAGTGCAGCAATGCGCTGGGCCAGCTCCGCTTCCACCTCAGGCAGCGTCTCTGCCTTCCGCATTGTCTGTTGCAGCTTCTGCTCCGCCAGCTCCAGCAGCTCCTGCAGGTGCCGGGCTTTCTCCTCACACTGTGGGACAGGGCAGGGTGGGTGCCTGGCACCAAGGCTTGCCCGCTTCTCCCATCCCCAGCACCCACTTCTCCCTCCCAAGTCCCTGCGGTGGTGGGGAGTCTTTGGGTCCAGCTTTGGTACCTGGCGGTGCAGGGACTCCTTGTTGGCCAGCTCGCTTTCCAGCTTGTCATTGAGGTCATGGATGGAGGTTGCTTCTCGCTGGGCTGCTAGGTAGCGTTTTTCCAGTGTGGTGATCCTCTCCTCCATGTCCTCTTTCTGAGCCAGGGCCTGGGGAAGTGATGGGACTGTCACATACTGGTCTATGTCTACCATTCCCACTGTGGGAATAATTGGGCCACCCAGCTCCTGCGAGCCTGGGTCACCCCTGAGCCCAAGCATGCAATGAAAACCCTGCTTCATACAGGGATGAGGGACAGCAAAGTGGGAGAGCGACAAAGTGAGAGTCAAGCAATCACAAGAAAACTTTCTAGCATGGACACAGCTCACTGCCCCAGGTCCGCAGCACACCCAGGTATCTTTGTGTCTGCTTACAACCTCAGGGAAGCCCTGCTGATGGACTTGGGGACAATCTCCCAAAGGCAGTGGCCTCTTTTGGGGAACACAGGCCTTCACCCTGCATACAACAGCAGTTACAATCCCTTCCCAGCCCAGAGCATGTGGAAGCTCCTGTGAATGTCTCTGCAACTGCAACAGGCTTGGCAGTGCGAGAGGACAGTGTCTAACCTCTCGGAGGTCCCTCTGGTACTTGCTGCTCATCTCCTCCGATTTGATCAGATCCTTCCTGGCGGTGCCCAGATCCTCCTCCAGCTCAGCGACGCTGGCAGCCAATGCAGAGATGCGCTCCTTGGCCTGGACCACTTCGAAATTCTGCTTCTCCAGGAGCTCCTGTAGCTCCACCACCCGTCCTGCCTCATCATCCGGGTGGACGGAGCCATTGGAGAGCCGCTGCAAGGCAGCAGAGAGGGAGGCGGATGCCGGGCTGCCCCAGAGCATAGGCTGGCATTGCCTGCAGCTATGCACTGGGGGAAGATGGCCCTGCTGGGACGCAGTGAGGTGGTGGGGATGGAGACATGGGGCTCTGGGACCCCTTGTCAACAGTCTCCGCTAGCCAAGGATGTGGCTTCTCACAGGCATGATGGAATAGGGATGGTTGAGGGCTTCCCAGAGCACCCCTGGGAAGCAGAGCCCCTAGGAACATCCAAGCAGGAGCACAAACTCCCCTCCACTCAGAAATGGCCTGTATCTACCGGGAATAGCATCTCCCAGGGGGTTGGACCAAGGGGAGAAGGAAAAAAGTTTTCAGCACCCTGGAGGCAGCAACAAGGGGGCTGGAGTAATGATGACCTCAGTGAGCACAGTCAGAGCAGGGGTTTCTGGGGCTCTCACCTTCCAGGGAAGCTTCTGTGCTGGCTCCTTGGGCTCCCTCTCATCCCGCTCACCCGCTGGGGCCTCCCGAGAAGCACCTTGCTGCAGAGCTGCCACCTGCATGACAAAGGGCTTAATTAATGAGAGAAAGCAGATGAGACCAGCTGGTCTTGTCAGCTGGTGAGACCAGCCCTGGTGCACCCAGGTCTGCAGATGGCTTCCTGCTGGAATCCTCCACCTTCATACTCATTAGTGCCTATAGCTGAGGAGGAACTGGAGGGATCGCGTGAAGAAGAGAGGGGAAGGCAGAGATGCTCTGAAGGCTCAGCACTGATGGAGGGTGGAGCCTGTATGTCTTGCATGGACAGAGCGGTGCTCACTACAGGCACACAAAGAGCCTGAGCCCCAGCAGTAAGGTTTTCCTGGTGAGCCCTTGGGGACCTGAGCCCTGCATCCCAGGACTCCTTTCCAACTCATTTCACTAGTGTGCAGCCAGACAGACTCCAAACCTGGTGCAGACATAAGCAGCAGGAGCAGGGGATAAACATTGACATCGCACCCTGCTCTGCTGGGGGAGGATGGGGAAAGTTCCCTGCAAGGTGACTGAAGGCCAGGCACTGCCTCCCCACTGAGCCTGGGGAAGTACCATGAGACATCCTGGGAACTGGAAAGGGGAGCAAAATTTGGCCAGGCAGAGGCTATAAGGGTGGCTCTTTCCTTTTGGCAGTAGTGGCAGGGCACAAACTTCCGATCTAACTGCCTAAAAGCAGGGTTAATATAATTCCAGGATGAAAAGGACTAGATGTTGGGGACAGCAAAGTCCCCGTGCCAGGGTCTCAGCAAGGAAGGAGATGGATGATCCAAGGTGAGGTGCTCAGAGCAGTGAGGTCTGGGTCTCTGCTGAGGCAGGGAAATCCCAAGCCACTCTCAGCCCCCTGAAATGATTCACATTCAGGTTGCTTTTGTCAGTGAAATGAATACCAAACAGTAGAACACAAGAAACCTTGCCTGTGAGACACAAGTTTTCAGCATATTTACAAGATTTCCTTAAATACAGACAATCCTTCATTTAAATAGCAATTTTAGAATAAAAGCCTTACATTAAAAATGCCTAAATGCCAATTCTCTGATTTGCCTGATCGTTTGAGACTGGTATTTCAGAAAAATCAACATGAATTCATGAATGTAGCACAGAGCAGTCCCAGCCCAGTGGGCACCCCAGCAAGGGGCCAGGGTAGGCTGCCCAAATACCTTACCTGCCGGTGTGCATCCACGAGCTGCTCCTCCAAGGTTGCCACTCGCTCTAAGGCTGCTCGCAAGCGTTCCCTGACCTGCAGTTGTGTAAGACAATGGGAAAGGCCATTATTTACCTGTTACGAGGGTGCCCAGGATCTAGGCAAGCTCCCAGCCCCTTTTGTCTGGCTGACATCCAGGTTCAGGTGGATTCACATCCAGGACACAGGCTCAGGGATGCTCCAGCCCATCGCCTGGGAGAGTGAAAGCATGTTGGAGAGGACAGCCTGGGCCAAGCTGACTCTTGGAGACCTATGGTCAGGACAGCTTGAAGACATCTTTTAGCAAAGGAGATGATTGAGGTAAATGAATCAGGAGGAACAAGAGTTGTAAAGCAAAAGACTGAACCAGGGTGCCAAATGCCAGCGCTCACCACATGTGAGTAACCCGTGGAAGCAAGTTCCCCATCCTCGACAGCTTCAAACCCACAGCACCCACTTGCCAGCCCCACCAGTTCCTAAAATGAGGGTGTTGCAGATTTTGGATATCCAAGACCTTCCTCCTGAGGGACCCCATGTCACCACCCAGCTCAACAACAAAAAATGATGTCCAGCAGGAGGGAGAAGAAGGGTTGGGAGAAGGTCAGCTTTAAGCAGGGGATGCTCATGCAGCAAGCCAGGAGAGGTCCCAGCAGTCTGTCTCACCTTTTCATCTAGCGCCTTGTGATGCTCAAAGAGTGACTTCAGCGCCTTGAGCACCTCGACCTCACTGGAAACCCCGGACGGCGACTGGGCCTGACGCTTGACCACAGTCATCCTCAGGGACCGCTCATGCCTCGACACCAGGCACTCCAGGTGCTCCAGCAAGAGCTGCAAGAGGGCAAGCGTGAGGCTCTCACCACCCCTGGTCAATGCCGATATCGGCCCAGCAGCCTGCAGTGTCCCACATTTCTCAGGACTAAAAGCCAGAGACAAGGTTTTCTATGCTTACCCGGGTGTTATTGCGCTCAGCTTTCAGCTCCGAGATCTCCTCTTCCCTCTCCAGGAGCTGCTCCCGGCACGCACTGAGCTCCCGTGTCAGCGTTGCAAACTCCTGCAGAAATCAGAGCATAGCCATGAGCAGGGAGAGTGGGGTGGAGACTGGAGACAGAGCCAGTATTCTGGCCCCACTGCTGGGACCTCACGTGCAGAGCACTTCCCATCCAAACCCAACCGGGGAGAGACGGCGACACCAAGGGGAACATCGAGAAATTGGTGGAGAAGCACAGCCAGGCTGCGAGGCGATCTATTCCTGGCTTGCCTGAATGGTTTGGACTAGGAGAATGCAGGATCCCAATATTTATCCATTTGGTCTGGTGTCCAATGACACAAGAAACTCCTCTACAGCTCCAGAGGCACTCGATGGTATTTACAGCATTCCAGTCAAGGCCACCAGCATGCTCCCATCTCCACTGCCCCCTTGATGCAACCCAGCAGAGCACCCACCTTGGAGCATCCCATCAGGCTAAAACTCACCACAAAGCTGCAGCTGGCCAGGATGAGTCCCCTGGCCCTCAGCCTTTGCCATGGCTTCAGAACTGGATATCATCCAAAATCTCCTTCCGAAGGAAAGAGCAAGATCTGCCCCAGTCCAGCATGTAGGGTCCCATCAAGCTTCTTATGGGCACCCTTGAGCCCCAAGCCCCAGCTGAGGGAGATGGGGCAGAGCAGGAGATGTGGCAGCTGCCACCAGTCCTTGCTGCAGTTACGACTCCAGGGAGGTGACATCCAGCAAGGAAGAGCTGTGCACAGAGCAATGCCAAAGTAGAGCTGAAAAGGCAGCACATCCTTTGGGATATGATGGGCTTCTCAGAAACAGAGCAACTGCACTTGTGGCTGTGTCAGAGGGGGAAAGAAATTCGCTCTGGAGTTCCTAGGATGCAGGAGAAATCCAGGCTCCTGGGTTAGCTCAGGAGCACTCTCCCATTGCTCCCAGTTGCTCTTTTAATCACCAAGTGGTGGCAGGACGAAGCAACATTTTGCAGCTGAAATTTCTTGGGGTGAAAAACGCAAATGTGGAAACGCTTCATGAATTTACACCAGTTTCACAGTGTTGTTAAGAAGAACTTAAAAAGGAAAATGGTTTCAGAAGAGGCTGGGAAGGATTTGATCGAGCATTAACAAACCCAATTTTGACTGGGGGCTGAGAGCTGTTTTACAGCATGAAATTCTCTTTCACTTTAATTTTCAAGTTAAACAAATAAAACCCCTTCAAACTGAAGCAAAATGTTGAGGCTTAGGTTGAATCAAATGCTCTGCTCAGCTCAAAGTGAAATCTCTTGCAACAGCTGACATCCCTCCAAGAAATCAAGAGCTTTTTAATCTCTGTTTGTCCCAGCTAGATTTTCTCTCTCCCTTTCCACCCCAAACTGCTCACACCAGTGTGGTTTTTAGCGTGGGGTTGGTGGGGAAAGTGGTGTCACTGGTGATGCTGAGATCCCACAGTGGGACAGAGACTGAGCATGCCACAATGTGGAGGAAGGGAAAAAGCAATCGCAGAGGCCGAAGTCAGTCGTGATCCCAATAAACAGCTGCTTTTCTGCCCATCACTATGCCTCAGGGCTGCTGTCACCTGACATCCCTGCTCCAGCATCTCCGCAGGGCCTGAGTCCCCCAGCTCCTTTCCAGACCCACTCCTGCCCTGTTGCTTCCCCAAGGACCACTCCAGCCCTGGGGTCATCCCTGTCCCCATCACTTGTCCCAAAATCGATTGAAGCACTCCAAACCTCCATTACCAGCCTCTGCCATGCCCAGGCACCATCCTGTGCTTGCTCTCGGGACCATCCCATAGACCCCCAAAGTGCAGCGAGCCCCACTGCAGAGCCAGTTTCCCCAGGAGACCGCTGTGCTGGCCAAGCCTTTCCTGGAGCCACGCTCTCCCAGCCAGTGGGGATTATGGCTTGGCACAGCCCAGCAGCACACACACGTGTGTGCGCACCACCGGGTTATGCAAGCACTACGCACAAGAGTGAGCAGCTCGCGAGCATCCCTGCGGATTATATCAGCACTGGGACTTCCTGCTCACCAGCGTTGGGCAGAAAGTGTGCGAAAGCGGCAGCAGGAGGTGCCAAATTAGGTGCCCATGCATCACTGGTTGTTTCAGATTTAGGGACGTGTCACTTCCCCAGTCCCTCAATACACCAAGAGACAGGCAACAAGGCTGAAGGAGCTCAGCAAAAGCACCCTCACAGCCGTGACAGCCTCAAGAATGTCTTTCAGCAGCCCAAGCTGTAACAGTGGGTGACACATCGGCTGTGGACTCTCTCTCAGCACTGGGGCAGGGACCAAGCAGATCCAAAGCCCGCAGATCTGCAAAGGGTGGAAACCTCTTGCTCTGCTCCATGGCTGGCAGGGAAAACAGGGGCTGTGGACATGGATGCTCTCCTTGCTGGGGTGAGCAGCGTGGGATGGATGGGACAAGGCATTGGAGGCAGCAAGGGAAGAGAGATGCCATGCTGGGAACGGTGGTGGCCAGCGCTCAGCTCTCCTCACCCTGCATTGCCTGCATGGCCCACCCGGGCTGGCCAAGCTGTACAGATTGTGCCTGCAATCAGGCTTTCATCCTGAAAGGCAAGGAGATTAAAAGAGAGAGAAAATCCACTGGAGAGAGACAGACTGCCCCCACCCCGGCCAGCCCAATGCAGTGCACTGGTCAGCAGGTCAAAGCATGGTGGTGGCTCCACTCCAGGCACAGCACAAAACTTCTGCCCAAACCTATCCCACGGGGTGCTCCTCTCTGAGCACTCCACCCTGCCAGGAATGGCTGGCCAGATCCTGTGCTGCGCGCCCCAGAGAGGCTGTCAGGCCTGGAGCATCCTATGAGAAATAAGAGAGACCACGATAACTGTCCTCCCTTGGGGAAAGGCTGCAAAAAGGAGCATTTGTCACCAAAAATAGCAACACCCCTGCAGCAAGACAGGACAGCAGTAAGGGTGAGCCGAGTACACAGGGCTGGGGGGCACTTGCAAGCCTGATTTGATGCCTTGGGAATAAAAAAAGAGGAATACAACACTCCAGCACCCGCCTGTATCTACCTCCATCAGCCCCAGCTGTGCCCAACATCTGCCTCCTTGCTTCTGGGACACTGGCAGGCACCAGGTGAGTTTGGGGACCATGATGACAAACTGTCCCCAGCTCCCAGCTGCAGTGTCACATTGTGGAGTACAGCTTTCACCCCCATTCACAGGTATGCTATTGCCCTAGGTCCCAGCAAAGTGGTGATAAAGAGGACCTGGGTGATTTTCCTCTGCCCTGGACATGGCCAGGAACCTTCCAGGAGACGCAGAGGCCTCTGCCCCTGGCTCTGATAAGCTCTCAAACTAAGCAGGGACACCTATAAATGGATTAGAAAGTGAAGGAGAGGTGCCTGATCTGCAATCAAAGGATGGATGATGAGACACAGCTCTGGGAGTCCTCAGGAGCCCTACAGGAAGCCCAGCAGCCTGGGAAGTGGCTAATTTGGATTAAAACCAAACCACCCGAAGTGCACCTGCCTGGGCTCAGCCCCAAGCCCCAAGGTGGGAGGGAGCAGGGTGGACGGACGCTCTTTTCACCATCAAAGCAGGGATAGAGACCCAGAGCACCACACAAGGTATTGAAATGAGGCTTTTCGGTCAGCACCAGGCACGTTCAGGGTTCAGGGTCTTCCCCCTTGGCTGCATCAATAGGGAAGGCACAGGGAAGAGCTGGAGGGAGGCCAGAAATAAGCTACACAGAGACAGCTGGAGAGCAAGGATGGGTTTAGGAAGCTCAGGGAGAGAAGGCTCATAGCATGAAAAAGCTGAAATGCAAAAGTCCTCAGCCCAGAGCCATCTTCTGCCTCTCCCTGTGCCATCTGCAGCACAGACAAGGATGCAGTGAGACTGCACCAAAGTGAGCAAAATTCCCCCGTTTGTGGCAGGAACGCAGCCGCTGCTCCAACGCATCCGAGCCTTGGGAACAAACTGGCTCCAGCTGTGGGATTAATGGCATTTTAAAGCCCCTAATTGGAGTGATTGCTCCTGATGGGCCAGGCATGTGAAGGAGGGTGATGCGGGAAGGATATCTCTGGCAGAGGGTGATGCAAGAATGATGCCTGCACCGCACTGCTGACTTGGCACCTGAGGGGTGCAGCCCCATCCGTCCGTCTACCCACAGTGGGAGTTGGCAGACCACTCACCCCAGTTTCTCCTTGTTGTCCCAACAGCAGTGCAGAATTACAAGAAAGCCCTAAGTCACAGTCGAAGGGATAAACACGACCCTGAGCAGTGTGTAGCATGGGATTACAAAGATTAAATCCTACTGGGTTAACTCAGGGCTTCGACCGTCACCCATCCTCAGCACTGGGCAGTGTGTGGCATGTTCTGGACCTCTCAGCTACAGCACCATGACTCTGTGGGGACCATCCATGCAGAACTGGTGTCCTCCCTTCTCAACAGGCAGACATGATGTGTATTTCCACCCAGGATTGCTTGGAGAGGAGCATTGTACAGCTGAGCAAGCAAGAATTCAACATCTCAGTACCCTGGTCTTGTGGGAGCACAACCGGCTCCAATAGCTCATCACTGAGCCACCAGATCCCTCCACCCTTCCCCAAAATCTTGAGACATGTTAAAGGTCTTGTTCAGTGGGTGTTTTCCCTCCACCTGGAGCTGCTGAGGTTCCTATTTTAATGCTGCTTTTTGCAGGTGTTAACTCCAGATATATTTTTAAGTTAAATGGGAGGAATTTGGGGTGATTATCTGATGCCAGGACCTCCCCCAGCTCCTGGGGGACCTCCAGAGATCTTGGGGAGTCTTAGGGGGTCTGGCTACCCCAAAAAGCCCAGTTCTCAACTCCTCAGGCAGCTCCAAGAGGCAGCAAATGCACAGCAGAGCAGTGCCTGGAAGGAAGAACTGCAGGAGGTTTTTGTGGCCATTGGTAGCCCTCAGCACAGCAGCCCCTGTGAAATTTGGGAGCCTGTTCTCCCCCTGGCACAGCTGGGGACCAGGCACTCTTGCCAAACCCCCAAGCCCTGGCAGGACAGGGACTCCTGCCATCCCACACAGGATCCTGCACCAGGAAGACATCTGGATACACCTGGAGCCCTGCATGTTGCATCCCTGGGTGGTATGTACACCTAGGAGAGCAGAGGAGAAACCAAGCTGAGTGGCCAGGCAGGAGGGAGCTGGCAGCCGTGCCAGGGTCCCCGGGGCTGCTGAGAGCACCCGGACCCTGGTCAGGGCTTGGTCCTCAGCTGCAAACCCCCTGCACAAGCAGGGAAGGCAGAGGGATTGGAGCTGAGAGCTTTCAGCCCGATTAAGTCACATTCAGCACTCCCATATGAATAAATAAATCATGTAAGAAGCATTAAGGCAGCTTACGCTCCTCAGGAAATTGCCCTGGAGTTCTGCCTTTTGGGGGCTGAGGGATACCCCTATGGATTAAGGGGGGGGGTGGCTTGGCCATGTGGCAACCAAGCCCCACAAAGGCAAGGGGGAATGGGAGCTACAGGCAGGAACATCCCTGGAGCATCCCTGCCTGCCCCATGCAGGGGTTTGCTCCAGACAACAAACACATCCCCTGCCTGCCTCATGTGTGGGTCTACGCCAGACACATGTTCCCTGCCTGCCCCATCAAAGGCTCTGCTGGCACTCTGGACCCTGTGACAATGCAGTGACATCCAGCTGCCACTGTGCTCTGAAAAGATGCGGAGTGCCACGGCTCCCAGCCGCCATCTATCCCACCCTCCCCAGGCAGCATGTCCTCCGTACAGCTAGAGCCTGGCTCTTCCGTAGACTGGGAAAGGGCTGTCAGCCTTGTGGGTGACCACCGATGAGCCTGGGTGCCCAACCCTGCCACCCAAAAGGATTTCTTCAAGCAATCCAGCTTGAATCCCATGCCAATGGGGTCTGACATATTGCAGTAAGCTCCTGGGCAAAAGGGCACACAGAGGAAGAAGAAGATAGGACAGACCCATGGAATGCCCCCATGCAGTGCCCTGGGGAAGAGACCGGCCGCGTCCCGCTTACCTGGTACATGCACATGCTGGGATTAATCCCATTGGGCAGGTGAGTGCCTTTGGGTTTGCTCCCCGTGTTCATGCTGAGCCCTCATCTCCTGTGAGGACAGCTAGTGCAGTCCCAAGGGTGAGTGGCACAGTGGGCTTTAGGGGCCGCCGTGCCCGGGCACAGAGCCCCAGTGCCCGCGCAGGGGCAGGCAGGGCAGTGGAAGGCAGCGGGAGCTCAGGGCAATTCCCCATCTGCCACCTGCCCTGATCACATCCCTCACAGGGGCAGGGGGCAGGAGGCAGCCCTGGCTGAACCGGGGCACCCAGCAGGCTTGTGGGTGCAGCGCTCCAACCGAGCCCCTTTGCACTGACCCAGTTTGCTCCGTCTGCACACCGCCCCTGCCGAGGCACCGAGGACCCCTTATTGGAGCAGGAGTGGAGACTAAATCCGCGTGGTCCCTTAATCCGAGGCGGCTGTGGTGGGGCGGGCAGTGTGTGCTCAGGGTGACCTGACTTGCTCTCTCCAGTGCACGCTGGCAGGGAAGCTGGGAGCAGAGGGGAGGAGAGTTGCCGGTGCATGCGAGGTGGTGGTGGTCCTGCCTGCACCCAGCACTTGGGTACAGCTCAGCACATCCCCAAGGACAGGGAGCAACTCATCCACGGGGACCCCAGGAGCTCCCAGGGAAGCACTGCTGGGTTTTTTGCTTTCAGCAGCCTGGGCAGAGCCAGGGCCAGCCCAGCTCTGTGCATGGAGACACAGGCTGCCTTGCTCCTGAGCTGCCTTCCCCTGTCCAGAGCGGATAATGGATGCCGAGAGCCCGCCAGCCAGCAGACCAAGCTCTGTCCTGGCTTGTGCCACCAGTTCTGATCCATTAGTTATTTCCCGTCTCCCTAGGGTGCCCCAAACCCAGCACCCAGGCAGGGAAGATCTGAGGTCTCAGCACCATCACAGTCAGAACAGGTATAAACATTTGAAGCCTCCTGCTTCCCCTGCCTGGTGCACTCCTCTCCACAACACACCCACAATGGAGCAGTGCAAAAGCCTCCCAAATCCTGCTCGCCCCAAGTCTGGGCCCTGGGACACCGCGTGCTGCCCCATGAGACTCTGCAGGGAAGGCGGGCAGCTCGGATCCACCCTGCACAGCCCTGTGACACTGATCCACCTCATCTTCCTCTGACCTGAGCATCTTTCTTCGTGGAGGCCAAGCTCAAGTCCAGGTCTCTGGTGTACCTGGATTGGGTCCTGCAGGTGGATGAGCTGGGAGCAGAGCAACACCAGAAACACCAGCAGAGCCATGGCAAGCCCTGATTTCCCTATGTCCTGGGCTACTCACTGAGCACAGACCTCTGGCAGCTCCCCCACCCACTGCCTATCTGCTCCAGCTCAGGGAACAAACTGGCCCATTGCAATGTCCCAGTCCCCACTCTGCCCCCAGCCTCCCATGTCAGGACCAAGCTCAAGACAAAGAAAGTCCGATCACCCCACCGGGCAGTGGGGCTGATGGAAAGGAGCTCTCCTGCTGAGGGAAGGGGCAGAGAGGGGGGGGCTTCAGCACTGGGGAAAGAACATGGTTAATGTCCTCATTTGGGGACTCTGTAAGTGCCAGTGTGGACTCATGAAACTGAGGCCTTTCTGACATCCCAAGGAGCTGGCCGGAGGCAGCAAGCCAGATCTGCTACCCAAAATGTGCCATCTGCTCCCCAAGCACTGTTCCCCAATGGGTAAGTGTGGGCTCTGCATCTGCCTCACTGTTGCCCTTGGGCATCCTCAGGAGATTTTGCCCCTTCTCCATACCCATTCTCCTGTGTAACGGAGGGGATTACAGTCTCACACCTCCCCACAGGGACTCACAGACAACAAGGGGTACAGAGAAGGGGAGATGCCCAAGGTGGTTGTGGCTTGGCCTTGGGAGAACCTATGGGTTTTACTATTGGCATGAGATGCAAAACATCCAGCAGCATCAATGCTATCACACCTGGTACCTTTCTAAATGCATGATCTCAAAATCACATCCAAGTGGCTGATCACCCTTGTATGCCTCATTTAAGGCTCACAATCATCCCAGGGCCAGATCTTTACCTGTGGGAGTGCTGAGTTGAGTTGCCTCTGGAGCTGGTCACGTTCCCGTAGGGTCTCCTGCAAGCGGCTCTGGGTGACAGAGAGCGTCTCACGGGTCTCCCGCAGGGTGTCCAGCAGCTTGTCCCTCTCATCCAGCATGTTCACCATCAGCTGCTCAAAGTCGGCATCCGCCTCAGAGCCCTGTGGGGGACCCAGAGGGTCCCCCTCGCTGATGGTGGGCATCACCTCGCACATCATGGCGGAGTGTGACAGGTGGGCAAGTGTCCTGAAGGTGCCCAGTGGGGCAGGCAGTGGGTGCTGTTGAGCTGCAGGGCCCTGATCACATTGCTACAGGCTCCCACGGGTCAGGGGAATCAGCACAGGAGGGGACAACGGGGTGGTGAAGGTGGAGGGAATACCCCATCACTTCTTGGGTACTAAGCAGAAGCTGGCATCACTCCGGCAGGGACAGAGGGACCTCCTTGGCACCGACAAGGCCCTCGTAGTCTTAAATCACTCCAGTCAGCTGCCTGTCACTGCCAGGGTCCCTTGTGTCACCTCTCTGACGCCTTTCGGAGGGGCTGCAGCATCAGTGAGCCACAGGGGTGTTCATAGGCAGACAAAGTGACCCCTGAGGACTCGTTCCAATGGGAAGCCCAAGCTGGCAGCAGCACAGGGAGGGCGTGGGAGATATTTGGGCTGTTTGGGCATGCTGAGGAGTCTGGTGATGGTGGGCTGTTCTCCCCAAGGCTGGATGAGATGGTCACAACTGATGTGGGAACATGTCTCCGTTTGGCATCACAGCTCTTCAAACACACAGCGGTGACCTACAGGAGAGGGGACAAAGATCAGATCCCTCCTGCTGCCCCCAAAATGCCCAGGGCATCTGCCCAGCACCCTTTGCCCCCCATCAAACCCTGGTAGATTGCAACAGGTGGGCTCAGGACTCACAGGAATGGGATTCAGCCCTGGGGTCATGTGGGCACCCTCCACTCACCTCCACTTCTGCAAGGGGACAAACCATGGGCAAGATGAGTCGAGCAGCAAAACATGATGTAGCAAGCTTGGGGTGAGAGTCACTGGTCTAATCCTCATTATAGGGCAGTCCTCCTTAAGTTTTTAAACCTTTACAACAGATACAATGCTTGAGGACAGGTCCCAATATCCTTATATCACTCTCCTTTCAAACCAGCATACGCACACAGACAAAAAGGACCTGCACGCCATCATGGGCCAGATCAGCCTGTTCTGGCCCTTTGGACTGGAATAAAAGCTCATGTCTCAAACAGCTCGGCAGCACAGTGGGGCATTTCTCCCCAGTTCAAAGGCAGTGTGTGTAAGGAGATGCTTTTGTGCACACCCAGACGTGCAGACACATATTGCCAGGGCCAGGGGAACCATAGCTCCGTTCTTGGGATGACATTGGCTCATCAGCTGATGGGAAGTTTGACACAAAAAACCCTCTAAAAATAGAGAAGCTCTGGCAAAAACACCAGCCCCTCAATGTGTATGCAGCACTTTATGCTGAAAGCTGGCTCCTGCATGCCAGGGACGTGGGGCTGGACTGACCCGCAGGTAGCTGTCTGACTTCCTCCCCTTTACGGATTTGTCACATTCCTCAAGTGGAATAAAATCTGTTATGGGCCTGTAATGCTGTCGTGGTCCTTCGAGGCTTGTTCATGCTCCTTTCCTGGCTGTTGGGATGTGGATGACCAGGATAATTGTGCATTGTGGACATCCATCCCCACAGCTTCCCTGCAAAAAGGAGGCTGATAGAGGAAAAGGCACAGAGTGAGGAACCATTCCAATCCCCTGCTCTCCTTGGGTTGAGTTGGACATGAGCCTCATCCCCGTAATTAAGCAGGTAAAATGTTGTACAGTCCTCCCTCCCCGATTAGCAGTCCCAGTGGTACCCACACATGAACGTGGCCATGCTGCCAGCCTCCTCGGAGGGCAGACGCCCTCCCTCCCCAGGCTGTAGGGAGAGCTGGGGCCAAGAACAGCCAATACCAGCCTTACCCCAGGGCTAAGCTCTATTAATTTGGGTGCAAAGCCCAAATGAGGTGACTTTCATGCACCATTTTGCCACTGTACCTCTGCTTGTGGGATGAGCGTGGAGCAAGGATGTCCACACTGTGGAAAGCCAGATGGCCTCTTGATCACGATGTCAATGGCAAAATCAGCCACGTGGCCACATCCCTACCCCAGCTGCTGGCAAGGTACTGAATGAATTAGTAGGTGAATTAAGAGATATCAATCAAGGCAGGGAGGGAAGAGCCCTGCAGCCACTCAGGGAAGAGAAATGCTGCAGGGAATGGCCAAGACATAAATCTGACAGGAGCAATGATGGGATGGAAATTTATCCCAGCTGCAAAGGAGAGACTCACTTACCACGAGGAGACTCCACAGACCCCAGTCCCGGCAAAGCAGTGGTGCCTCCCCACACCCCATGGAGGTATTCCAAGGGGCTGAACCCACACAGTGCAGGAGGCAGCGCAGATTTACCCTAGGCATCACCCAAGGGCTAATTTTCTTTTTGCTTCCCCCATGGTTGAGCTTGCGCACAGGTGGCTGGGGCAGTTTAGGTAAACCCATGCGCTACTTTGCTTCACTGCAACCTGCTCCTGTGCACAGCTATATCCTGTTACATGTGTTATATGCTATATATGCTGGAGGGTGTCCAGAGAAGGGCAACAGAGCTGGGGAAGGGGCTGGAGCACAAGTCCGCTTGTCTTCTGCACCTGCTGCCTTCAAGCCTTTTGGAGCAGGAAGTGTGTTCAGCGAGCAACAGGCATGGGCGAGCATGCAGGGGTGTGCACACACCAGGGGCATGCACATGTGCAGCAATATCCATGCATGCAGGGATGTGCACATGAGTAGGAATGTGCATGGGTGCAGGGATGTGCAGGAACACATGCAGGAAGCTCCTGCCCAGGGTCAGCTCCCCTCAACACAAGCATCTTCTCATTTCTGTACCACCTCAAACCTTGGGATTTTCTTTGTTCTCCAAAAGCAACAGAGAATCACCCATTCCCACACATCTCTTCCCCTGGGAGCCCAGCTGCAGCTGCACACACAAAGATGCTGTCCCTGCAGAGCGCAGCTCAGCATTTCCTAAGCAGACCTCCATGTCCAACCGGTCACTTTTAAGGACCTTGAGGATGTCAGTGCGGACAACACTCCGAGCACATCACACAC
Source organism: Falco biarmicus (assembly GCF_023638135.1). Taxonomy (NCBI): domain Eukaryota; kingdom Metazoa; phylum Chordata; class Aves; order Falconiformes; family Falconidae; genus Falco; species Falco biarmicus. The sequence goes on along the minus strand of NC_079303.1, from coordinate 1,267,389 downwards.
TTTGCTGGTGATTTTACAGCAGTGAGGGCAGACTGAAAGCAGCCCTTCGGCACTGGATGTCGGAGAGGTCCGAGCTTGCTCGCAATTAGCAGCAAAACACCGCCTGTGAATCTCAACCTTTCAACTGTGTTTGGTAAAACTACATAAATGTTACTGCCTGAGTTTAGAGGGCCTTAACTGATGGGATAATCATTGGGTAGAGGAGCGAGGATGTGAGGAGACAGCTGGTGAGCTGAGAAAACAGACACTGTGCAGCTCTAGCCCTTTGCTGAGTATTTTTAGTCCCGCAGGGCTGCCAGGCACAGACTTGCTGGAAGCAGGTTTGTTGCCAGTGAAAACGTGCTTGCTTTACTATACCCCCCCAGCCAAACGATGCTTTCCCCACTCTTTGAGATGGAAAACAGAACAGTCACGCACTGCCTGCTTGGAGAGGCCGGTTTGCAATGATGGTGCCCAGACATGGAGCAGCTCATGGAAAGCAGAGGAGTTTTTTTTGCCCTTGAGCTGATTATTTGCTCGGCATGACTCCGTAGCAAGCCTGTGGGATATGCTCAGTCCCAGGGAGCACCCCAGCTTTCCCTTTTCCACCAGAGCGAGAAGCATACCCAGCATTTATCCACACACAAAACCGCCTGTGCATTGAGGCAGAGACAGGCTTGCATTTTTTCTCTGAACAGCTTCACTCTCATCTCAGCCCTGACAAGAGAAACTAAAAAACCTCCACGGCTCTGTCAGCAAGATCATCACCCCAGCAGGCAGCTGGCAAAGAGGGTTTAACGCACACCTTGGAGGCAACAAGCTCATGGAGATTGATCATCCCATAAAAACGTCAGTTTGATCTCTTCTGCTCCTAGAAAATCCTCATCAGCTGCCTAACCTGGCCTCAAAAGAGCAGCACAGTCAGTGCAGCAGAGCCCACACCAGTACCCATTGCTTGCAGCTCACCAGCATGAGGACAGCTTCCCCTCCACCAAACCAGTCGAAGACGGGGTCCCAGCATCCTCCACTGACCCCTTCCCAGCCAGACCCAAGAGGAAGAAGGAGGGTGATGCCCTTCTGCTGTTGTTTTTTCCTTGCAGGACTTCTTTTTTTACCTTTTCTTTGTGATGCTCTGTTGAAAATGATTACATGGACAGGCTGTAAAAGTCTTGTATCCTGACATTTCCAGTGTTTCTGCAGAGAGCACCATGTCCTGGCATAAGTCCTTCCCACCCTCGTTGAAGTCAGACACCACCTTGGAGCAGCCAGGACATGTTGAGCCACCAAATCCCCATGGTCTGCCCCGGGGAAGGTCAGTCCTGACCCATCAAGCTGTGAGACAGCTTGTGGATGGCAGAGCAGGAACATCCTCAGCATCTCCACCAACCCACAGGGCCCGCTTTCCATTTTACGCTTGGTGGGAGATGTGGTAATTAGAGGCTGAGAAAACGGAAATTATTCCTGCGCACAAGACAAAGAGGGTGCTGAAGTGCCTTGGCTCAACAGTGGGAATTGCCGTTTTTAAGTGCAGAGCCTAGAAACGGAAATTTTCACCTGCAACAAGTCTTGGAGATGCCTTGGCCACATGCTCATGCGGGCCACCGGCTGAGATTTCACCTCCCCAAGGTGCTTCTGCCCTGCAACCACAGGACAGCTGCTGCTTGTGCCACGGCGTCTAGATGGGGCTTATCTGCATTGGAGATAGCCAGCTGAGCTCCACGTGTGCCAGGAGCTCCTCACATCCCTCTCTAAAGCCCCATAGACCCCGAGGGCCTCTCTCCATCCTTCCTTTCCTCCCTCTATCCCTATGTTTGGGCACAGACCCTTATCTATATACTCTACAGGTTTTTTACAGTTTTACAAGCCTGGATCTGAGCAGCCCCATCTGCAAACTCAAGCACCCTGGCTTCTCCACTCTGGGCAATCCACAGGGAAAAAGCTGCATTTTGATAAGAAAACCAATTGGCAGACACAGCCTCATCCCAGCATCTCTCCAGAGTCCTTACATTACTCCCAGGATGTACTGTGGCCTCTGGAGACCTCCAGTCCCCTGAGAAGGATAAGGAAGATCCAATTTACCATGGGGCCCATATGGTGATGGTGCCTCCACATTCCCTAATGCAGCCCCGCCAACGGCAGGGTACCGCACAGATGGTACCTGGCTGATGCCAGAGACAACCCGTGGCCAGGACACCCAGGGATAATAAGGGAAATGAGGTATTCTAGATAGAAGTAAGGTGCCAATTTTTAGCAGCAAATGATCACATACTAAAGGGTAAGATGGATTCACAGAGGGAGAATCACCGCTGCAGAGAACTGTGCTATGGATGTGATTGAGACCTGAGAAAAGATGTAGTGGTGCCTCTTCTCTCATCCAGGCCTGGGAAGTCACCTGGGGTCCCCACACCCACAGCAATGTGTCCTTTGCTCCCCAGGGGACAATGCCCAACTTGTCCCTTGCTGGAGATGCAACCCTGGAAGGACAGGACATTTGGGCAGCATCTCCAGGTTTTGGACCTGTCTCAGAGGTGGCAGGGAAGCAGCGGGTGCACCTGAAGCATGGGGAAAGAGGAGACTGCAAGCAACAAGAGACAGCTACTCCCAGTATCTTACCTTAATGGGCACGCTTCTGCCCCAAAGGCTTGCTCCAAAACCAAAAAGCGGTTCCCATCCTCAGCCCTTGCTTGCTCCAAGGCACTAAGCCAGAGGAGAAACCAGGAGGAAAAATGTCCAGATCTGGCTGTTTCTTTGCAGGGAGAAGTAAAGTGTTAGTATTCAACCGATATTTATACTTCCCAGTGGGAGGGGAGGCATTACACACAACTTCCAGTGGGTATTTTCAGAAAGCCACCTGCTCCTCGCCATTGTGCAGAAACACAATTGTTCCACAACAAAAAGCTTGTCAGACGATGAGCTGAAATCTCTGTCGGGTCCTCCAGCGCAGATATGGGGTGCATAGTGTGGAGGATGGTGAACACCCCTAACAGAGGTTGGCACCTAACTTTGTCACGTATACCATTTTACAGGACCGTGACACCCCTTGGAAAATGTTGTATCAGTCATGTTATGGTTCCTGACTCAGTTTCCCTGTTTCCAAAATGTGCTACGTGTCCTCAACTGACCCCAGAGAAAGGGACGATCTCAAATGCAAGGAGGAATCTGGCATGGCAAGGTTCTGCTGGGGTAAAGACACATCAACACACAACCCCCCTGCCTTGGCACTTTGGGGTGACATGACAGACAGGGATGAGCCTTGGAGGGGTTCCAAAGCAGATGATCTGTCTGACAAGTGGGAACCCAAAGCCTGGCCCAGAGACTCAGCAAGCCCAGGCACACCTTTATCTCTGGGTTTGCAACAGACAAAAACAGACAAAGAGGAGAGAGGACAACAGGTCTGAAGTTGCTGCTAAACCCACGAGGATCCCAGTGTGGCCAGGAGCTCATGTGGGAGCACAGCAAGCATGCTGGTGAAGCAAGGGAACATGGTCACTGTAACAAGCCCATGAGCTGGACTTCACCCCGCTGCAGACCTGCCCCAGCAGGCAGAAGGGGTTACCCCAAACCACTAGAAACACAAACCAAATCCCTCAAATCCTGTCACCACAATCCCGCCCCAGTCACCTGCACCGATACTGTTTTGTAGCGGATTTCTACAGAAGTCCAGCAGCACTGCTGACACGACAAGGAAACAGCGATTCCTTCAATGGGTGAGTGGTTGGGAAACCACTTTGTGCTGTGAGCCGGACTCCCTGGAAGGGAGGAGAAGGATGTGCCTGATGCATGACACTGAGCTCACATCCCTCTTCCAGGATGTGGTCTGCACTCAGATCTATCCACGGAGACAAGAAGGGGTATTAACAGCAACCGACCCGACACAAAAAAGCCACAACACTGGTTACAATCATTTCCTTTTTCAATAGCTGGTCCACTTGCCATCCCTGTACATGCACGTGGCTGTTTCGTCCTTTTTTTCGATAACTTTGCAACCAAACCCTATGTCCTTTGCTCTGTTAGGACAAAGCCTTTGATTTCTGCCTCTTTCAAGGTTAGTTTAAACAAGCAGCAGAGGCAAATGCAATTGCCACAGCTCTTCTGGAAGCAGCATGTCAAGGTTAACTAGTCCCTAGAAGAATCTCCAAGCTAAGCTGAGCACTGTGATCCCAGAAATTAGGCTGGTTTCCAGCCCAAGGTGGATGCAGACTCCTTTGAGAGGGGACGGCACAGAGAAGCAGTCTACAACTGGGGGGAGAAAATCATGTGCTTGTCACAGAGGCGGCATTGTTGCAGAAGCCCCCTCACCTTTGGGAAAGTGAGGGTTTGTGCCTCAGTTTCCCCAATAGCAGGGCATAACCTCAACCATCGCTGAGAGTCAGAGGATGGCTGGTGATTTTCCACGATTTCACTTGAGGTTTTGCCAGGGGTACATCCCCCCCACCCCATGACACTTTTGATAAAGAGTTATTTCATCTGGGAGCCTAACGCCCTGGAGCCGGGAGCCCTCCTCCTCACTGACAAACCAGTCCCTGCCCTGCTTTAGTCACACACTGTGAGCACTTGCTGGTGCTAATTTATTCAGTGATGGGGGAAGTGTCACCAGCACGCAGGGGGGCTGCTGAAATCTGCACTGTGGGTGCACCCGAACCCTGTGAAAAGATGCAGAGGTGCCTCTTCACCCACCCCAGCCCTGGTACCCACACTACAGCAGGCAGCTTGGGCTTCTGTGCCCAGCCCAGGGAACACACAAGGCTGCTGCCTGTAAAGAAATCCCACAGCCAACACCATGTGCATCCTAATGCAGTGGCTGCTCGCCCTAAGCAGCTTGCATGCCTCATCTGCCCAAGATTCAGGGTTTCCACCACATCGCCCAGCTTGCTGGCATCTCTTTCACACCCAGGAACATCATCCGCACCCTAAGCACGGCCCTCCGTGCAACGAGCCTCAGCAACAATAACTGCTCCCACATATCAGCTACACACCTGCCCATTTCCCATTATAAAATTTGGACACCAGCTCCATGAGTGGTGGAAAGGGAAAGCAGCTCAGCGACCTCCCCAGGACCCAGCGTAGCACCTCACTCCCTGCCCCGCTCAGGCAGGTGTTAAGCATTTTGCCACTATCATTCACTGGACCACAGATTTTGAGTGGTGTTGAGGAAAAGCCCAGGGAGGTAATTTGGGGAGCCAAAGAGGCAGACTGGGCTTTCAGTGTGAAATTTGGGAAGTATTAGATGGCGTTCACAGCCACAGAGGACAGACCAGGAAAATGCCTAGTGCTGCTGGCTCCAGTCTGGACCATGGCAGGCTTGGGAACACATTTCTGCATCACACTTAGAGTGGTTTCACAGCCAACACAACCTGAAAGGGAAAAATAATGGTCCTGGAGCATGACCCGTGCCATGGGGGGGCCTCCAGAGCTCTGCAACACACCATCAACCACTTTAGCACACAAGCAGAGATAAAGGCGGTAAGACCTGCACCCCAAGCCTGCCTCATGCTCCCCATCCCACCTGCAAGCAATTCAGGGACTCTCCAGATGCAGCAGGACATTGCTTTCCTCCGTACTCCCAAAACACCGGAGGTTTTAGTCCTTCCTATTCAAGAAGAGCAGTGACATCTTGGCTTGGGCATTAGATGATCCCAGCCAGGGGCAACTTAGATGGTTTTGGTAATTCAAGAGATGGGGTGGAGTGGGGTGTGTGTCCCCCTTGTATTCATCCCTTCTGCTTTCCCTTTATTGTGCTAAGTAACTTTAGCAAGGTATTTAATCCCTTTTCTGATGGCACTGCTAATTACTAAACAGCTGCAGACATGCCCTGGTGAGGAGCAGGATACCAGCGTGACTCTCAGCTCTGTGCAGCCAGGCTCTCAGGATGTTCGGGCCAGATCCAGCACCAGAACAGCTCTGCAATATTCATGGGGAAAAAAACCTCAGACATACTCCATGCATCTCCACTCCTGCTGGGACACGTGGGTGGATGGGATCTCTGAGCTGTGGCTGCTCAGCTCTCTAGGGCAAGGCAGGATTGCAGGGTTAAATCCCCACCTGGTTGAAACCTGCTCTTCTTCCCAATCATCCTCATGCCGAGGATAACCACAACCTTCCCTGGCCAAGTCATGGTCCTTTGGCATCTTGTCTGTCCCCCCACATGGTTTGGAAGGGGTGGATGAAGCTGGCAGAGGAGAACAGAAGACAGGACTGGTGTCAGTAAGGAGCATGCAGAGATGGAGACAAACTCCAGCACAGCTCCCATGCACCCCCAAGCCAGGCTGGAATAACCCTGTTGCCACTCACACGGTGCCTGTGCCCATCAGGACCCAGGCAGCCGGGTGCCAGCTCCCGGCGTCTCATCCCTATGGTTCATGGCGAGTGACAGGACATGGCATGGCATAAGCAGCCGTACAGGGACATCTGAGGACAGTGACATTTAAAAGGTGGCCAGGGGCAAGGCACAGACACTAGAGCTCTGTCTGCTTCTGCCTAACCCACATCCAGCAAGTCCACTTATTCAACCCACCCTCTTCGTTATGCACAGTTAGCCACACAGCCTCCAGCCAGAGCAGCAGGAAAGCGCCAAGTGCCAGCCTTGGTCAGACAGTGCTGCAGAAAGGCTTCTCCTGCATTTGTCTTGCATTTTTAAGGCTTGTTTCTTGCAAGAAGGAGGTTCTGGTGATGATTCTGCCCCTGCACATCCTCAAACACCAAGAAGCAGAAGACTATGTTCCCAGCTCACTGCGCGAGTGAGGCGGAGGTCCTGAAGATGATGTGCTTTGAGAACTGAGTTGAGAAGGAAAATAGAAGTTGTCTCCTTTCAGGAGAATGGTGGAATTAGTCGACCATCTGGAGCTTATTCCTCCTAGATGTAGTCCACAAGGAAGACAAAAGGGATATTTAAGTCCAGTTCCCTCCAGAGATCCCAAGTACTGGAGGAGATTGGGAAGAACAAATCAAGCTTTTTGTGAATGTCACGAGCTGTGTTAGACCCAGCAGGGAGCTTTGAGCAGAGTCCCCGAGGGCTTCACCCAGCTCCACCAGCCCTCTCCTTCCTCTCTCTCTTCATTAACCAGCACCCCTGTCCCCCAGCTAATGACCCGCATGGTTTATGGGGCAGAAAGGCCATGTCCTGCAGCCCAGGCAGATGGAGCAGGGCCAGGTGGCCTGGAGGGCAGAGCAGCCACGGACACCAGCCAGCTCCCTACCCAGTGTGGTCCCCATCCCAGCTGGGAGCCTCGGTGTATCAGTGGGGAGAGACAAGGGTGCCACCGAGCAACCATCCCCTTGAGATGTCCCCAAGGCACCCCAGGGGTAAGTGAGCATGCTCCAGCCCATGCTATCACCATGCCATTTGGTGATCCTGTCACCCATCCTGCCTGCAGTGGTCCCAACGGTACATGCCCAGCACTGCCTTCATCCTTGTTCCTCTGCACCAGCACATGATCTAAGGATGCTCAGGACTGTGCTGGATGAGCAGAGAGACCAACCAGAGGAAATACAGTGACCCAGCACTGTTCCCCTGATTTGGGGGATTTGAAAAAAACAGCGTAAGCTTCAAATTGAGGGAACTAACACAAAATAGCTCCAGAAAGCGTGGGGAGTGTCGTGTCTGCAGTGATGCAGCAGTTCTCTGTGTCAGCAGAGCTCTCGTCTGAGCATTTATCGTCACAAAAAGCAGCACTGGGCATTAGTTCAGCTCAATTTCCAACTTGTTCCCTCTTAAAATGTCAGTTCTGTGGAGCTAAGGTAATGCAGTGAGCTCTGTGTCCTTGCTGGTAGCACTCAGTGCACCCCAGGCAAAGCCTCATGCCTGGCACCGAGAGCCCCAGCAGCTTGTCCCCTTGTCCCCACTGTGCTTCCTGCAAGGTCCCACAGTGATGGCCAGCTCACCCAAGAAGACCACTAAGGTGGTGGCCCCAGCCATGCCATCATCACTCCTGGCCTGTGTATCCACCCATCACCTCCGAAGCACGTCCAAGAAGCATCCACCCCCGTTACGCCCATCGATGCAGAGTGCCTTGACACAGCACTTTGCAATGGCCCCCAGCACTTCAACGAGCTCCTGCACAAGCTGAGCTGAGCAAGCGTCCCTGTGGCCATGCACCGGTGCCAGGGATGATCCCCCAAACCCCCCCAGGAGGAGGCAAGAGCCGGATTTGGCCAATCCATGTGAGATATCACGAGGAGAGGGGGGAACAGTGTTTGCAGCTCAGCAGGCTTTTAGAGAAATTAAATGTAGGTAATTACACTCGTGCACAACTGGCTGGAAGAGATGCAGGCATGGTGGTTTCCACCCTGTCTGTCTGGTTGAGCAGTGCTCCTGTGAGCACTCAAAAAAATGTGGTGGCCAGGAACCTTGAAATCCCTGGAGGGGGGATGAAGAGTTGGGGATGACCCAATGCTTTGGCAACACATCTGCTGCCTGAGATGACAATGTCATGCACTATTAAAAGCAAGCAGCATATTAAAGCTCACAAGCCACCAGGATGCACATAGGGTTGGGAGTCCCTCTCCACACACAACTCAAGCACAACAGCTGAGCCAACATTTTCTAGAAGGTTTAGTGACCGTTTTGCAGCTAGCTTTCGATTTCTGGCTTCTATTCAACATGATTTTGGACGCTGGGCATCCTACAGTGCCCTGTTCCTGCAGATGTTAGACCAAGCAGAACCCAGCTCCACTGGCACTGGCTTAGGGATGATTCAGCCCAAAGCAGCCTGTCCCTGAGATCCACCACATCACTGCTGCAGTGCCAGCACCACGCTGCTGCGATGCTGCGCTCACTCCAGGGCAATGTAGGGGGAAAAAAGTGTCAGGGTTGGTGGGATGCTTACCCCAACAGAAGTGACTCCCTGCCTGGACTCCCACGCTGTGCCCTCCTCCCACCTTACCAAGCTCAGATGATGACTGCAGCCACCAGCCCACCTGAGATGAGCCAATACAGGGGCATTTGCCAAGTGATGCTCAGGACATGCACACCTGATAGACAGAGCTCCCCGACCTTGTCCCTACTAGGTAAATGCACTAATTTATCTTAACCAGTTTTGGAAGGGGCCCTGGTTTGGACAGCTGCAAGCCCTTCCCTGCCAAAATAGTGATTCAGTGCCAGCTTGTCTAAAGCGATGCTTGCTGCTGGGTTTCACCTTGCTACCACCTACATCAGGACCTTCAGTCTACACAGACAGAGCAACAATACCTCCTTGACCCAGAAATCAACCCAGTGCAGGAACTCAAAAGGATTGAATTTACTCTCGACCCAGCATCCTGAAAATGGGAGGTGGGATTTTTACGCATTGTCCTTTGCAAAGGGCTTGGCCCTGCTGAAGGACATGGTGGACTTCAGGCTTGACTAGCCTCAGCCAAAGCGTTCACAGCACCTCTGGGCATGCACATTAACACCCACCTTGTATATCTGCCATCGTCATGGCACAGTGTGAAGTGCTGTCCAAAGACCCTCTCTCCACTCCAACATCACAACCACACCTGCCAGTCACCTCATTTCAGCTCAGTAGAGCCACCTCCACCTATCTGGACCTGCTGAGAACTGACACCCCAGGACAGCTCAACGGCTGGGTTCATATGTAGCAACGCAGTGCATCCTTACAGGCAATGCAGCACACAAAACCTCTCCCAAGGTGCTCCCACTCGAGATGTAGAGTCAGCCTGAACAAGACTCATCTCTCCCTACAGCCAAAGCCACCTTCCTCCCAGGCAATGGGTCCCCATGGCACCTTTGCAGGTCCAAATCCTTCCATGCGTGCAGTAGGCATTGATATGAGCCCACCTTGCTCCTAGATCTCAACAGACTTTCAAAGAACATTGGCCAAGCCTGAGGGCTGAAAGAAGATAAGGACCAAATCTTCCAGAGATACGGAGGAATTTAGTTCCCGAGGCCCAAGAACTGCATACTCACCCAGACTGGGCCTCGCCATCTCCTGTGCCTTTTGAGAAGCACATGACCATCCTCTAGCTGTGTCTAGTCTGGGGAACATGGGACAGGACAACACAAGAGGGTTTCTGGGTCAATCTTGGTCTCGTGACAGGGAACAGATGGGTTTTCTGGTGGGACTGATGTTCTGAAAAGCAATTACACATGAAGACATCCCCAACAGACTATACTGTGCTCTGGCCCAGAGCCCAAGTCATCCTGGGTTTGGATTTTAATTAGCCCGGTTTTGGTATCTGTTCTCTACTTCCCTCCAGATAATGATTTAATTATTACAGACATGTCTTCAAATTAGCAGCTTCCTCAGTGGATTATTCAGCTGGGATCTCCTCAATTAGAGAGCCCATCTCACCACCATCAAAAGAGAGGCTGGAGAGAACAAAGGAAAACCGAAACCCTTCCTGGAAAGAGAAACCAAGCACCCAGCTCCTAAGCAGGGGGCACTGCCAAGCCCTTCTCCTACATTTATCCATGTCTCACAGTTGGTTAAGAAACCTAGCTCCAAAACGCACCCCAAACGTCTGTATCACGCATGACCACGGTGGCATCAAGGCTGGTCTTGTCTTCCCACCATCAAGCCTTCCCACTCAGCAGACCACAAGTATGGCCAAGCAAATTGTCCATGAGCCGTGACACAGACGCACTGCGTCCCCACTAACAGGATTGCACATTTGGGGATCTGCTAGGAGAAGGGATCCCGTGAGGACCTGGTGAGGACCCTGCTCATTGCTAGGCTACAAGTGCCCTTCTGCCCTCTGCCGGCTTGGTGCCACCCAGCAAGCCCCCCACGCTGGGAAGGACCACAAGGGAGAAGGGAAGGCAGGTGGCTGGTGGGACCAGGCAGAGAGTGAGGCAAGGCCCCCTACAGTAACCCCCATCTCCTCTGGCAGTGGGACTAGGCAGGGGCCATGCTGAGGTTCAGCAGCGCTCCAGGCCTGAGGGACAAAGGCTGAAGAGAGAACAGCAGAAAAGGTTGCCCAAAAGAAATACCAAATGTACATGGAAAGTGAAGGACATGGCACAGCAAGGGTGAAACCTTCCAAGTGCAGCTCTACAACACAACTTGGTGCCAATGAGCAGTAACTCACCCACAGAAAAGCTTTGCCCGCAGCTAAATTGCCAAGCAGACAGGTTGTCTCTCCACTGCAAGGCCTGGGCACAGCATCTCCATGCTGCAGGGCTTCAGCAAACCCTCCTCCCCAGCCTGGCACAATCCTTCTCCGCAATCTAGGCTGGGAAAAGTGGGAACACACTCATAAGGTACCCCATCTCTTGTTGCAAATGGCAATGAGCTCCAAGGACACATCAAGAACCACTTTGGTCCTTTTCCACCAATGCACTTGAACTACCGGTGACACATTGTGCTTCTCCCAGGACCCCCAAGATTTCCCTCACCAGTTAGTGCTACAATCCTCATGTTACTACCAGGGAACCAGATTTTGCAGCAGCCACTGGCAAAGCTCTACCGCCTCTCCCTCCTGTAGCATGGACAGCAGCAGAAAATCTCCCCTGGCTCCTCTGTCGCTGCAGTTCACACTCCAACAGATTAGCTTAAACCAGCTGCAGCTCCTGCTGCTGCAGGAAGAGCCCTCGAGCCACACGTGAGGCTGCAGCTGAAAACACAGCCCAGTTTTCTTGAAGCACAGACTAACACCCTGTCTGTGAGCTTAGAGCGACTCTCCTCCTCTGGTTCCCTTCCTGAACACAAGAAGAACAGCTGGACCGCAAAAATAGCCATGCAGTGCAGCCTGTTATCCCAGCTAAAGGGCTTGGGGATACAGCCTCGGCACCCCTTGTGCTCTGAGTGGGATATGGAGCCCTGTTCTCTGGGCAATGAGCCCCAGTCCACTGCACCACCACGGGCACCTTGCACCATGCCCCTCCAGGGCACGGCCTGGCTCTGTCCTCCCTGCCAGCCACCACAAGCCCCAGCATGTTTCAAGCTCTCCACCCCATCAGATTTGCTAAGGGAGATCAACAAATTTGCGAGCAAGCGTGGGGAGAAAAAAGCCCTGACAACACAAGTTCTTTCGTTTCATTTCCTTAAGATACCAGGCTAAAGAAGATGGGAGTGGAAGCGACACACAAGAGAAAGAGGGAAAGATTTTCATTAACCTGATCAGACCTCCTGGAATATGATAACAGAGGCAATAACAGACACCTCCCCCTTGGCCGAAGACAAAGAAAGGTTTCCTAGGTATGAAGAAGAGGAAGAAAATTGGAGTAGAAGAAAGGAAATGACTCAAAAATAGCTGAAATGTCAGATGTTATTAAAAAGCCTCCACCCAGAGAGAAATAATGACTGATGAGAACAGGGATATGATGGGGGAAGCTGAACAGCTGGAGAACAAGTGGGATGGGGAGCAAGCACCTGAAAATGGCTCTGCTCATCCCTGAAAGCCACCCTGGTGACTACAGTGGTGGGCTGACTTCTGGAGGTGTGCCTGGTGTGACCTGTGAGAAATTTAGGATGCTTTTGGCTGTGCCAGCAAGGAAGGCAAGAGCAGCTGCAGGAGACAGCAGCCCCAGGCCAGCCTCACCCCCCTGCAGACCAGCAAGCCCTCTAGGAGCTGCCGTTAAATGCCTCCATATTTTGAAGCATCCTTCACAGAGGCCCTCATCCTGCTCTCCGGCCACTCCTGGGCCATGCTGCCACTGTACCACGTCACAGGGTCCCTGCTCTGACTGCCTGAGCAGCTTTCTCAGGGTGCTTGCAGCACCATCAGCACAGCCACAAACCCAGCTGCCAGAATCCCAAGCAGAAAAGCAAAGTGAGCAGTCCCTCTGGCATCCTCTGCAAAGGGTCACCCATGCCTCCAGCCCCCTACGGACCACCCCACCCTCAGAGGAGCTGAGCCAGAACATCTGCAGCCAGGGTGGAACAGGGCCAGGACTGCAGCCTCCAGCTGTAGCCGGCAGCAGCTGGTGCCTACGGTGCCTACGTTAGGCAAGCACAAGCACGGCCTTGCACGGCCCCGGCTTTTTCAGGCTGCTGCGGTGACAGCCAGGGAGAGGAGTGTCTGGGCTGTATCAGTGTCACGCAGCATTGCGGGCTCAGTGGCTGCCGCTCCAGAGCAAAGGTAGCTCCATCCCAGCCTGGGAGGTTGAGCTGAAGTCATGCTGCTCTTGCTCTTCCAGCGCTGACACAAAGCCCCTTTCCTGCTCCCAGCGCGGGGGCAAGCTGGCGCTCCCCAGCTGATCTGCCTCTCCAGCATCTCACAAGCAGCAGCGTGAGGAGTTTTGCAGGCAGGAGCCGCTCAGATTCCCCGCAGCAGCCTCCCTTCTTGGCATCTCTCTCTATCACTTTCCCAGCTTTCTGTGAGCTGCATTTGCAGATAACATCCTTCTGAAACCCCTCAGCAGAGACCTCGATGTGCACACACCCAGCTCCCACCCCAGCTATCCACAGAGGTAGACACGTGCGTGCTAAGCCTTGCTTTGGCTCCACATTAATATGCATATGATATGGCCGGAGTTGCTCTGAATCTGACAATATTCGCTTTTTGGAAAACAACAAGAAGCAAGAGTCCAACTGCACACATCTCCCTGCCGGAGCAAGGCTGAGGGCAGCTGGGAGCCAGGAGCTGCAGCTGCACAGAGGCCAGACTCTTTCAAACCCAGACCATCATCTTCAGAGGAAGACAGAGGCAATAAAACTGTCACAGCAGCCACCATCGCCTTCTCCTTAGCAGCATCCTCCTATCACCACCAGTCCGGACCACCTCTCTCCAGCCAGCCTGCTCTGGTTACTGGTGTTATTACCACCTGTCCTGTGCCCATGACTCCTCACAGATTTATGAAAGCTTTGGGCACTACCAAGTGCACTTGGCAGCTGCCTCAGAGCGGATCAGCCTCAAACCAAGCCAAGGGGGGATGGAGAGGGGCAAAAGGAGACCATGAAGGTCCCCAACTGCCCCAAAGACTGGTTAACCTGGACACTCATCAGCATCTCCCAATCATTTGGGGATAAATCCTGCTAAATCTCATGCTTTTGGGAGAACAGGCTCAGGCAAATCTCCAGCTCACCAGCGACTAGATTGTAGCTGCCCCATGGTCACTCTCCTTGTGTACACACTTGCATTGAAGGAAAGAGGGTGGAAAAAGCTGAGGGTGAAGGCAGTACATGGGAAAAACCTTCTACTTCCTTGTCCACAACAGGTTTTTGGCATTTTGAGGCACACCAGGTCAGCACACGTGGAGCCTTGGAAGGAGAAAATCTGGGCACTGAGTGATGGATGACCTACTGCATCTTGGTCTGATAGACCAGGGTGGCTCTTCCTGGTAAGTCACTACACTTGTCCCCACCTGGGGCAGTGGCAGTACCTGCCTGGCATCTCCAATGGCTGGATTTCCTCCTACTTGCAGTGGAGAGCTACTTGGGGGAAACCAAGTAGCCAGTGTCTGCCAGCTATGCGGGGCTGGTAGCTGGTTTCCTCACCTTTTAAGCCTCCAAAACATACTTTTCTTCCCCCCCGCCCCTAGACTGAGGGAATTATCAACGCTTGTGCTCATGGCCTGACCATATTGCAGCAGGGTGTAGAACTCCCAGCTACCAGCCAACTCTGTTAGCTGTGTGTGCCTCAAGCCTGTGCTCGCCCACTGCTCCAGGAAGCATTTACAGCTCAGAAATTAACTCCCCCAGCAGTGTAAGGGTTTATTGCATAGAGATGGAAAGAGGAAAATCCAAATACCTTCAATTCAAAGTCTCCTAAGAAACACATCCATTTAGAGCATCACTCATGTTTTATAGCCTCAGCACCTCCCAGCTATGCTGAACCTCTTTTCACATCCATTGCATCCAGCACGGCTCCAAAATCCCCCAGTCAATGCCACAAAGCCAGTAAGCCAGTTTTCCACTTCACCCCAAGATCACAGCACATGTTATTAGCCCCTGGCTTCATTTGTAGACCAACAGATGAGCTCTCCCTGCCCTGCCAGTAAGGTCAAGAGGCTGAAATATGCTGAAGAAAAAAAGCCTGCTTGCTTCCAAGTTACACACCAGTCTGTCCAGTGCCCTGCATGAACTGCAAACACCAGCATGCCCTCTGCATCACCCATTACAGAGAGAACCAGCTACTCAAACTGAAGCAGTCAGTCCCCTTCCCTGTATTCCACATCTCAAAGCCAGACATGCAAATGCAAATTATGTATTTACTGCAGAGGATGTAATAGACACCTGGGGCACACACACGGAGGGTATAACAGGAACGAAGTGCAGTACACTGTGTTATCAAGAGCTCCTAAAGTGGGCAGGTACTTGAGCACAAGAGCATCTTCATGGGCAGTGTTGGGGAGACAGGTCTGTTCACCTCTGCTCTCCTCACCACAGGGACAGCTCAGGGGCTTGGAGGGCTCCCGCGATGGGCTGGAAGGGATTTTGGAGTGCCTTTCCCGTGCCCCGAGATGGCCAAGCACACTTGGCCTGCCCTTCCCTGGGAAGGTCACCAACAACAATGGCATTTTCTTTGGCGGTCACTGAGGGTCCATCTCTTTGGTGAAAGGATGCGTTTTGCGGGGTATTTTGCTTGATGCTACATCAGGGATGAGTTTCCCCACCTGGACCCTGCTTCCCTGAACACTACTGCACCCCTGATTAACACATTTCACAGCACAGAGAGTAAAAGTAATAAATGTTCATTTACCCCAAAGATTGACACAGCTGCTTCATTACTTAAAGACCAGATTTCAAGAGCAGAATTTCACCCTTTGTAGCATAACAGATGTCCTGCACTGAGCCATGCAGCAATACTTAAATAAAAAATGGTGGCTGTACAATAGCCAAGTCATTTGAGAATTAAAGCGCTGGTATTTTTAGGCAGCAGGAGTACGTGTGGGAGAGATCTCAAAGTGCAGGCTGATGCCATTTACTGCAGGGCAGTTAGAATTAGATTTATTGACGACGTGTGATTTGAAAGCGACACCAGCGCTCATGAAGAGCCACGCGGTGATCAGCAATGCTGAGGCTTATTTCAGCTTCATTTTAAGAGACAAAATTTCTTTACATACATGCAAATATGAAGGACATGCAGAACGAAAGCCATTTCTACTTGCAGAGATGCTCTCATTGCCATCTCCAAAAATGGCCACTGCAAAAGACTTGTAACTAAATTAACTAGAAGCAGATGATCAAAAAGGGGAAAAATGCTCTTTTTTTTTAATACGGCAGCCCCAAAGTGTTGGCAATAATCAAATGATTATCATCCAGGTTTTGATGCTGGGAAGGAGGAAAGAGAAGCCTCTCTTCATCAAATACTAGCTGCTCTCTGGGTGTCATATCTGGATACCAGACAGCTAACAGCAGCAAAGCAAACCCTTTCTGGACCTGGGCTCAAAGGAAACACAGCTCTGATCTAGAAAGATGAGCCTTCTGCCTCCAATTAAACACTTACTAGATTAAAATTAGTTAAGTCATATTATTCTGCACATGGCAACTGGAGAGCCCAATCCTCTGGAAGGGTTCAGGGAGGTGTCTCTCCAAGGGATGCTTGCAGTGACCTTAGAGACCTCGTTCTGTCCCCTGTGTCTCAACAAAGCTTGCAGGCACCTGCCTCCAGGTGCTGCGATGCTGGGGAGGAGTGAGGGCAGCAACTCTCCAAAGGCAGACAGGAATCTGCAGGACTTCCACTTACCCACAGTCTAGCACAGCCAAGTTTTCCAAGTGGCAAAGCAGCAGACAACATTTGGTTTGCTCAACAGCTCCATGGGTCCTTTAGGGGCTTGGGTTCACAGCTCCTCTGCCCTCACAAAGCTTCCCGCAATCCTCCCCAGCCTGCCTTAGCCAAAATGCCTGGCTCGCTCTCACCATGCAGGCCTGGCCCTGCCTGCCTCCTCACTGCAGATGTGGTCCCCCTTTGCTCATGCCAGTAGTGCATCCATGGCTGGACATTGCCACTGACGTCCCCAGACATGCAGCAACTACCAGGGTGGCACAGGGACTGGATCTCTGCTGCAACCAGCAGCTCTGCAGGGGGATGCAGCTGACGGAAATGCCATCCTCAGCTGGGGTAGGAAACACATTATCGGCACAATGGGATGGCAAAGGCACCGTCAGCGCTATGTCCCAGGGATGCCCACCCTGGCCGACCCACACTAGCCCTGGCCAGAAATCAGCTGCGGCGACACCAGGAAGCCCCATGGAAACAATCTCTTGTGCATACACAGGAGAAAAGCGGTATCTGGCTGTGCCGCCCTCACACTTCATTCCCACCACCCCTTCCTGAGAGCAGAGAACTCAGCTTTGCAGCATGCCAGGGGAAGCAAACATAACAAGAAGACATTCAGCACCACAGCTACCTCATCCTGCAGAGAAACTGTCCAAGACGCTGTGGCACTTTCCAAGCCTCAAACCGATGCCGTGTTCCAATGAGCCTTGAAATGCTGCCCTGTGCTCCCCAAACCTAGGTCTCACCCAGGGAGACCCACAGTCTAGCTGGGTGCTCCCTTGGATGAAGCAGGAATTTCAAGCCACAGTGCTTTCCACCACCCCAGGGACACAAGGCTCAGGTCTGTCCCTGAAGGACCAAGGACAGGAGGGTGCAGATCCTGTAATTCCCTGGCTGTGGGGCTGGCCTGACCTGAGCTCCCTGAGTGGGCTCGCAGGACAGTGAGCCATCAAGGCGCTTTATGAGAGCTCACTCCCCCAAATAAGAACATCATCTTGCAACTTCACCCAGAGAAATCACACTCGCACAAGGTACTTGCAGGTTATGTGGGACAGTTTGGGACCAGAATAACTTCCTTTCCTGGCTGATCAGTGTGTGAATAAATCAGCCACAGCCAAAAATAACCTCTGGACCTTTTCTGACTCCTTCCTCCAAAGCAGTTTTGGAGGGATGCTAGAAAGAGGCCAAGATCTAGTTAGTACAGCTGCCAGACACTGAATTATGGGGCAGATTAACTGGATTATCGAGGCTGTAAACTTTGTACAAGCCCATCTCTTTCCCCTCACTGTCTGCAGCCCCTGGCACCATGAATTTCTGCAAGGGGAACAGCAGTAGGCACCACCACCAGACCTCATGCCTAAGAGCTTCAGATCACGTTTATGACACCTGTTTTAATGCCACAGCAAGGCTACAAATATCTTTCCTGATTTTGGAAGCCAGAAAGGCCAGGCTTTGGCAGGAGAGGATCTGTTTGAAGATGTACTGCACTAATGAGACTCCCAGAAAGGTGAGCGCTGGGCTGGAAGCACGGCCAAACATTCCCCTTTCCCCAGGCTCCAGCTATCTGGTGTGCAGCCCAAGAGATAGCCTACCTCTTGCCTATCAAACCCCTCAGGGCACCACGCAGCAGCCAGCCCTGCAACAGTGCGTTTCTTCTGTCCCAGAAGATCAGCTGCATCACAAACAATGCTAGCCAGGGAGGTAAAACCCATTCGTAATTATGGAAAAAATTCATTTCTGCCAAGGAAAGGTGGAAACAGGAGCTTTAAATCAATGTGCCTGGTGGATGGGCAGCAATTTTGGGAGTGGGTCGCTTCCGGTGCTGTGCCATCCTGCCCTGACGATGGATCCTCTCCCCTCTGGGATGCTGGATGGAGAGTCCAGGCAGGAGAGCATCCTTCCCTGCTGCACATCCCCGCGGCACAGCACTCGCTATTTAAAGCTATCGGCCGCACGTTGTCAACGTCTCACCTCCCTGCAGAGGATCTGGGCCCATGCCCCAGCGTTTCCTGGCCTGACACTGCCTCCGTGACCCCCAGCATGCAGTGGCAGGGGCTCGGCACAGCTGATGCTGCCTGGGAGGCTGCAGGGGAGAGGGGCATCACACAGCAAAAAACCCTGGGAACTGCCCGCTCCTGGAAATTGGTCACAACAGACAGGAGGATGGGGGAAATGAGCTCTCATTCACCGCTTGCTTTCTTCTTCTTTTTTTTTTTTTTTTTTTTTTTTTTTTTTACACACACACACACCACACACCCCCCGTTTGTTTTTTTTTTTAATGCAATTAAAGGCAGCCACCCAGCCGGTACTTCCTCGCGCTTGCCAAGAGAAGCGTGGCAGAAACTGAAAACCGGGAGCTGAAAAAAAATATCTATCTGCATTTCAGATAAATTCCAGCCTTGTCAGTCCTGCAGGATTACAGTGCTGGAGAGAGCGACCCATGAGCTGATTTAAAACACCAGGGTGGAGATTCAGGAAAGGAAGGGCAACTTGGAGGACACAGGGTCAGCCCCCTCCTGGCCAGCGACTTTTGGCCCTGTCTTTTGGAGAAGGTTTGGCACCCAGCTCCAAGATCCCTCCACCTCCCCACTGCAGGATGGAAATCGCTGCACTGCCAGTGCTGCACAGGGGCTGAGGGGCAGGCAGCGTTGCTCTATGCACAGCTTTGCACATAAATGAGAGAGAGAGAGAAACACCCACTTCATTCCTTAGGGCATCCTCACCTCACAAATTAAATGGAGGGCTTTACGATGTCCCCACAAGGATTTTAACCTGCTTGACCACAGCCCAGAAAAAAAATCCGATTATATCAGCACAACTTTTTTTAGCAAAGAGCCTTGAATCATTTTTCACTACTTCTACTCCAGATGGGCCCAAATGCGGACCTGTTCCCCAACACTGCAGTTGTTTCATGTGATATTTTCCCTTCCAAATGCCAACTCGTGTGTGCACACCCACACGTGCACCCACCTCCAAGCCTTTTGGCATCATTTGCTCTGAGAAGGGCCCTTTAAGCACTGAAAACTCCCAACCACATCCCTCAGGAGCTTGGTCAGGGCTTGGATCCACTTGTGGAGCCCAGACCAGAGCCCTCACCCTCAGTCAGGACCATCAGTCACCCCCATACTTGGTGCTTGGCATTTCACAGAAAGCACCTGTGAAGTAGGGGGTTGTTACTGCCTTTACACCTCTCTGGTAAGAAAGCTGGGCAATGGACTCAGCATCCTTCCCCTCCAGCTACCAGCCCGGAGACCTCCCAGCTCACTTTTGAGAATCACCTGGGAAACCTCAGACTCACCAAAGCATTCTTTAGGAAGAAATTAATTGTAAAACAAGGTTTCAAGGTTTGCTAAAAAAATCCAGTATATGTCTGCTTGGCTGGAAAACATGAAATGGCAGTGGACAGATACTTGCGCTGAAGTCATTCCTTGTCCCCAGAGAGTGGAGACCTCCAGAAGCATTTCCAGTTGGACCCAAGTCTGGGTTCAGCACCCTCTGAGGTTTCAGGGCTGCCTCCCTCAGCTTCAGCGCAAACTCCCACCTCTAACAGAGTATTTAGGCTCTCTCTTCACACTGACTCACGGCCATGATCTCCCCAGCCAGCACACCACGATCCCATCATCTGCCCAGCTCGCACTCACTCAGCCTCCTTCTCCTCACACTACCACACTTGTGCCTGTCCCTATCCCCCTGCACCCCAGCAGGAGCTGCCTGAAAGAGCAAGGCTTGAAAAAAAGGGCCCTCAAAAGATACGGGCAAGGAGGTTTTGAGGGTGTTTTTTACTGGCAGCACGTTCTTAGACAATTGAGACCGGCAGGAACCCAAATCTCCAGCAAGATCAATCCCCGAGCATCTGCTCTTCAACTGCTGGCAAGCGTGGAGGCACAGCTGGACCAAGCCACTGGTACAGAGCAAGACCTCCTCGCCCTCGCCATGAAGCCAGAAAGCTGCACAGAGATGGACAAGCCATTTAATCCCACATTGGCCAAGTCACAGCTGAGCTGGCCACCCCGGAAAGCCAGATCACCAGTCCCACCATCAATTTCTCAGAAACCTGCTAGTTTAGGGGCTCCCCATCACCCTCCAGCTGGTGATATAAGTCCCAGCCAACCTCTGGTCTGTCTCCTTGAAAAGAGATGTAGGAGAAGCAAGCACCAAAGCTGGGAAGTCGTCTGTGCAACTGAACACCTCTGGGTGCCACGGGGACAGCACCAGCATCCTGTGCTGGCAGCTCCCTGACAAATCTCTAGGGAAGTCCCTAGAGATCAGTCCTGTTTCCCAACCAGCACTGTCCTGAGATGCAGGGAGCACCACATTGTGGTATCCCCAACAGCACAGATACCTAAGACTCCCAGACCATCAGAGCTATGAAAACACTGACTTTCCACCTCCTGGGCAGGTTTCTGGGCAGCACTGCAAACAAGAAACTCCTGAATCACATGGGCACACTCATCCAGGTACCAAACTCCAGCTCACACCTTGCCTCTGTACCAGCTCACGCTCGCGAAGTGGCGTGGTGGTATCAAACCCACCAGGAAAACTTCATTCCAGCGTATGAGCAGATGGTGGCAAACGAGCTTAAATGAATACTTTGCCAACCCTGACTTGGCCAAAACCAGGGCGTCCCCAGAAGGTTTTGCACAGCTTTAACAAAACCCAGCTTCCTAAGCCAATTGCTGTTATAATGATGCAATTTAGGGGATAAACAAGCCCTTAAAGGCTGGTTATTCAGGAGAAAATCATGGTGTCTGGAGGCAGCTTGCCACAGCTGTGATGAGATGGCACCAGCTGACAAGAGGATGGGAACCAGTGTGAGCACAGCTGGAGCTAGCCAAGCTGGCTGGATGCTCACTGGGCTGGTCCAGCCCTGAGCACAGTGGGCATCTGCCCAGTGCCAATGTCCAGGCTGGACCAGCTTGGTGAGCATCTGCCCAGTTCCGAACTGGACCAGCTTGGTGGGCATTTACCTTCTACCAAGCTCCAGGCTGAACCAGCCCCATGAGCATCTGTCTAGCCAGCATCCCCATGAGCTGGTCCAGCCCAGAGCTCAGTGCCAAGCAGACACTCACTGGGCTGATACAGCCCAGAGTTTTGCACTGGGTGGATGCTTGCAGGGCAGATGCTCGAGGGCTGGAGACAGTATTCAGGGAGGTAGGGGGATACAGTGTGGGGAAATCAGAGAAGCAGAAGGCCAGGGTAGGGCCAGTCTCACCAAGATGCCTTCCCCCCCTCCTCACTGTAAGGTGGCAGCATGAGGGGGATGTGGGGGGGTGCAAAAGGACAGCTTGGGACCATACTGAGGGGCTTCCAGGGGCAGAGAACAGCTGAAAACCCCTCCCCACTCCTGAGTTACAGGAACCACTGCCCCCCCCCCCAAATCACGCAGCCTCAGGGGAGGTGGATGTGCCCACCCCTTCACCCCTCCTGCCTGCACACCCAGCGGGGATGGGGGAGCACATCTGCCTTCTCAGCCCCCTGCCTTGTGGCCAGCTGTGTGTGTGGGGTGAGCAAACCCTTGGCTCAGATGCCCAGCCTGGGGGTAATGTCAAGGGACAGCAAGTCCCCCCACAATCCAGATAGGGTGTGAGGATGACATCCCTCCAGCTCAGATGTAACCCAAGGGAAATGGAGGAGCTCAGCACACCGCCTGACCCAGACACCCCCTCCAAGGGGTAAAGGGGTGGGAGACAAAGCACCCCCGGACTGAAGCAGCCCCTCCTGGGGGCCAGAACATCCCTGCGGGGCACCGCAGGCCAGAGCATCCCAAGCCCAGCCCCACCCGGGGGACAATGGGGAGCAAAGCCCCACCAGCTCACCCCCACGGGAGGGCGCAGAGCATCCCTTCGAGGGAGGGGGGGCAGAGCATCCCCGAGAAGGCAGAAAGGGTAGAGCCTCCCGAGTCCAGCCCCACCAAGGGGGCAGAAGCGAGGCTGAGCATCCCCTACCCAGCCCCTCTGGGGGACCACGGGGGCAGAGCGTCCTCCGCCCGGTTCCGCGTGGGGCGAAGCATCCCCCTGGGCAGCATGGGGCCGCCCGGCCCCGCCCGCACTCACCGACCGCCGAAGTCGCTGGAAGCCGCCGCCGCCACCGCGCCGCTGCCTCCCGCTGCCCGCCCCGCCCCGCCCCTGCGTCAGCATCCCCGCCTGGCCACGCCCCGCTGGCCACGCCCCGCGGGGTGAGGTAGGGGTCGGGGGGCTGGGGGGACAGGAACCCCCCTGGGAAGGGCATAGAACTCTCTTGGGGGGCAGGAACCTCCTTGTGGTTTAGTAGCCCCCAAGGGGGCAGGACTCTCCTGGGGGGCTTGTGTAGCCCTGGGTGTCCCTTCCCTCCCCCTCCAGCTGCAGAGACCACCACCGTGTGGGAGCAGAGATGGGCCAGGCGGTGAGCCCCATGCTCTGCCACATCCCCTTCCTCGCCATGCCGAGGCCCAGCTCTGAGCTGTGGGGGGGAACAAGGCACATCGCCCCTCCTGGTTTCGGTGGCAGTGGATGTGCGAGGCTGTACCATCGCCCTTGGCTCCTTCCCTGGTGAGGGTCTCTTGCACCCTAAAATGGGATTTGAGACAGAGGCTGCCCAGGAACTGCAGCGGGAGCAGCTGAAGGGCTAACCCACCCCAGCATCCTACCCCACACAGGGAGACATCGTTAACAGATAAGTGATTAATTTGGGGCCCCTGAAATCACAAGATGCCACTCCTCCCCTCACACAGCCCCAGCATCCAGCCCTCACCAAGGAGCTCTTCTCAGCAAGACAGCTGGGAACGAGTGGGATCACCGGCATCGTCAGGGAGCAGCACCAGCTCCATCATCGCACCGGGCTTTATCAGGGACATTGAGCTCATTCATCAGTATTTTTGCTGGAGAACTTTGGGGAGGTCTCAGACAAATACCCTCAACCTGCTAGGGGAGGAATTGTGCTGGATCTGAATCCCAGCCAGACTCAGAAACAACTGGCTTTGTATTGCTTCATTAACATCCTGGTAAAATTTTATCTGTTTTCCACATGCCAGAGTTTTCCAAGCCAAGACAACCTCTACTTTTCAAAAACAATACTGTGATATGGTTCTCGAATGATGATGATAAATAGCATAGTCCAAAGAAAACATTTTCAAGTACCAAAGAAGTGGGTAAAGCCATCGGAGCCAGGATCTGGTTGTATTAACTGCCATTCCCCTTAATTTGATTCAATTGTTTTAAAAACAGATGAATTAGAAATAGCATTTCTGTCAAGGAATGGCCTTTCCTGTCTGGGATGATCAAAAGTCTTCTCAATCATCAGGTATGTTCTTTGCTGATAAAATGCTCTTAACATATTTTAAGAAATGCTGAGAGAAAGAAATGTAGTCAGGAACATAAGTTACACACACTGTTAGCTCCTGGCTGTGCCTGGAAAGCAGAACAAATGTGGATTCCTGCGTACCCTGTGCATTGCCTTGTTTCAGGGAGGCATGAGAGGTGAAGCCACAGCCCTGAAAGCATCTCACCGCGGCCCCAGCCTCCCAAGAGCTGAATCATCTCCTGTGGTCTTGTAGTAAAGGAGCACAGGTGGAAAATGCAGCACTCTGGGGGCTGATCGGTGCCTGCTGAAGGAGGGAGAGCCAGACAGGGCTTGTGCTCTTCTGCTGTTGTGTAAATTCCAAAGGAGGGGAGTGGGACCCACCAGCCTCCCGGTTTGGACTCCTCCAGGACTAGCCAGGACTCCCAACCAGCATCTGCTCTTGGTGGTGCCCAGATCCCCGATTCAGCATGGCACTAACATTCAGCCGGTCACAGGCCCCAAAATTTCCATCAGACTCTGGGCTACTGTTCCCATTTTCTCTTTGTGGATCCTCTTTAAGTGGTTTCTCCCCCATGAGGTAGCATCACTTCTTCAACAAGCATGGAGTACCCGATCTAGCCCTAAAAGAAATAGTAAATGGTTTACAGCTGGTGACCACCCATGACTGCACCCGCAGGTGAGGTGACACCCACCATGAACACATGGGATGGGCACTGGGAGCTGGTGGTGCAGGCTGCGCTCCCAGTCCCTGGTCAGCAGCTTTCTGCAGGGTGATGGTGAGCTTTGGCTGAGGCACCCCAGGGTGGTGGCGGACAGCCAGGGTCGGGGGCATGGCTGGAGCCAGGGATTTGGGGAGTGGAGGGGAGCGGGAGGGGGATCACACAGATGTTGGCACTGGGGAAGTGCTCAGGGGGACAGTGGGCACGAGTCGTTGCTGGAAGGGGTAATTGCTTCAGAGCCCCTTGTTACTGAAAGGACTGGGGGATGGACTGGTGATGCAGGTACCTCAGGGTCCTTGTGACTGGGAGGACTGGAGGGAGCCGTTTCCTCAGAGGCCCTCATCACATGGGAACACTGGCAGGCAATTACCTCAGAGGTCCCCATTACTGGTAGGACTGGGGACCCAGTTACCCCAGAAGCCCTTATTACTGGGAGAACCAGGGGTGGAAATCCCCACTGGGGCGCGCGCCTTGTTATGTGTGTGTGAGGTGACTACCTCAGAGGTCCCTGTTACCTGGAGGACTGGGGACCCAGTTACCTCAGAGGCCCTCATTACTGGGAGCACTGGGGAGCCAGCTATCCTAGAGGCCTCTGTAACTGGGCGGTGATGGGAGGCAATTACCTCAGAGACTCTCATTACTGGAAGGGGAGCTATCCCCTCAGGTGCCCTTGTTACTGGGGGGGGCGATTACCTCAAGGACCCTCATTACTGGGAGGTCAGTTACCTCAGGGACCTTCGTTATTGGGGGCGTTAACCCTCAGGGACCCTCGTTACTGAGGGGGCCAATTACCTCAGCGCCTCTCGTTACTGGGGGGTGTCCCCTCAGGGACCCTCGTTACTGAGAGGATAGACCGCTGGTACTGGGGCTGTTCTTACTGGGAGGACTGGGGCGGCAGGGGGCGCCACCCAGCGGCAGCACGCAGAGCTACCCCTCCCGTGCCTCCGTGACGTCAAAGCGGCGCGCCGGCGGGGTCGCGGTCGGATGACGTCATGGTCTCGCGCGGGGGCGGCGCTGTCCCCGCTGTCCCCGCGGCCCCGCTGCGGCCCGGGCGGGACATGGCCCCGCGCGGCCGCCCCGCCGCCGCCGCCATGCCCAAGAGGGGCGCCCGCAAGCGCCTCAAGTTTCGGGCCGATGATGTGTGCTCCGAGCGCGGTGAGGGCCGGGCCGGAGGGGAGCGGGGCCGGGCCGGGCCTGCAGCGGGGCCTGGGAGCAGCGGGGCCCGGCCCTGCCGGGGGGGGGCCGGCCTAGGCTGGCCCGAGAGCGGCGCCTGGGCCGGGGTCAGGGCCCGAGGGACGACGCGGCCTCGCCCGAGGGATCGAGGGGCCTGGGCCTGGCCTGGGCGAGGGGCGATGGGGACGGCCCAGGCTCAGCGGGAGGTGGATCTGGCTTGATGTGGGAGTGTGGGAACCAGCTGTGTTGGGCTGTGGAGGAGGAGCCTGGGCCGGGGGATCAGTCGGGCTGCGTGAGGCGCGGCGTGGGGCTTGGCGCTGGGTGAGGTGGAGGGAGGCAGAGACCCGGGCTGGGCAGGGGGGTGGGTCCCCTGGCCTCCTAGACTGTTGGGCGGGGGTAGAGGCCTGCTGGGGCTCCTGGCCTGCTGCTGTCTGCCTGGGTGCATTTTCCTGCTTGTGCATCTCCAGCTCAATCCTCTGTTCCTGTGGGGAGTGTCCCCTTGAGGGATTGCAGCTCTTAGACCTTCTATCTCCCCCCTTATAATCTGTAATCCTGCTGACGCCCTGTCTTCCAACTCTCCTTCAGTGACGGTGGCAGATTATGCTAACTCAGATCCGGCTGTTGTGAAATCTGGACGGGTGAAAAAAGCCGTGGCCAATGCAGTTCAGCAGGAAGGTGAGTCTACGCTGGCCAGTTTGCCTTCCCCAGGCTGCCTCCCTGTTTGCTGGCCTCTGCATGATGTGGGAAACTCCCCTTCCATGGCCTGAGAAAATCTGTCTCATTTAGTGCCTGAAAACAAGTCTCTGTCTCTCTGCAGAGTGAGGTATTAAGGATCTTAGGAGGTTTTACAGAAAGCCTGTCAGAAGTCCAGTAAGAATTGCTGAGTCTTTGTTAGTGCCTGAAATAGAGGGTCTTTTTCCGTTAACTACCGGGTGTTACCTCATGCTTGAAACAGAAAATAACATTGATGGGAGTCTTTTTACCTCCTGTAAAACTGTAGACAACTTTATTAGCAGGTAAAACTCTTTGCAGTGAGAATAAGGTTATGATAGTTCTGGCATATTTGTTTGCCCCTCCCTGTGCTGTGAGCTGCAAGGTCTTTTGAGGGTGTTGCTGTTTCCTTGGTGAACTGTATAAAGGAGTTTCCTGGAAAGGTATTGTAATAAGTTGTTATCTACTTCCTCCTTGGTTTTTAGCTTCTGGGAACATTTGGAACCAACACACCCTGTTTGCTATTTGGGCCTCAACTTCTAAATGTAGCTGGTCACATGTGTTGCAGGTGAATGGTATTACATTGACAGTGACAACTGAACCCTTCATATAGGAAAACTCTTATTATATTGCTGAAATCTTACACCTTTAAAGAAGATATGCTCTTTGCAGGAGTGCCTGTCATAGGGAAACTGTATGGGGCAGCTATGCTGGTAAATACCCTTTTTAGCAGCTGTTTCTCAAGCTTTTAAGATCAGGGCACCTCCCTCTTCTGTCACCTCCTTTGGGAGGGGGTTTCCCTCTTCCCATTCCCTCCCCTATTCATCCTTCTGTATTCTGTTTCTCTGAGGCAGTGGCTCAAAGTATTGCCCTTCAGTATTATACCTGGCAAACTGTTGTCTTTTCTTTCTCCCTGGCCCACCACCCTGAGTCCTTGCATCCAGCATTACCTGCTTTGTCCATCTTAACCCCTCTCCTACCATCCTGCTCTGTTTCTGGCTCACCTCCATGCTATCTAGATGACTCCAGGTCACGGCAGTTCCCTGCCTACCCCTTTCTCAGGTCTTTGCAGTGCAGAATCACTGGGGCTTTCCCTTCCTTATGCCGGGGATCCTCTGGATCTCTCCTTCCCAGCCCCAGGGCTGTGCTACAGCCTTATCTGGTGCAGTCCTGACGCATGCTACAGCCTTATCTGGTGCAGCAGGCCACGGCCATGGGGATAGCAGGCAGCCGGGAGGAGATGGCAGCCTCTGCCCAGGGAGCTTTAACCTTTGGCCTCACGCACCTCCTGTCTCTTGGCTCCAGGTAAACATTGCACTTTGTGCAGCTGCCCGCACGTGGGGAGCCAACCTCACGGGGAGGGAAGCAAAGGCCAGGTGGAATTTTCCTGAGCTTTTTTCCTCCACATCCTAACCCCCAGGGGTGGGGTGGAGATTAGGACAGTGAGATGAAGGGGAAGTGCCTCTGCAAGGTTGCAGTGCAGTGTGATTCGGGACTTGTGTGGTCGACTTAGATGTTGATCTTTCCTTTGCAGAGTTTGATGGTTCCTGTTTCTAAACCTCTCTCTGAGTCTCTTGTCAGTTGCCCTCTCTTGCTTGGCTGTATTTGATTTCATAATTTACTGTCATTTGTGTTGACATCTATTTTTCTTTTTGCCTAAGAAAGGTCTTGTAGAGAGGGCGGTATGATTTGACAGCGAGGAATGCCACTGGCATGAATGTATAGTGTACAGTGTAAACTGTGCAAAGTGAGGCAGAACTGCTTTAGCAAAGCACTGAAGTATCTCTAGTCAGTGGGTACAATCAAGCTCTTTCTTAAGACTGTCTTTCCAGCTGCTGTCTTACCATTTCAGAACCTTGTTCTGTCATTAGAAATGAGAACATTTCTTGCCAGAGTTTGTTTAGTAAGTTCTCGATTTCCCCCAAACCCGCTGCTCTGTCCCTTTAATTCAAATAGCATGTCTTGCTCTCCAGTGGCTCTGGTGACTGTAACTGAAGTAGAAAACCATCCTGGGCTTCAGTTTGTGCTGGGTTAGAAAAGCTTTAGCAGTGCAAGCCTCCTCTGGTGTAGTCAGGTGCCTTTTCTTCACCCAGTACATTAGGTTGAAATTCAGCTTTCTTGAATTAATTCTACAGACTATTTGCAAAGCATTTGTAATGCTGTTACAATGTTGGTCGTTATGACAGTGCCTCATGCAGCTGTAATGTAGGACCACATCTTCCTTTTTCAAGGATGCCATTACTGCCTCACACGTGTATTTTTCTGCCCTAATGAGCCCTCTGTTTCCAGATCAAGTTTTAAAAATAATATTTCCTAGCGGGAGTGTGTCTAAACATCTCCCCAGAGGCAGCAAAACCCAAAACCAGCCCAAAACCCAACTCATTCGACTTGCTCTTTTCCTCATTAGGCCAGAGTCTTTCCCTTCACTGGATTCTAGGGTAAGTGGAGCTCCTGTGTGCTTGGCGCTCAGTTATATTGCTGATGGATTGTGTGTCATCAGCCACAGGATCTCTATTCTGCTGAGTAGGGCATCTTCTCTGTGTTCATAGAGCAATTACAGAGTAGGTGCTGGCTTTATACAGGCTGAGCAGTGGTCATTCAAAGAAGCTCTGGTGTGCAGGGGAACCAGTTAGCTCTGTAGAAAAAGAGCCTGTTGTTCTATTCAGTTGTAAACAGCTTCAGCTAAACCAATGGAATCATCTGCATAATGTGCTGTTAATCATCCTCATTGTTCATTCTTTAAAACAAAAAGCTGAATGATTATGTTTCCAGTTCTCTTACCCTTACTAATCTTTCTCTGACAAGGTAATCCTTGAGCCCAGGATTTACTTGCTTGTGTCACTCACCAGAAAGCTTTAATGCAGTTAGCATTCTTAGCTGTGGCAGTGGTTCCACTGAAATATCTCCTGAACTCGGATCACCTTTTCCTCTCTGCTATTATACTTACTGTGGTGTTGCTTGTCATTCTAGTAAAATCCCTCTGTGGTCTGGAAGCTTCTTGCGTTCCTGCTGAGGAAGTTCTCTCCGTGTCAGGAGAGTCTTGTGACAGCAGTGATGAAATGGATACAAAGGAAAGCATCAATGGGCGAACTGCATCTAGAAAAAAGAAGAGCAAAAGACACAAAGGTATGGTTGCCAGCTTCTCCTGGGGGTCTCTGTGGGGGCTGCATCTGCATCTTCTGCATGTGTGATGTTAATGTTTGCTATTTACAGGCTAGTCGTGGGGCTCTGGGGCGTTCTGTAACTTGTATGTGCACAAAGAAATGCCAAGGGTTAAATCACTTTTAAATCTGCTGGGACTTGGTCAGAGGTGTTGCCTTTTCACAAAGGCAGAGCCTTGGGCATGAAATCAAAGCCTGAGAGCTCATTGCCTTCAGTAAACTTCCCTCAACCTTGGAAAACAAATGCTGCCCTTCAAAAGAGTTGTGAAACTTTGCCACTGAACATGTTACTTCATTGCACAAGTTGGTGAAAGAAGGGTTTGCTTTAGGGGGGAGAAAACCACTGCTGCTTCCAGGATGTATTTGTTGGCAAAATACATTGTCTTGAGGATGTTTCCAAGGCTGTGGTTTGTTACAAATGAGTTTAGAGGGCTCTTCTTCCAGCAAGGGAATTTGGCCCTAGTGGCATCATTGTATCTTAATTCCAGGGAGATAGATCTGTCAGCATTTACACTGTGTGCAACTCTGTAGAAAGCAATGTAGTATAAGCAACACACTGTTCTGCCACACAGTGGAATCCTGCAGGAATTTCTAATAACAGGTTGCTTTCAGGCTGAGAATTAAAATTTTAACTTGGTTTCTTGAGCTTAAGAAAAACTTAATTTTATTAATGCTGATACTAATTTATGTAACGTGTCAACATCCACCACTGCCTGTAGGTGCCCAGCACTCCTCTGGGACAGGAGTTTAATCTCTTTTATTATTACATCCTTCAGAATCCTGGGAAAATAAGAATATCTGAGCAGATAGTTATGCAGGTTATGAGTCTGGAAGGGCAGTATTCTGTTCTACCACAGCCTTGTCTTACTTCTGCTACATGTGTAGGGAAGAAAAAATGGTAACGCACCAGTGGTGCTTCTGGCTGCACTCTGCAGTTCAGCAGTTGGGTAGTTTGATGGCTTGAGTCAGAGCTGAAAGAGCAAAGGGGACATTAAGCCCGTTGTGGGTGTGCCTGCCATAATTCTGTAGTGGTGTAGGGAAGTGATTGCATCCAGAGCTTTCTTTGGCAATGAACGTAGCAATAAAGTACTATCCTCATCATGTGAGGACAAAGTACTGCCCTATGTTATTAATCTGCTGTCTCGGGGTTAGATCTGGCACCCTCAAGTTCTTAAACACCTCTTTTTAGGCCACTTGTTTGCAAACCTCATAGCAGTTCTTCTGTTAGACTGTGTACAAGTTGTATGTTTTCTTTCTCTTTTCTTGATGTTCCTAATGCTTGGTATTGTTTAGTTATTTATGTTCTTTAAAAGTATTTTTTCTCCTAAAGTTGGGGCAATGGCTGTGGAAAAACATGTGGTGTTGACTTAAAAACACTGCAGGAGTGAAAAGAGTTTCTGAACCTTCAGTTCTGGTTGAGCAGTTCTGACACCTCCGAGAGTTAGAACAGGCCATTCTGTTCATGTGAATTGTGTTAAAAGTTTCCCATTCAAGAAGCTTTGATGCAATTACAGATTTAAAAAAAGCAACTGATTAGCCAGTTGCAGAAGAGATTGCTTGCTCTCCCTAGCAGAGCTCCTACAAAAATATCATGACCATTTGAACAAAGAATTGACGAGCTTGGCAATGCCTTAATATTCAGGCACTTCTAGTGTAAAGCATTTTTTGAAGACCTGTTAAATGAATGATTTTGATAAAAATGCATGAGCTTGGCCCTCCTTTGCATGAAGTTGGCAAATACAGAGCCATCCAATTTTTTACTGCTCCACTTAAATGTTACTTCTCAGCTGTGAAAAGTTCAAGCATTGAAACAGGGTCCAGAAAGGCTGTGGAGTTTCCATCCTTGGATACAGTCAGAACTTGAATAAGATCCTGAACAAAATTATCTAACTCATCCTGCTTTGAGCTGGGCTGCTTGGACTAGAGACCTCCAGAGAATCCTTTCAACCTGAATTATTATTTGAAGCTGCCACCTTGCATACTTGTGCAAACAGTGCAGCAGGGACAAGTGATGGCATATATACAGCAAAGGGAAAGTGTAATGGTCGTGGGGACGGGCAAGAGCACACTGAAGAAGACCGGGGGCAGTGATAATGAAGTTGTACTAACTCGGGTTTGTTTGGCTGACTGTGTGTATATAAGTATTGCAGCTACTTACCCTGTGCTACAGGTAGTAAAGCACATGCCTCTAGATGTGACTGATAAAGAGGTTCTTTACTACACTAACGTACCTTCATTGCATTTAGAAAATCCTGATGGGGGTGGCGGAGAAGAATACCCCATCGATATCTGGCTGTTGTTGGCTTCCTACATTCGCCCTGAAGACATTGTCCGGTTTTCTTTGATTTGCAAGAAAGCCTGGACTGTTACTTGCACTGCCGCCTTTTGGACCAGACTCTACAGAAGGTGAGACTCTAGAGAATTTTTAAACTATTTGTAGGAGGCTTCAGCAGTGACCAGCTCTCTGCAGAGCTGTAAATAGGGAAATAACTCCCTGCAGGCTAGGGTCCTATAATGTTTGCATATTGACATGGTGATGCAGGCCTTGTTTGGCCAGGGGTTGTGGTATATTGCATCTGCTTTGGGTCCGGAAATAGATCTATGTGGCGTGTTCCTGGATGCTCTGTATAAAAATCTCAGAGCATTTTGTGCTTTTTTGCTAGCCATGGCCTACGCACTCCTGTTTGTAACAGTGTGCTTTGTGTGTAAAGCACTCAAAGTGTTTACAGTAAGGTCAGTGCCATTACCTTGCTGAAAACAGGCAGACATCCCTGATAGAAAACTTGCCCTGCCTCAAGCTTTGATCATGGCCACCTTCCTTTAATTTGGGTGACCTCAGAGAAACTAAGGTATTTTGAAGCTGTCTCAGTGGCAGAAGTAAGTTATAAATAAAGTAAGAGAAGAAGAGCAAAGAGGTGGTGAAAATGTGAAAGAAACCCTTCTGTCCTGTTGCATGTCAATTAGGGTTCCCTTCAGGACAGAACGTTTTCTTTACATTTCTTTGTCACCCAGGAGGCACAAGCAGCAGGAGTGCAGAGCAAGTAGCAGCCATGGTCATCCTCGCCTCTGGTTTTTATTGTGAATTTCCTTAGCAAAGGCTCCTTTGGCATCTGATCAAAGAACGACCCTCAAGCGCAGGCATTCAGATCGCTCAGGCAGTTGTTTGTAAGCGTGCTGTCAAGCTCAGCTAAAGCGAGTCCTTGAGAATCTGCTGGAATCTGCATGCAGGCCTTTGTGCATCCTGCAGCTAAAACCATGTGGTCTCTGGGCAAACTGCAAGGAGTTGTTGGGGAATTGTAGCGTGATAGGCTTATGTGTATGCTGAAAACCTCTCTGATGCAGGTAAAGTCTTTTAGACTGTCTTGTGATTTCATGTAGAGCAGTACAACACCCTTGAAGCACTCGGAGTTGACAAGAAGTCCTCTGATCAGATGTTCAGTTTTCTCTCAGCATTGATCTCTTCATAGCTCTCTCCTGCATGTCTCTGGCATTCTGACCCTTTAGCATGTGCTGGGTTTGTCGTTGGCTTTTCAGGCACTACAGTCTGGATGCGTACCTGCCTCTCCGCTTGCGGCCAGAGTCCATGGAGAAGCTGCACTGTCTCCGTGCGTGTGTCATCCGGTCGCTGTACCACATGTACGAGCCTTTCGCATCTCGAGTCTCCAGGAATCCAGCTATTCCAGACAGTACTCCCAGCACTTTAAAAAATTCCAGAGTAAGTGGAATCAGTAAGGACATTGGATATGTCAGAGATGTTGCTCTTCCTGCTTTTTGTTCTCTTTCTAAAAGAAAAATAGGTGATATTTAGACAGTGACCAGTGGAGCCTGGGTATAGGAGGGTTACTAATTGAATAGGGATTTTATAAGTGTGCTGGTTACTTGTATCTGTGTAGTTGCTACTGCAGAGGATTTTGGTTACTCTTCTGGGTAACTTCTGCCTAAGTCCTACCACAACATCTTTGTAATCAGCAAAAAAGCACTTCACTGAACATCAGAACTGCTAGGGATATTTGCAGCTCTCCCCGCCTCTGTTGCAAATTTGTTGCTGAAAGGAGGCTGCAGTAGGATCAGCTTTTATGTCTTCTGCTCTATTCTGACACTGTCTGCCAGAATACATCTTTTCTCTGTAGCAGGCATCTGGAGAGATGAGAAGTGACACCGATAGCCTCTGAAAGGGACTCATTTCATACTGCGTTCCTGTCGGTCATCCATCGACTTTGGTGTCTGGCCAAGGGAGGGTAGTGAGGTTGTGAGCATGGCAAGTGTGCAGAGCAAGTCTGCTTTGGGACTGGGGCTGCAGCTGTGTTGGGCTGTAAAGGGTTTGTCTCTGGTGTGGGCAGCCAATTCCCTTTGCTATCCCAGCTTGGAGCATTTGCATATCCATTCCTCTGTAATTGCTGTTGACCATTAACTCTGAAATGCCTGTGTCTCTTGTTTGGTTTTAACTTGCAACTGGCTGATACTTTGTGAGCAGCTTAAGCAACAATGTGAATTCTCCACCCTCCAAATCCAAAGTCAAAAACCTGTTGAATGAGGTTTTTGGAGCCAAACTGAAGTGCTTTTGGTTCAAGAGTTGTACTTTCTTCTCCATGCAAAAGAGAGCAACCTCATCTATCTGTACGGACATCTCTCCTTTCTTCCTTCCTATCCCTGAGTGAATACTGGGAAAAAAAAAAGTCATACCACTCAGGGAACATCCAGCAGTAACACAAGGAAGTCGTGCTGCAGAGCAGGAGAAAAGCACGCAGTTCTGTGTGTAGTCTTATCTCTGCATCCAGAGCTCTTCATTCTCTTCCTGAAACCCCAGTTTGGGTATCATCTTTCTTAAAAAATAAAAAATAAACAATAAACGTTTCTAGGAAATTCCAACTTAAGCTTAGTCCTTCTGAGTCTAACTTCCTACCACTGCTCGGATCTGGTAGCGTGGCTGTAAGAGCTAGAAACCCTGAAGTGATGCTGGCAGGGTTGGCATTTTGGAAGCATACATGTTGACATCATAACGGCTTTGGTGCCCACTGCTAGTGCTTCTACTGTACTAACAGTTTGAGGAAGATTCTTGAAGTGCAGTCTTTTATTATTCAGCTTTTCAAAAAGGAAATTAAATGGTGACGAGGCTTTGTTAGAACAGTAGAGGTTTGACCTAATCCCTTGGAGCGTAAAAGGCCATCCTGAGTCTGGTCGTGCTGCACTACTGCATTGCAAGACTCTGAGCTCCACCTGTGTTACTGTGCACAGAAATGCCTCGGCACAGTGGGTACAGAGGAGGATCTGACACTGCCTCCCCATGTTCTTGCTTTCATGGGCTTTGGTTATACCTTTACGGGTCGTTGAAACTAATGGCAAATGCCTACATAAACTGCATGTGGCAAGAGGAGACCCCAGGCCCGGGTGTTATCAAATCTAGCTTTTCCTCTTTAATTTCCTTTTTTCTTTCCCTAGCCTAGCTTGTGTGGGACACTGGAGCCGTTATGGTGTCAGCAGAAGTGTTTGCCCTTTAAAGACACCCCCATTATTTTTGGTGGAGCGGCAGGCCGTACGGCGCGTCTGAAGGGCAGGACGGCTGACCCGTGGACGACATCCTCTGCCCCTTAGGAGGTACTGACCATTTTGTGCTTCACTACTTGCCATGACCAAACAAGTTGCTAGATCAGGCTGTCTCTGCAGGTGAGCTACAAGTGCCACTGATGGCAGCAGCATCTGCTGCTTACCTGAGTTAGCAAAGACCTGGAGAATTATTTTAATGGGAAAAAAACCTGAGGGCCACCTTATCCCAGGTGGAAGTGACTTGACACATTTCTGAGCTTGATTCCACATAGCTTTGGTGTTGACCTCATGAAGATTGTCAGGATAAAGGTCCTTTTTAGGACTCTTGTTTATGGATGTGACTCAAGAGTTTGAAGTAAATGGTCTTGTATTACCTGTAGTGTTTAATTATGGACCCCCCATGGTGGAAGCTGGCTTTGGCTTTATTTCATTTGGGGTCATGCTATCTTGGAATGAAATTAAATGTGTGCTTCACCCTGCAACCCAGTCAGGCTTTCTCTTGGCATGGGAGAGACTGTGCGTGGGTCATGGGGAGTTGTCTTTACTCATATTATTCTTCCTTTTCCTGCTGACATTGTTAAAAGATAAGACCAGCTGTGGTGGGCTGGCATCTGTGGTGTGGAAATGTTTTCAGGGCTGGTTGGACTGACTTGCTAGATTCTTTTCTCAGCTGTTGAAAGCTAGTTGCTTCTGCTCACTGTAGGCAGGGAATTTCCCTCCTGCTCAGTTCAACACAGGAGTTCTGCTGAAACTTCTGCTTAGAATGAGTGCAGCGTGCTGGCATGGATCCTGTGGACACACAGTGATAAGCAGATTAAATTGGAGGACTCCTGGTGTATGCCTGCATGGGAGGGAAGTACTGGTTAGTTCCGATGCTGTTTGAAGCCCTTTTCTCATTTTCTTTTAAAAAGGGACAGTAGGTTGATCAGGCTGTGCTATCCCGGCAGTGTTTTTATACTCTGAAGTATGACAGTTAGTGCTTAGTGATGTCAAGATCTTTTGACACCACGGTGGCTTAGGAACTTTCTCATCTGTCACCTCATAGCTCATGTATTGGTCTTTGCATTTCCCTCTGGATTCTCTCCTTCTTGATCCTTAGCCTGTTTTCAGTTGTTCCTTGCTTTAGTCTTGTTTGGGGTCCAGTTTAATGGGAGTTC
Source organism: Falco biarmicus (assembly GCF_023638135.1). NCBI lineage: Eukaryota > Metazoa > Chordata > Aves > Falconiformes > Falconidae > Falco > Falco biarmicus. The sequence goes on along the minus strand of NC_079303.1, from coordinate 1,231,068 downwards.
TTGGTGGACGGGGGAAACAGGTGAGTTTGTACTGCTCATCTCTGCATTGTGGAAGGGGCAAATTGCACAACAGGATTTTTCTGTTTAGCACGTCAGTGGCCATGTGTTGTATCATCCAGCTGCATGATGAGTTGGCCAACTTGAAACTGGGAGATCTAAACTGCTGAGCCTGTTCTTCGAACATAATTAATTTGAATAAATGGCTCCAAACTGTTCCTATGTAATTGTGTTTGTAATTGGAAGCCTTTATGCTCTGCTAAAACTTACTTAAAGTGGTACCTCTAAGGGTTTCATAATTCTGTGTTTCTTTTTTTTTTTCCCCTCCACCGCAGTGTCTGCTTTTCTGGTGCAAAAAGATTGAAGGGAACAGACAAGAAGCAATGTGGGAATTCAACTTCAAGTTCAAAAAGCAGGTATGAAAGAAGAACCAGAATGGCTGTGACTTTTTTTGAAGCAGTAACGATTTTTTCTGGGTGGCAGTGAGGAAGGTGGAAACTTTTTATTCATTCAGACAATAAATGGAAACTCTGACTCCCATGATCAACTAAAGCACATTCTGAAACTACACTCAGTTTTCAGTCTGTATTACCAAGACATTTAGAATCCTACATTTTTATTTCCTCATTAGGTGTCCTTTCTCCACTGTAAGATGTGGATCACTTGTTACCCCAAATAATCTAATCTTTGGGTCGTTGCTACTGATTACTACCAAAATCCAGACTGTTTGGCTTTAGTGGTCAAAATGCGGACCAAAATCTGAAACTTCTTGTTTTACCATTGGAAAGATTTTTCCAGAGAAGTGAAAAAAGCCAACACTGCCAATGAAAACCTCCAGCAGTCTCAGGAGAAGCAAGGAGTTTCAGGCAACCTGGGGGATTCTGTAGCTTTCCCCTGTAAAGAAATGGTCCTGCAAGTTGCCTGTACTGAATGATGGTTTTTTGTTGTTTATATAATGCTCTGCCCAAACACATGGGAATGTGGTGAGAACCTGCTAGTCAGCACTGGTGAGAAGCAGCCAAGCTCTCCTCATAGGTTTCTGCTTAGCTAAATAAATTTCTCCCTCTTTCAAGTCTCCCAGATTTAAGAGCAAGTGTTACAAAGGTCTTCAGCCACCAATTCAGTATGAAGAAGTCCATACAAATCCGGATCAGGATTGTTGTCTACTGCAGATCACCACCTTTAACTTCATATTCGTGCCAATAGTCATGGGTATGACGTTTACCTTGGTAAGTGAGCAATCTGCCAGGCAAACTTTGCATGTGCGGTTTTTGTAAGGAGATGGAGAGGACACCTCTTGGGTGTTGTGTAAATCATGCTGCTGCATCAACAAACCGATTCTGGGAATCTTAAGGAGATTGGAATCAGAGGAAATGCTTAGGATCTTCTCAGTTTAGCTTCTGCTTTTCCATCAGCTCTTCGCTATTTGGATGTAGACAATCTGCAAGGAGCTGTGATTGTGCAGCATCTGGGGGCAGATGAGTTGTCAGTACTCCAGCAGGGAGTGCAAGAGGTGGGGATGCAGGAGAAGAGGAGGTCTTCCCTCCTCGAGAAAATATCTCTTTACCTCATGGCAATAAATTGTAAGAGCAAAAATCTATATGAGCAAACTCTTTCGATGTGTATGTGGTCCCTGCCTCGTGGGAGAACAGAGCAGCTTTCGAACAAACTTCCACACGCCGTGCTGCAGACGGCAGCAGAGCAGGTATGCTTAGGCAAGAGCAGCAGTAAAGCGTGGGGCAGCACCTGCGGCTGTATGTGGGAGTCAGGGTTTCAGAGTGACCTGGGCCCAGGAGAGGTTCAGTCTGGCTGCATTTAAGAGCCAGGCAGTGAGTTCCAGGCTTCCTCAGACAGCCACTTGCTTTCAGGTTCACTTCTGGCATTATTATTTGGGGTTGCAAGCCAGAGAGAACTGGTTTGTGCTGTAGATTCAGAGTGCAGCTCTGCCAGCACCTGAAATACCTCAGACTTGTACGATTTAGAAGAATTAAAAAAAAATACATATATATCTAAAAGTGTACTGTTAAGAACTCTGTGTGTTCATGACTGCTTTTTCTGAAGCACCTCCTGGTCTCTTTTCTTGCAGTTCACCATCAATGTGAGTACAGACATGAGGCATCATCGCGTGCGCCTGGTGTTCCAGGATGCCCCAGTTCGCAACGGCAAGAAACCTCGCCTTGACCAAGGAGTGCAGGTTGTGCTGGACCCTGTGCATAGTGTGCGGCTCCTGGACTGGTGGCACCCGCAGTACCCCTTCTCTCCAAAAGCTTAGTGCTCTCCTGACTCTGCAGGAGCCGGCAGGTGACTGAATCTGGCAGGCTGAAGAGAATTTCTAGGAACCAGGAAATCCTATTTTTATTTCTTAAATAAATTCTGCAGTCTCCTTGCAAGTGGTTGAAGCTACTGAGCTAATCTGTATGTATATAACTTCTGGTCAGTGATGGGCAGAGCTGAGTGTAAAGCAGAAACTATTTGTAAACACACTTTTATGTAAAATTCACATTTTATGATTTGAAAGGAGCTCCCTGGAACTGTTCATTTAAAATCCTTTTGGTGCTAATGAAAGTGGTCCTGTTTTCTGTTCGGGAAGAAGCAGGAGGTTTTGCTTTCCAGCTTTAGTAGGACCAGAAACAATGAACAGACAAAATGCATGTTTGTTTTGCTCCAGCAGGATTGCATTCAAACACAGTGTGATATTTCAGTGTCTGAGGAGCAGTAAGCAAAGCAGCGGTGATCAACAATAATGCTAATTCGCAGTCCAACAGACAGGAGTTTAAGGAAAGAAAAAAGCATAGATGATCAAACAAAGGAATTATTTCAAAGAGGATTTGTAAGGCAAAAGTCTGTCTTGAATTTAAAGATACTCCAGGTTCTCACAGTGATGTTTCCTCTTTGAAAAGAAGATCTAAACCTTTGAAACCAGAAGGTGCTTTTCAGAGAAGATAAACGGAGGGAGGGAGAGGGGATGGAGGGGGTAAACTGAAATAACTGAAGCAGTGATGAAGGACTTGCCTGTGTCTTATCTAAGAGCAGTGGAGTAGTGTTGGCCTGTTGGCACTGGAAAGCCTGGAGGCAGTCTGTGGTCTGGCTTTTGCCTAAAGAAATTAATTCCTGTGAGGAAGAAGCGGCCCTGAAACTTTCTGTGGCTCTGGGTTGACTGAGAAGGGAGAGGGGCAGAGAGGTTGGGCCCGTCAGGAGCACGGACTGTTGCGTCCAGCGTGCGTCGGGCTGGAGAGGCGATGGCAGGTGAACACCTTGCTGCTGCCAGCCGGGGGTCTGGTGGAGGTGCTGGAGTGCAGGTGGGCCACAGTGGGAAGAGTAACCCTGGACTGGGTTTTGCTGCCTGTCAGTGCTTAGCTCCTCAGACCTGTTTCGCATCACATCTTGTCTCAAGCGGGAGTGAGCGAGTGCTCTTCCATGCCTAATGTTTAGTGAAGCTCCTGGAAGGAGAGAGAGTTCTGCCATCTCCGTTTGAATTTCATACACAAATACCCCCTGATCCCGGTGTAGCTGCCTGCGAGGAGTTCCTTGCGTGTGCCTCTGCCACTGTAAATCTCCACCAAGGACATCTGCCCCAAATGTGGATCTGCGTGAGGGTCTCTGTGCTGTTGACTTCAGACAAACATATTTGGGAAAACTACCTTGCCATTCCCCTTTTCACTGCCGCTGGACACACGTCGATGCCGACAGGTAGGTTTTGAAACTAGGTTAATCAAAGTAGAGTTACAGGGCAAGAAAAACGTGCCGTTATCCATGATAACGAAGCTGGTTTCGGTGATGGTGCAGCCGAGTCTGAGCTGTTGCCTTTGCGGTGCAGGAGAGGAAGAACAGCAAGCTGGTGCAGGAGCCGTGCGTAAGGGCTGCAGCTGCAGTGCTCCAAGCGTTGCGCAGCACACGGCAGTGCCTGTGTGGCAGGAAGCAATGGGTAGATAACAATTTTCTTTTTATGGTGGGATGAACTCGGTGACAAGTCCTCTGGTCACAGGGTGGAGTTTCTCCACTGGAGTTGAGGAAGGAAACATGGACAGTGAGCATGGTTACCTTTGCCTTGCGCCGGGGCTGTCTCAGCCGGTGTGTGCTGGCCCGGGGGGGCACCCAGCTGCTCGGGGCCTGTCTCCTGCAGAAGCCCAGGTGCTTTGAAGAGCTTCAGGGCACTTTCCACAGCGTACCCTGAGAAGTGCTGCTGGCCACGATGGTGCCAGCGCCACATGCCTGGTGGTTGCTGCTTGTGCTGTGCACAAGGTGTGGATGTGGAGGGTGGGGGCAGGGATGTTCTGTTCTGGGCTGGCGGCTGGGGTCTGTATGAAGCTCTGCCCTTGCTGGTGGAGAGCTGCTCCAGCCCAGTGGGGACGGCAACGGCAGCCTGTGCCTTGCTCTTGCTTCTGTGAAGAAACACAGAACAAATCTCAGGGCTGTGTGGTTTTGACATCTGTGGCAGCAGGAATATGTTCTAACCAGGCATACGGCATGTCCAGGGTGCGCTTCGTGTTCTGGAGCAGAGGTGCTGCAGCAGCACCCGTGCCAGATGGTGAATGGCTTTCAGCCCCATAACTCTCCCTGGGCAGCTGGCCCTTGAGCCGTGCGGGTGGCAGCGGCTGGGCGGGAGGTTTCGTGCTACCGACAGACTGGCTGGTTTCAGATAAGGACATTTAAATACGGACAGATGCCCCTACCTCAAAGAGGTGCCTCTCCTATGCCAGCTGCCTTTAAGTCTGAAATGCGTAAAAGGTAGAGGAACAATGTTGAATTTTTTTCCTTTGCAATTAGCAAACCTTACGATGACTCCAGTGAGGGAGCTGTGTGGATCAGCAGTGTGGGCAGGGATCCAGGACCTGTTGTGATCCACGTGGGGAGACCAGTGAGGCAGTGGGGACGCTGCAGAGGTTGGGATCTGCTTGCCCACGTGTAGAGCCGCAGGGCACCGTGGTTTCCCCTCCCTGGCATCGTGATGGCCAGAGCCCGATGCTCTCCCTGCTGCGTGGGGCCCTCATTTACCTCCGCTTTGTCCTGCTTGGGCTCCTGAATAATGGAAGGCTTGTAAGCGGATCTGGCCCAGCTCTCTGGTTTCCCCAGGGGAAACACAGAGGCTCGGCCACCACCCTGCCCTCTCCTTGCCGGGCCTCAGGTGTAGGGTGGGAGCTGAGCCGGGGCAGGGGTGAGCGCTGGGTGCCGTGGGGCAGGTGGCCGGTACCTGCGGGGAGTCCCCTGGTGCCTGTCCCACCCCAGTGCTCCGCTCCAGCCCCAGCTGGGGGGACTGGCCCTCCCTGGCCCCCCGCACAGGGTCTGTGCCTGTGCAGCCACATTGCACCTCTTGAAATAGCCTTTGGACCTGGGGCTTCGCTCTCCAGTTTATTCCAAGAACCAGCAAAAAATGTGCCTTTTAGCTTCGTTTGAGCCACCTCTGTTCTTCAGGCAAAATAATTCAGCGAGCAGAGTGCGAGCACTGGGTCCCAGGCCAGGGGGAGGTTTGCAAGTGGCTCTGGGGGCCAGAGCCCTGGTTGTGCCTGGGTGCTAACAATGTGCGGTGGCCCCTGGGGGGGAGGTGGGTGGAGAGGCCCTTTTCCAGACCCTGAATTCAGCATTTGGGATTTGCACCATAGCACAAGGGGGTGACAGGATGGGCTGGCTCAGGCTGGGCTTGTGGGACTTGCTTGGAAGGCAAGAGGGCCCAGGACCACGTGGCGGTGGGCACCGGGGGCTGCGTCCTGCCTGTGAATTCCTTTCCTGCTCCAGGCAGGCTCATGGATGTGCCTAGAGAGGGTCAAATTCTGCCCTAGCACTGCACCCTGAGATGGCACGTGGGGGGAACCAAAGGAGGGTTCTGGTGGCTCTGCAGCACCCGCAGCAGTGCTGTCCTGACAGGCGTGTTTCTGTGGCCGGGCTGCCTGTTGCACCCGCGAGTGCTGGCGACTCCAGGGCTGCGCTGGGCTCCGCGGCCGCCCGCCCTCCTCCTCCTTCCTGCGAGTGCAGGAAGGACCAAGCCCTGGTTCCTTCCTGCACAGGGATGGGGGTCATGGGGCATCTGCGGTGAGAAAAGCCCTCCCCATACTGTAGCTGCTGCTGGTGGTTTAGACATCCCCCACAAGCTACCGAGCCCCACATCCCTTCCTTACCGCGTGCGATTAAACAGCAGATCTCTGCTGGGTTGCACCATCCTGGCTCCCTTGGCTCTCCCAGCATCTTCCAGCCCTGCCCAGGTGTAGATGCTGGCTTTGCTCCAGTGCTGGCAGGGTGTCCCCACTGAGCTCCTCGGGACCCTGGTGTGACAGAGCCACAGGCATCCCGTGATGGGAATTTAAGGATTTAAAAATCAAGCAGAGTTTGAAAAGCAAAAGCCATCAGATCCAGGAGCCTGTGGACATCTCTTCCTCTCCTTCCCGGCGCCATCGCCTGCCTCCTGCCCTGCCTTGCCTCTCTGCAGCCCCTTGTCCTCGCAGAAGTGTCCAGGGCCAGCGGCTCCACTGGGACCCGCAGTAAGCAGCAGGGGCTGGGAGGTGTCACAGGGGATTTGTAGAAGATGGAGCCTGGGAAGAGACATTGGGGCCTTTCTGAAGGTAGGAGAGGTCCAAGCCAGCGAGGAGGGAAATGGGATCTGCGCTTCCATGTGGATTAATGGGGAGGTTGGGATGGAGGAGAAGGGAAGGGTCTCGCTCTCCTTGGGATGCTGTAGGTGAGTTGCCGTGTTGGAAGGTGGTGAGGAGCACCTGGCTGAGCTGGGTGCTGCTGTTGGGTGACTCATGGGTGCTCCGGGTCCACGTTCCCGCTGTGGGTCTGGAGGGAGGAAGCAGTGGGAGAGCAGCAAGGCTTGGAGGGTGGAGGAGCTGGGGGCCAGCTGGGCTGTGGGAAGAGCCCCGCGTGGCCCCCAGTGGCTCGTGGGGAGGGAAGAGGCTTTGTCCCCAGTCAGGGCTGTGATGCCCAGTGCTCCGGTGGGTGTGGGGCATGGGGGGGAGCCGTGGTGGTGCCCCTGTGGGATGCATCCCGGGTGGGATCCTGGCAGCCAGCCCTGCCCTGGCCTGGGTTGCCGGGGGTGCAGTTCTGGCTCGGCAGCCCCAGAGGTTTCTGCCATCTCGGCACAAGGGCTGGAACACGAACGGACGGGACAGCGCAGTGTCACCGTGGGAGTTTGGGGCGCTGGGGCTTGGTGAGAGCCCCTGGGGGTCTGACCCTGCCTGAGGGACCAGGGCTGCCAGCAGGGGCGGTGGGTGGGATACAGCCGGTGCCATGGGGGTGCCCAGTCCGGGCTAGGGGGGAAGCTGGGGTTGCCCTAACTCCCAGAGTGGGACTGGGGGGCCTTTGCCCCATCCCACCTGGGGTCCCCACCAGCCCGGCCAGTTCACCCAGTGCTCACCGGCATGGGGCAGAGGCCGCCAGCAGACGCTCCTCCTCTGCGGGAGGCAGACGAGGACTCGGGGTGGGGCTTTGCTGAGCGAGAAACCAGAGTCCAGCCAGCCCTGGGGAAGTTGCCAGGGCCGAGCACCCTGCGAGACAGCGAGGCTGCCTGGCTCCCACGGCTGAGCACCCACGCGCTGGGCTGCCGTGCACCCGTAAGTCTCTGCCGCCACGGTGGGCGCATCTGGAGCGGTGCTGGGCATCAGCTGCCTCACCGGTGTCATGGGACGGGGCTGCATGGGGAAGGGGTGCCCTGGGCCGGGGTCGCCTGGGGAGCTGGGGCGGGTGAGGGCGGGTTGGTGGCTGGGGGTCCCCATGCTGTCAGCTGTGGGGACCGGGTCAGACCCAGGTGTCCCTTTACTGAGCTGCTTGCAGAGCCCCCCTGTGCCGTGGGGCTGTGGGAGACCCGGGTTGACCTAAAGCTTTGGCTCCCAGTGTCCTGCACTACTGAAACGAGGCTTTTCCCCCCAGTTCCTCCCTGTGGGACATCCCCTGGAACAGGTAAACCAACAGTGTGGGGCTGGACCCCCGGCTGGCTCCCAGGGGGCCCAGGGGTGCCCCATCCCACGGAGCCCCAAGCTGCCGTAATTTGCCCATCGGGGACATCGTGCTGCCACAATTTGCCGTGTCCTCTGCTCAAGTGAGTGACGATAGCTGGCACTGGGTCACACCCTGCCCCTCTCCATCCCGGGGATCCACACCGAGAGGTGGTGGTGGGCACTGGGCCAGGATGCGGGAGATCTGGCACTTACCCGCTGGGTGATGCGTAGCCTTTTTCCGTGCCTCAGTTTCCCCCAGCATGGAGGGGTGCTTCTGGCAGTGGGACAGTGAACCCTGGTTGTTCCCCTCCTCCGCCGGCAACCAGCCCCAGTCTCCCCAGTGCTGGAGGAAGCAGCTGGAGCCGCCAGCGTGCAGGGAGCATCCGGCCCTTCCTCACAGCCTCGCGGGACCGAGGCTGTGTATTTACTCCTTGTCCTTCCCCTCCGCTGCTGAACTGAGTCATGGCTGCTGCGTCACGCAGCCCATTTGGCTGGGGCTCTCCTACTGAAGCAGAGGAGTTTGGCTCCAGGCAAGTGGCTCGCAGCAGCCAGCTGCTCCTGGCCACTGGCCCAATGTCTCCATAGGGCAGGAGCAGGAACCGGGATGCTTTGTGGAGGCACCCTGAGCAGCAGCAGCAGCCAAGAGGGTGCTGCATCCTGGTGATGTGTCTACAGTGGCATGGCCCTTGGTTGTGCCTGTCTAGCTTGGCTGCTCGTTTCTGCATGGAGCTAAAAATCAAAAGCCCAATTAGGGAGCTAATTATGGGGTAGCGTTCATTACCTTCTGTTCTGTTAAGCCTGTGATGTTGGAGGGGTGAGGTGCATGGGACCCCCTGTTCCCCACAGGCTCCGCAGATGATACTGCTGCCTGTGGGAGCTGGGGATGCTGAGCAGCACCTTGTTTTCCATCCAGGATGGGCTTCTGGCAGCCAACCGCCCTCCTGGCAGCCAGAAATCCTTTGGCCACCCAGAGCATAAATACGCCCAGCGCGGTGTGTGGCCAGCGGCCAAGCCTCATCGTTCCCAGTTTGCCCCACGGCCTCGCACTGCCCCGCAGAGCACGGAGGTCCGGGCCTGGAAATCCACCTCCAGGTGGCTCTGGGGTGGGGGGTCCCCTGGCCTGGGATGGGTCCCCAAAGCTGCTCCCCCCGCAGCCGGCAAAGCCTGTGCCCCATCGCTGCGGGGGGGGGGGGGGGGGGGGGGGATTTGGGGAGAGCTGGCCATAGGGCTGCCCCATGGCAATGAGCACCCCCAATTCTCCCCACCCAGCTGTGCCCTGGAAGGAGATTTTAAGCAGCTCCAGGAGCTTCTTGTCCCCCCAGTGCTTCGAAGAGCCAGCGATGGCGAGCTTGCGGCCACCACTGGGCTCGGGGGGGAGTGTGGGGGGGTGTGGGGGGGTGGCTCCTCCACCCTCCTTGGCCCAGGTGGGTCTGGATAATGGCACGGCTCAGCCCAGCCCTCCCCGGGAGAGAGCAGCTCGTGCTGTTTTAATTGCTTATCTGAGAAACTAGCAACGTTCCTGGGTGAGGTCAACGCAGCAAGGACAGCACGGGCTGCTGCGTTGGGGGAGGGGGACACGGGGGGGACACGGACACAGACGGACAGTACGGGACGACAACGTACGGACACCTGCTTGAGTCAACATCAGCCTGTTGAGAGGCTGAAAACCCTCCGAGGGACTCTTGGGCAGGAAAATGGGGGGTTTCTCCTTAAAATAAGCCCAGCACGTGCAGCAGGGCAGTGGCACAGAGGTGCTACGTGTTGGCTGCGGAGCAGCGGTTGATGCGGTGATGTTTTGGGAGAGAAGCCCTGGGCGAAGCCCAGCCTTCGTGCGGGCCGGCCGGCAGCTTTCTCACCGGCTTGTTGTACAACTTGTGAGCGCTTTGCCTCCATGTGGCTCATCCAAAGATGCTTTGTCCAAAAGGAGCTGCCGTGGCCTGAGGAGTTTGGATGGAGCTGGCTGTGTGTGCCCCGCCAGGCTGGGCGCTCGCTCGGTCTCCAGTTTCTCTCCCAGGGCAGACCCAGTCATATTTATAATGGAAAAACCCCAGGTGCACACAGGAGCCTTTTAGCCTCCTGCCACACCTCTGCTACGAGAGGTGAAGTATCTCGAGAGCAGTGTAACGTCCTTGAAGGTGACGCTCTCCTGCCTTGGGGACAGGTTTCTTGTCCTACCGAGCAAGTGATGTGGCTGGGACTGGGCAAACACGGCTGCCTGGAGGCAGGCAGGGAGCAGGGGGGGCTGGGGGAGCTGCTTCGTCCTGGCCGTGCTGGAAGAGCAGCCTGGGCTCCCTTGAGACCTGAGTGTTTCCCAGGGCTTGGTGCCAAGTATCGAGGACTTGGTGGCTGCTCCTGGGGTGCCACCCTGACCCAAAAGCCTTCAGGGATGTGTGTGTCACCTGTGTTTCTTCTGCCTCTGGCTCTGGGGCTGCGGCGTGGGGTGTTGCAGGGCAGCTGGGGGCATTGGCAGGGCTGGTGGGGTGGATTTTGCACCTGGCTGAGTTTTGTTGGTGCTGGATCGGAGTGTCCTGCCCCTGCCTGCCCAAAGGGGACGGTGCACAAGTGCCCCATGGCTGCCCCAGGTGCGCACCCCTGGGTGCTCTGAGCAGAGGGGTGAGCCCCAGGGGTGCATGCAGGTGCCACCCCACTGTCCCACCCAGGGGACGGTGGTTTTCCCCAGCCTGTACCCGTTCCTCCAGCAGGCCTGAGCGTGCCAGCCTGGTGCTATGCGATGCTCCCTGAAGCGCTCTGTCACAGCTGTGCTTGCAGCCTCCTTCCTCCTCCTTCTCCTCCTCCTCCTCCATGGGGGCAGCCAGCAGGAACAGGATCACCCGGAGGTGAGTCCCCCGCCAATGATGTCCTACTGGAAGGGGCCTCTGGAGCATCCTCCATCCCTACCTGCCCCACATGGACCCCAAGCCCAGCTCTGCTCCCTTCCATGCACCGGATTGCTTCCAAACCCCAGCTCTGCCTTCCCTTCTCCCTGGGGCTGCCCAGTGTGCATGGGCCTTCCCTGATCCGGGAGCTGGGAGGGCAGGACAGGGGCTCCCCCTCATTTCTGGGTCTCCCTTTTATTTCTGGGTCTCTCTGTTGTCATTCCCCCTTGCTCACGTGTGTCCATGGGATCTGACTTGGCTGCCTGCGGCTCCCATCCAGGTGGAGCTTAGGGGCTTGGCCCCAGACACCATCCTGCAGATGCTGCAGCCGGAAGGAGCCCAGCGCATCCTCAGGGACTCGGATGATCTCTCTGTGCTCCACAACATCTCCTACCACCTCCTCGCTGGCTCCCCGTCACCCCACAAAAGTGAGTGGCTCTTGGACCCTGGACTGAGCAGGGCTCTGGGTTTGCACATCTGCCCCGTTGCAGCTGCCCATCTCAGCATGGACCTGCCCTATCGCTGCTGCTGCCGTGGCAGCTCCTGTGGGTCTGCTTCCAACCTTGTGGGGATGGGGGACCTGCTGATACCTGGTGACTGCCTCCCTAGCCAGCCTTTGCTGCTCTGTTTGGGGAGATGGAGGGGTAGAGGAAGATCCATGTGGTCCAGGTGTGCTTCATACTTCTGCGCCTTGCACTGGGGCAGGTGTTTTGGGTTTCCCTGATCTCTGTGGGGTGGCTGAGATCCCGCAGCCTGCCACTGCCTCTCCTTTACCTTGCAGAATTCTTGGCGGTGGGTTTGGCATCAGTACGGCGGCCACGTGGCTACTACCTCCCGGCCACACTCCAGTCCCTCTTCAAGCAGTCGACAGAGGAGGAGCTGCAGGAGATGGTGGTGGTGGTGCACCTGGCAGATGCAGACCCTGGGTGGAATGCGCGTGTGGCCGCCAACATCGCCCACAAGTTTGCTCACCAGATCCTCCTGGGCCGGCTCCTGCTTATCCACGCCCCCCACGAGTTTTATCCCACCCTGGAAGGCCTGAAGAGAAACTACAATGACCCAGAGGAGCGGGTGAAGTTCAGGTCCAAGCAGAACGTGGACTATGCCTTCCTCCTCGCCTTCTCCGCCAACCTCTCGTCCTACTACTTGATGATCGAGGATGATGTGTGGTGCGCCAAGTCCTTCCTGACGGCCATCCGCAAGGCACTGGCTTCCCAGGAAGGCTCCAACTGGGCCACCCTTGAGTTCTCCAAGCTGGGCTACATCGGTAAGCTCTACCGCTCCAGTGACCTTCCTCGCCTGGCTCGCTTCCTCCTCCTCTTCTACCAGGAGATGCCGTGCGACTGGCTGCTGGTTCACTTCCGCCTCCTGCTCACCCAGAAGGACGTCATCCGCTTCAAGCCCTCCCTCTTCCAGCACATGGGCCTCTACTCCTCCTTCCAGGGCACCGTCAACCGGCTGGAGGACGATGAGTTCCAGGCCGATGCCTTGGACCTCCCAGACAACCCGCCAGCCGCCTTGTTCACCAGCATGTCCATCTTCGAGAACTACGAGCCCCTCAAGGCTTACAGCACGGCAGAGGGGTACTTCTGGGGGAAGGACCCAGCAGCCGGCAGCGTCTTCTCCGTCGTCTTCCAGCAGCCGGCCCGTGTCACCCGTGTCCGGGTACGCACCGGCTCCAGCGAGCGCCGCAGCGATTTCCTGCACGCGGGGGTGCTGGAGCTGGGCCGGCGGCAGCGGGCCGATGGCCGCGACTGCGCTGCCTACACCACGGTGGGCACCTTTGAGAAAGGGACCTTTGAGCGGCGGGGCCTGGAGAGGGGCATGCCCAGCCCCGTGGAGTGCGTGAGGATCCGGGTGACTCGGAACCAGAGCGAGTGGCTCATCATCCAGAGCATCGACATCTGGACCGCAACAGACACCTGACCGCGGACGTGGCAGGCTGCCAGAGCGGCTGGATTTTGTATTAAGAGAGCCTTTATTTTTATCACTCGCTTTTTTGATAAGGAATTAAATTATTGACTGCCGCTGGCACTGCTGCCCGTCTCTGGAGAGATGGCAGGCGCTGCTGTGGGGGCCACCAGGCTGTGCTGGCTGGGGGGTGCCCGCGCGAGCAGCGCAAGGGTGTGGAGAGGAGCAGAGGCTTGGGAGCCTCAGGCTGGGCAGTAGAAAACATTTCGTCCTGGGGAGGGTGGTGTACAGGACAAAGCTAATCAACCAATTAACAAACCCAGTAATTAACCAGGCAGCGGCATTTTTTGCAACCTCTCCACAGTCCCTTCCCCATCTGAGGTCTCCAACCCACTGCCTCCCGACATCCAGCCTGCGCGGTTTTTCCTCTCCTGTCCCATTTTCAAGCTGTTCCGGGGGGCGGGGGGTGTCGCTCACCAACCCCTCCCCCCTGCCCTCCAGGATCAGGGACCCAGGGGTGCAGGACCCCCACCGCTGGTGATCACCCACGGCTCGGCGCTGACCCGAGGGGCACCGGCCACCAGATGGACCCATCGCACCAGCCCGGTCCCGCACGACACCTCGGCAGCTCAGCCAGCCCCTGCTTCTGTTCACACTCGTAAAAGTTTTGTTGGTTTTTTTTCCCCTCTCAGGGGCTGCAGTTCCCAGGGACCAACACCGTGTCCACGAGGGATGGACAAGGAAGATGAGGTTTCAAAAAGGGGGAGAAAGATCCAACGATTGAGCACCACGGAACAAGGATGGATGAAGGAAAAATGTGACCTCGGTACGATGTGCAGCTCTGGGTACTTTTTAGCCCAGCGAGGTGCTGAGGGGTAACTGGGGTTCACGTAGGCAGCGGGCACAAAGCCCCCAGAAGGTTCCGTTTGGATTTGTCTGGCAGGATCAGCGGGAAGGGCTAGATCCTGCTGGGCAGCTCCATCAAAAGCCGCTGGCACTAGCATGCAAGGCGGTGACCAGTGCCTCTCCCAGTTAAGCTTTTAGCACCAATTGCCCAACTTCCCGCAAGCGAGGAATTCTGATCCGCTCGGCCCCCCCGCTGGGCAGCTCGGGGCTGACCTCTGCCACACAGGAGTGCTCTGGTGGGCTGCCGTTTTAAGACCTGCTCTCCTGGAGCAAGACAGTCACCCCCCGAGCACAGACAGACCAAAGCCAGTGCCCGGGGATCCACCTGTGGTGCAGAAACACCCGAGTGCCGTAAGCACAGCTCTGTCTTGAGGTCTTGTGGCCTGCCGGGCGCTGAAGGCTGCCTGGAGAGCAGCCACCCAGTGCTGGGAGCCCCAGACCTGGCATCATGGGACCTTTCCCTGAAAAAAAGCCAGCTGTGTACTAGATCTTTGTCTGCATTTAATAGAGAGATGCTACATGATAAACTCCAGCACCTTCCCGACATTACAAATGTTCTCAGTGGGATCAGTATATACATTGCAGATTCACTTCAGTTTCCTCCACACAGCTCAAGTACAGTCAGAGCTCTCCGAGTGTTTTGAGCAGCACAAGTGTCCCCTTTCCAGGGCCCCAGGACCCAGACAAGTGTTTACGGTGCTCCAGTAGACCCTTTACTCAAGTTCTCCTGGACACAAATGCTCTTCACCCCAGGGAGAGCACCAAGGGTTACCAACGTGGGTACAAACGGAAGGCTTTCCTCCCCAGTATGCTTTTATCCACTGATAAAGCAGGAAAAGATAGGAATGTAAATCAACCTTTTACCTGCTGGTCTCTTACTTCTGAATGGACTAATCAGTTCTGTGATATGCACCTACACAGAAACAAGCTGCAGTCTCAGTTATGCTGGTGTAGATCTGGACAGACTCCACTGAAGAGAGTGGAAATCCACTCCGTTTACACCAGGGTAAGTGCAAGCAGCAGCTGACCGTTGGCAGGGAAACCCCTCCTCGTCCTTCCACACACTTGTCTCAGCACCTGACACCCAATTAACATCGGTGTAAACTGGAGGAGGGGGTGGCTTCTTTGTCCTGAAGGAGCGCCACATAATTTATCCCACATAAAAATTACCCCACTATATTTATCCCAGAAGGCCTCAGCCAGCTTCCAACACTCCGCAGCGAGACCCCTGTCTCTGATGCGGGGGTGGGCTGACGGAGACTTCAGTCCCAGCAGGTGGTGCCTGCAGGGCCCAGCCGAGCACAGTGCGCTGGAGCTGCAGCCCCGCTGGAGCCAGCTCGTGGCCGGGGCAGCAGCGTTGCACGCGACTGACCGCTTACATGCAGCCACGGGGCTAACGGTCAGCGCAGAGCTCAGCCAGGTGAGGGTTAAGGAGCCTCTGGGCTGAGAGGTAAAGGGCAAGGGGACAAAACCAGAGGCAAGCATTTTGGTCTGCTTCTCTCTACGAAGACGGTAAATCAGAGAGGGTTAGAGCTGTCAGTCAAACACCACGAATGTCCTGAAGGGTGACCTGCTGTCTGTCTTGACCAGCGGAGCTTCCCTGTCTTTTGGGAAGTGGTGCCACATAGCTCAGCAAAGATCTAGCTCAGCATCTTGTGGCGGTCAAAAACTGTCTTCCTCTGCTCCTGCACCTGGCGCTTCCAGCGCTGCTGGGCCCCCTCCACCCTCTCCAGCACCGTGTTGGCTCTGGCGCCAGACGGGGTGGGGGCTGTGGCCAAGGAGCGAGCATCCTGCAACGGAAAGAAACGGTAAAAGAGACTAAGGCATGCCCAGCCCAAACGCAGCAGGTGGCAGCTTGACTCTGGAAGAAACTTCAGCTGAAAGAGCAGTTCAAGGCTTGAGTTGTCCTGACAAAGAACTCATTTTCAGAGCTCCTCAACACCAGCTCCCCAACTCTACTGGAGAGCTTGCTCTTGGGGACCACCCATGGTAAAGACACAGGCCTCAAATAAAAGCCCTTAGGAGAGGAACTGCACCAAGTCTAAACCTCTGCTGGAAAGCCACTGCTAGGAGTCTGCAGGGAGCCGCACTGCTAAAGCAAAACTGCATCACCCTGCTGAAACGAGGCCAACAATTTCTGTTGTCCTCGGCGCACTTAGCTTACATAGTAGCTGCTCATCTGTCTCTCAGACGGTGCTGCAGGAGTTTTGTCCAGCCCTGCTGTTCAGACTGCTCAAACAACCGCATTTACACAGCAGTAATGTCAGATGGCCCCTTCAATGGGGACCCATCGTGGCACACAAACACCAAGGCACACAGAGTTTACAGTCCAGCACACTGGAATACGATAAACTTCATCTAAGATCAGGAATTACAGTGCGCACCTAGATCTAAATCTGAATTATTGCTGTGGAGCAAAAGCATAATCAGATAGCATCCAGAGTCACCACTTGCTAGGGAAGGCCTCCTCACGAGTGTCCTCCCAGCAGCCCGGGGGTGGCAGCCGGGGTGATGCTCGAGCAGTGCCCTGGGGTTTGGAACAGCTCCGGGAGAGCTCTGCGCCTGGCTAAACTGCGCGTGTGTGAACCGAGCAAGCCCCAGGGAAAGCTGTGTCACAGAGCCACGCGCTACGCTCAGAGCCAGCCAGCCTGGGACAGCCCTTGCATCCTACAAACAGAGCGTGAGCTACAGATGCAATCAAGCATGAGAGCTAATCACTGTTCATGCAGCCACTCCACTCCACACAGATTTACAAGGGTGCCCTTGTTCTGAAATCCCCCTTGGAATCGGGCCCGATCTTTCCCCCTAAAGCACTGCCTCTCTCCCAGGGGGAAGGATGTTGTAAGCTGGATGCTGAAATTGCATGAATTTCATGCGGCAAGAAATTTGTTCTCTCCCGACATCTGAGAGAGATTGAGAGTAGCTCTCTTCAGCTGGGTTCTGATCTTCTTACCCAAGACTTTGTATGCCAAGTACCCCAGAAAGATGGAATCTGACTGAAATTCTGCTCTGGGAAGAAGCACAAGGGACAAGAGCCTAGATACAACAGGGCCCAGCCCCAGAGCAGGGTCAAACAACACCTCAGAGGCCAATCTTTCAAGCATCTAGAAAAGAGGCCTGCCTGATGTTTCAGCACATCATTAAACCCATCCCTCCCTGGAAGCTCACCACCAAGTAACTACACCTAGGACACTGCACAAACAGGAACTGTTTGACTTTCAGTTTCATCTAGACAGACATACCGAATTCAAGTCACTTGGTGAAAAAGCCACCCCCTGCCCCAGAGGACGGGTCTCATCCTGGGCTCATAATACAGAACTTGTACTCTGAGTATTTCTTTGTGCTTCAGCATGATTTGCACAGATTTGAGTCTAAACGTTTACCTGTGATAAGTGCCCAAAGATCAATGGAGTTGGTCCCACACTGGATCAGAGGGGACAAGCACAAGGTCACTCTGTTTCCCTGTCAGTCCTTCTCTTGTCGCCCTACCACCCCGTCTCCACCATGACCACAGCCACCCGCATGCATCAAGCGGCACAGCCTCACCTCATTCTCCTCCTCATTGTGCAGGGGCTGGGTGTAAGCATCTGGCTTCCGGATCAGAGGGTCCACCAGCACAAGGAAAGCCATGTAAAGCAGCAGTGCCCCCACCACGGACAAGTAAATGATGATGATCACCTGCAGTTAAGGACAGCATAGTGGAAAAGGATCAGCAATGTAGAGGAGAAGCAGACAGAGGATGGGAAGCTCCCTTCACAACTGCCTCTCACATCTGATCTCTCATTCTAATTCTGCTCACTAGAAAGCCTCCCGCACTTGCAGGAAGGCTGAGGAGACCTAAGTGCCATCGCTGCATAACCTGTGCTGATCTGCTCTGCACTGTGCCAGTTTTGGGCACGTGCTGCATGTGAGAGGAGACCAGCATGATGGGTCCCTGCTCAGAGGTGCTTGGCACTGTCACACATCCTCAGCAAGAAGACTGGGCTCCTGTGCAGCCTGCTCCTCACGCCAGGAAGCCTCCTGACTCAGACACGGTGCTCCTGGCACTACCACCGTGTAGTAGCTGTGACAGTTTTATTTTCCCTTTCTGGGCTCTTCTCCATGAGCCCACCAGTCTCGCTGTGCCTGTGATGGCATGGCATGGCAAGGAGAAGGAGCCAGCCACAGGGAGCAGACCCACAATTACCTTGATGGTGGTGGTGCTGCGCTCCTCGTACTTGCATTCACACAGCAGGCAGTAGGCCTCCACATCATTCCCTGGCACGGGCATTGGCTCCACAACGTGCAGGCAGTTGCTGCAACACAAAATCAGTGACAGTACAAAGTGACACTCATGCTCTGTGGAAGGACGCTGAGGTGACTTTGCATGTCCCAGCTTTCCCATCAGGCTGATAACACCGATCCGGTTTTAAGAGTTCCCCTCACAGCTCAACTGGCCCAAAGCTCCTGGGACAGACTGTCCAAGCGCCTTCTACAGGGATCCAGTCCAGGTGAAACAGACTGGAGGGTATGCCCTACATCTGCTGAGAGCCGCAGCTTAAGAAGTCACGCCTCCCAGATTCCTCAATCCCTGTTCAAAAAATGCCCCTTGCCTGGGTTGAACATCACCTACCAAAACTGCTTCCTCTGCAAATGCACAGGTAGGGAACTACTTCCTTAGCAGCAGCTGGAAACTCTGGAGCGTTGGACCAACCCCTCAGGCTTCAACCCACAACTCACCAGTCCTTCTGCGACACATTCTTGTTGTAAATGTGCCCACTGATGTTCCGGTATGGGGGACAGATGCACTTGCAGCGGATGTCCTCTGAGCTCTGCAGAAGCAAGAGGAGACGGCACTAGTGAGCGAACACGTGTGTCCAGTTCTGCTGCCCTGGCCACGCAGGGGTGTGGGAAGAGGCAAAACATTCTCAGAGAGAGGACTTCACACATCTCTTCTTGTGCTGCTTCTTTGACATCAATAACTTCACAGTTTTAAAACGCCTTGAGCACCTCTGCTCCAGATGCCAGGTACTTTTCAAACAAATTTTAAAATACAAACTCCAAAATACGGCAGAAGACAGGGCAGAGGCTACCATCACGTACATTCACAGCTCTACATACGATAAATGCACAACTGCTATAGCACTCCTTATCTTTGCAAACTTCCACAGAAAAACAGCTGCTTCTCTGCCATTGCTGTTTGTGTTGTACTACACACACGGTTCACTGCTTGTGTCTGAAGCTGTTCACTCACCTTGCTGGCTTGTGCTGGGGGAGAAAGGATGCAGCACAGCAGCACAATCAGCAGCACGGAGCTCGCACACTTCCAGGTGCACTGGACAAACATCATGGAAGCCTGAGGAAACAAAAATGCATATCCAGGATGAAGTATCTCAGCTGAATGCAGCCAGAATGAGTTAGTTTGAGCTTTCTTTTTTGGCCCACTTGCTTCTATTTTGCCCAGGAAGTAGAAATTTATCCCTGAATCAAGGCTGATGCCAGTTGGAACCTCCTGGAAACACTTTACACAGATCCCAAGAAATACTCAAATAAAACTCTCAAGGCTTTCACCATCTAGAGCCACAAATCCAAACTCTCATAGTCCTGCAAAAAAATACTGCTGACTTCCTCACAATTTGACTTCTGCAACTCCAGATAACCTCCTGTTACTCTCCAGCTACTGAAGAGCTCTGCAACAGGTACTTTGCTGCTGACAGTTTCGCCCAGTAAAAGACACAGAACCAGAAAAGCCACGGACCAAGACTGACCTGAAGAAGTACAGTTGGGCCTCGCTGGTGGACTGTGTAAGTGTTAAATCGTTCACCTTCTGATACTCATTTTGCTTCTGAAGGGGTCAGCATATTTTCCTCTCTCAAGAGCCATTAACTATGGCAATGGAATGGAATATTTACTGATTCCTAAACCTCCTTTACCTCAAGACAACTGTTCCGTACAAACCTAGTTTCTAAAAATTACTTCAAGTTGCTAGGCTGCTGAATTCATTATATGCGTTTTCCTCTATATGCATAGGTAAAGTTGTTCTAGAGACGTGTGTTTGCACAAATCCAAAAGAATATGGGTTCATTTTCTTTGCCGCAAAAGGAAAGTCAGTCCATTAACAAGGCTGGCATTCACATTGCAACAGCAGCAGCTCGGAGACAAAAGGCACGGCAGGCCTCATGGTGTCACCCTGGGGAGAGCTCTGAAAAGCCACTTCAGCACAGCTTTATTCAGGGAAGGTAATTTACACCTTTATTAATCAGCTCTATACGGCACATGTAATCCCACAGCTAACTGCAGGTACTTATACTCTATTACCTAACATAATTCCATTCGTATTTACATCACTGGGATGCTCTATCACCGTTTGCTTTATCCTGTGTGAACTCTCTTAAAAATTAATGTAACAGGTTACAAACACCAAGTTCCTCTCTCCTTTATCTAAACAAAACACCAGTTAAACAAGCTGACCTGCCAAAACCCATCAAAATGCATTCCAGTCCTACCTACCAGCCTATCGCAGGATTTCTTAACCCTTTGCACCCCAGTTAGCAGAAACCTCCACAAACAATGTATTTTTCTTTGGAGACATCAGGGGTTTATCTCTTTATCAGAAATGCTGGTTAGTGTATGGCCTAGCTGCACAGTGCACGTGCCCCACTGTAGGTGGTTTCGGGTTGCTGCTTGCTTGGATTTATAATTCAGCAACGGAGCACGTACTTAGAATTTTGTTTTAGCCTGGTCAACTAAATTCAGATCATCTGAACAATTCATAACTGTCATTTTTAATAAAAGCAGGGGAAAACGCGTCGTCTAGTAGACCGTGCCTCCCAGCAACGCAATACGAATTTGGGGTGCCGCTGGCCAGGCGCCACCCGTCACCTGCGAGGCACCGTGACCACGCCGAGGGCAGCGCAGCCCCGGCCCCACGGCGTGCCCAGGGGCACCGGCCCCCGCGCCTGGAGCCGGCTCTTCCCAGCGCATCAGCCCGGCCCCCCGCAGGCACCTGCCCAACGGCACCCGCATCCCGACCGCCCCAACCGGGAACAGCCGCGGAGCAGCGGGGCTCCACGCGGCGAGGTAGTCGCGACCGAGGCGCCTGGCAGCGCCCCCGGGTCACCCCGACACCGGCTCCACCTTCAGGTCCCCCGCAGCCCCCCGAGAGTAAACCCGGCCCCGCTCCGCCCCGGGCTCCGCGTTGCAGCCGCGGCGGCGCTCACCCGGCCCCTCGGCCCCGCAAGGCGCGGGGCTGCCCCCAGCCGCGGCCCCCCGGTGCCCGCCGAAGGGCGGCAGGTGCTCAGCCCCTCAGCGGCTCCCCCGACGCCGCTGCCCCCGCTCCGGCGGCTCGGCCGCCCGAGGGGCCTCCGGCAATCCAGGCCGCTGCCACCGCAGGAGCCGCAGGCCGCCGCCACCGGAGCGCCACCGGAGCGCCCCCGCCCACCAAGCATCCGCCCACCGGGTTCCCCCGCGGGCCGGCGAGGCCACTCACGGCTCAGGCCCGGGGGGCAGGGAGGCGGCGCGGGGCAGGGAACGGGCCGGGTCCGGCCTCCCCTCAGGCCGCTCCGAGCGCGGGGACCCTACCTGCCCCTCCACACCGCCGCGCACGGCTCGCCGCGCCGGCCCCCACAAGCCCCGCCCCCGCCCCGCTCCCCGCGCTCCCATTGGTGCGAGGGGTGACGTCCAGTGACAGGCAGTAGTCCGCAGCCAGTCGGGAGGCAGGTCTCCCGGGCGGCTCCTGAGGAGCGGCTCCGCGCCCCGTTCGCGCCCCGCAAGGTGAGGGACGGGCCGGCCGCCATCGGCCCCGGCGGGCCCGGGCGGCAGCAGGCGGCGTTAGGCGGTCCTGGCCTGGGGCAACCCCCGCGTGGCTGCCCCCTCGTCGGGCAGGGCAGGGCAGGCCAGGCCAGGCCGCCCCCTTCTGAGGCTGAGCCACGGGAGAGCCCCGTTCTCTCTCAGTTCTCCCCCGCCCCAGCTCCTCCCCCTCCCCTCAGCTCCCCCCCCCCTCAGGTCCCCCCCCCAGCTCCCTCCCTCTCAGCTTCCCCCCCCCCAGCTCCCCCACTCCCCCCCCCCCCCCCCCCGCTCTCCCCCCCAGCGCCCCCCCTTAATTGGCCTCACACCTTTCGCAGGAAAGGCATTGCTGTCCATCAGAGGAGAAAACCCAGGCCACATAACCTTGGTTATGATGTTTTGGCTGATACGTAGTTATAAATGTTATTTGTGATCTTCTAGGCTCAAAGACTGTGGGTCTGTAGTCAGTCTCTTGTATTAGAAGCCAATGACTCATTTTTGCTCTATCATTATGCCAGGAAGAGCGTTGTGCCTTTCCAAGCCTGTGGGGTCTTGTGTTTGTCCAAAGAGAACGTTTCTGAGACCTGGCTCGAGAACCAGCTGGGTTTTGCCCCATTTTCTGTGGCTGCACCCTTTGCTTCAGGCGTGCACAGAGCCGCGGCTGTGGCCCTGCTTCTGTGGCAGCCCCCTGGAAGGGTTGAGTTGCTTCTCCGCTTGCTCCAGTCTTCTGCTGGTTGACCTGAGCTCTATCTGTGGCGCTGGATAAAATCAGGATCTAATTCTCTTTCAGATAAAAAGCATCCATTGATGGAACAGGGGAAAAAGGAGGCCCAAACCTGAGGTCTAAAGTCTTCAAACCTGGTGGCTGTGCCTCACCTGGCGTGTGCCCGCGGCCATGTCTGTGCAGCGATGGGACCATTCCATGCAGCACTGCAGCCCTGTCCCGTGTTGGTGGCAAGACCCTTTCTGCATCGATGCTTCTTTGATGAAAATAAAAATGAGAAGACTGAGGTGAGAGATATTCAGCCTGAAATTTGTGTAAATCAGAGGGGAATGTCTGTCTGGCATAGATAAGTTGTAACTTTTTAGAAAGGAGTAAATTGATTGAGGCTGCTTGTTTTAGGGTTTGCAGAATGTATAGACTGTGGCAACTGCCAGCCTTTAAAATGCCCCACACTGCTCTATGCACCCAGGGATGGGAATTACTGATGTAAAAGTGTTTTCTAACCCCATTGCTGTAATGTGTACAATCCTGACCCTGCCACAGCTGCATTCCCCCCATACTCAGCTGGAGTCGGTTATGGGACTGTGGCCTACATCAGCTGGACTGATCTAAGGAAATATTCCATGAGAATAATCCTGGGTATTAGATGCACAAGGGACTTCTAATTCCTTCCTCCTACTCCAGCACTGCTGAGCGGAAGAACCTCTTTGGTGCTAACTCACAGATCTCACTTCAGAGAAGAACCTTAGGCCTGGCTGTGGGACACTGCCAATGTTGTGAAATAACTGAGTTTTTATAGGTTTAAGAGCCAGATGACCATGGGGATTTTATGTTACCAACTTTCCCAGCACACAACTGGTGAGGAGATATTTTTGTCTTCTCTGACATGCCTGTTGTCAATCTGTTCTTCTGTGTTCTTGTGCAGCCCAAAGGTACCTATCGCTGCTTCTTGTGGGGCTGGAGTAAGCTGAATAGAAACCTACAGGAAGCAGCCTGAACTCGTGACAAGACACTGAGAAATCCCCTTGGAATAAATAAAGGAACAGCCCAGGCAGTTGAGACACTGAATGCAGGGATCACGTTTTTCAGGTGAGTGCCTCAAAGACAGACCCACCAAACACTACACAAGCTTGGAAGTTGCATTTCGCTTTCAAGGCTGTTTTTCAAGAGACTGATTTGCGATCCCTCGGAAAGGAGACTTAGCTGTGTGTGCATTTTCTTCGTAGTGATGGGAGGGAGATCTCACACACAACACCTCCAGGAGAGTTTTCTGTTTCCTTTCTTGCTGGCTGTCCCCCTGCCCAGTACAGCTTTTTTGTCTGTTCGAGGTAACTCAGATGTAGCAGGATCAGTTATTGTCTGGATGTCACCCCTGTTGCTGTGTTTAAAGCCCAGCAGCAGTGAAAAAACAGAGTTTGGCTGGAGGGAGCAGGATTTGCCGCTTTATTTCTTTATTCATAAGTGCACTGCTACACAGATCCAACAGATGTGGTCACGTTTCCTGAATTTCTCAGTGTGCTGAATGCTGGTCCCTGCAAAAATCTAGCTCCAGTAGTGTGTCCTGAACACTTAGAGATCTTGCCCTGGATTCCAAGATATTTGATGTTAGCTACTGAAATTGGCCTGCAGGGGTCTGTGACTTGCATGGTGGTCTGTGGAGGGGCTTCATCATACTTTGGAGACCGCAGGATCAGCAATGACTTTGTGGGGCTGTTCATTCCCAGTTTTTCCCTCTAGCTTTGTTGGCAGCAGAAAACTGAGAGAGGTGCCTCAGAGGAGCTTTCCATAGGCAGCATCCTGGGAATACAACCCAAACACAAATCATTTGGCATGGAGGGAGAAGGAATTGGAGATCAGCATAGGAAACAAAGAAACACAAATACATAAAAGAGGAGAAATGCGTCAGGCGCCACTGTTAGTGCCCTGAACTCTCCCCTTACCGATGTATTTAGTCCTTACTGGTATTTGTGGTATCAGCTTCTGAAGGACAGGTGGCATTTTTGTTAACGTGACCAATGGCTAAGGACACAGAGCAGCTTGTCCTTGCTCTTTCTGGAAATGGGTGTTAGTGACTACACTGTAAACCTTTTTCCGGCACAACGATGGGGTCACATCAGCTGCCAGATATTTAAAGGGCAATTTATTTAATATTGTAAACAAACAGATTGACTTGTAAATATTCTCGGGATACATCCTACCATTATAAAAGGTGTCCTATAATTCAGGGAGAAGACAATTCACTCCTCACCTGCAACAAAATGATCTGGTCTTTGTATTAAGCTCAAAACAAGGTGCTTCCCTTGACAAGAAAGGATGCAAGGGTGCTTGGGCATTGGCCCAACCTCCCTGAGCTCTCTTCCTTGTGCGGGATGGTTGGTTAGACCAAGGAACAGCAATTCTTCTCTTTTTGCTGTCACCTCCCTTACAACTCCAAGGAAGCGGCTTCTGGTGATGTGCCTCAGTTTTCTCAGTCAAATGGTATGCAGCAGTGCTCTAGGGTTCCTGTGAGGGTGACTGAAGACTGTATGGGGATCACAAGAACTGCTTGTGAGGGTGCATTAAGGTCTCAACATGAAAGACCTGACAATCTTAAAAAGACATGTAGAAGCCTTATAGAGATTTCTGAGTATATGTTGATGAACAAACGTTGTCAATCACAAGCAGGAGCAGCTGGTGTGCGTGTGGGGGTTGACAGAAGGTGTGGCTTTCCCAGCATGCTGGACTCCGATAGCCCGGGAGATGCAGTGTCAGTATGTGTCCTTTGGTCGTGCACAGACAAGCTGGTGTTGTGAAGGACCCTCTGTCAACCATGATCTCCTGTGGGATGAATGTGTTGGAGAACAACCATTAATGTAACGGCCATGGAAGGATAAATCTAGACCGTGGAATTTGGTGTTGTGTCACACAGCTCACAGCTGTGCAGCTATTGCTCACTTGCACCTCGAAGTGTTATGGCGAGGAGACTCCTAGCATTGGCGGCAGGGTGTCTCTGGGTTGGCGAGGGGGAAACAACCCAGGCATGGCTTATATCCCAAAGGGCTTGAGTCATGCTTCTCCACCTTAGTTGCATTTAACTGTTCCGTAGGCTGCCTCTGCCCCTAGGTTGGAAACCATTTCCAGTCTAAATATGCACAGGTCAGTGGAGGAGAGAGGCCTTGTCCAAGCTCACCCAGCAGTGCTAAGACTAGAAGAAAGAGCTGCTACACCCCAGGGAAGTGCTCTAGCCACTGGTCCACACTGCTTCCCTCTGCCTGAGCTCGGTTCCCAAGTAAAGAACAGAGGCCTTGTTAGAAGGAAAAGAGAATTCTTTCTGACCTGCAGTATTTCTTCAAGAGCTGATGCTCTGTCCTGAAGCCTGGGAGGTGTGTAGAGATGCAGCTCTACTGTGAACCACACAGGAACTTGAGAAATAGCCTCATCTGCTGGAGCTGCCACCTGAAGGGGTAGGAGAATGTGTTCTTACGGGGTTGGGGCAGATAGAGACTTTGCAGAGCCAGATACATAACTGTTTTCATCTTCTAAGACGGTGCTTATAAGAGCACTGCCTACAGAGGTGGTGCTTACGGCATGGTTTGGGTGTATAGAAGTCTGTGAAGTGTCAGCGGCACCCTTCCTGCTATCCTCCTGCTAACCTGTATGTGATGTGGGGGAAGAGGGGAAGGAATAAAATCAGGCTGGTTGTGATAGATCACGTTTGTGAGACTGAGCGGCTACAGCCTCTGGTGACAGTCCTCTGCTGTTTGGCTGCTTTGCACGCATCTCTGCACTGCAGGGGCTTCCCTGTAAGTCTCCTCCTGATTGGCAGAGAAACGCTGCATTTGGCATTCTTTTCTGTGAGATCTGGTTCAGCCAAAAATAAGTTTCTCCAAGATTTTTGATGGAATGGCATGGAACACTGGAACAGTTAGGCCTAAGTGTACTATTGGCATCAGGCCTGCAGCAGCTTGGTTTTACCTTCTAAGGTCATGCTCCTGCTTGGCTGCAGCCACCCCAGCCCACCTCCGGCTGTGATCTACTCCACTTTGTTAGCTAAGAGCTGTTGAGCTGGGCTGATAGTCAGGGATCCCTCTTTCTTGTTCAGAGTGGGTCGTGATTTAACTCTGGCCAGCAACTGAGCTCTGCGCAGCCACTTGCTTGCTCCCACTTGGTGGGATGGAGGAGAGAATCCTGAGTAAAAGTGAGAAAACTTGTGGGTTGAGATAAAGACATTTTAACAGGTAAAGCAAAAGCCACGTGCTCAAGCAAAGCAAAACAAAGAATTCATTCACCACTTCCCATGGCAGGCAGGTGCTCAGCCATCCCCAGGACAGCCGGGCTCCATCACACCCAGTGGGGACTTGGGAAGACAAAACGCTGTAACTCTGAGCATTCCCCTTTCCTCCTTCCCCAGCCTTATATACTGAGCATGACGGTCTATGGTATGGAATATCCTTTGGCCAGTCGGGGTCAGCTGTCCCGGCTGTGTCGCCTCCCAGCTTCTGGTGCCCCCCTAGCCTGCTCACTGGTGGGGTGAGAGGCAGAAAAGGCCTTGGCTCTGTGTAAGTGCTGCTCAGCAGTAATGAAAACATCGCTGTATTGTCATCACGGTGACTAGCACAAATCCAAAATATATCCCCATACTAGCTACTATGAAGGCAATTAACTCTATCACAGCCAAAACCAGCACAGTGCGGGAAAGTGCTTTGTGTGAGACCAAGGAAATCATTCCTGCCAGAGGTCACTGCTTTCGGAGCAGTTCAAAGCCAGGTCTCCATGGTTTGGAAGGGTTGCTTGGTGCTAGTTTGGGAGCAGCAGTATTGGAGCAGATGTCTAAGCCCTCTTCCAGCTTACACAGCTGGGGTTTTGTTTCCCTAAAAATTCCCAAGCCTCAACTGGATACAGGATTCATCATCTTCTGACCTGCTGTGCTGAGCTGCTGCTAAACAGCTGCTCTGTTTTGAAAAGAGTGAAGTGATTTTTGTAGAGACTTCCGGGCAGAATGAGTTTCCAGCATGTGGAAGGGCTGGTGGGACTGGGAGAGGGCTGTGGTTGTAGGATCCCGTCTGTATTTGGCTCCCTTGGAGCAAGGTGCTCTCCAGAAACGTTAGTAGCAACTTGGAGAAATGATTCAGCTGCATTTGGAGGAGGTAATTTTCAGTGTAAGTAAAGTATATTCTCAGTTTCTCTGGCACAGAAGAGAATACAAAAATGTTAGCAAGTGGACAAGTTCCCTCAGTCCCAAACGCTGTGCCATCAGCTTTTAATTTGGGAGTCTCCAGATGGGACATCACTATGGATCCATCAATGTGGATGGGAGTTTTGCCTCTCATGCCAGGGCCTTGCCTCAAATTGGAGAGCAATGGAGGCTCCAGCCACAGTAGCCTGTCGTCTTCTGTGTGGACCGGCACTAGGGAGGGCTGAGAGGGGTTGTCTGTGGGTTTTGTGGCTTTTGGAAAAGGACAGGGAATGTTCATAAGCCTTTTATTTCTATATTACTTGGAGGAATTAAGCCATAAGTCAGACAAGCAAGCACTGGCATGCAGGTGGGAAGCTCCTGAAGGCTCCCCATATTACATCAGTCACTTCAACGCAAGTACAAAAATACACTCGTATGACACTGCATCACAGCATCTAGCCAAATAACCTGCTTCTCTCTTCGTGTGACAGTGATGTGTAGGGCAGGGTGCAAGAGCTGTAGTAGTGTTCAAGGATCCAGTTCCTGGTGTGCCTCAAAGGTCCATCTGTCTGTGAGTTAGGAACTTCCTGAACCAAAGACCGTGGGCTCGTTTCAGTATTTAATAGCTGCTTGATGAAGTTTCCTCAGAGAACAGGAGCGTAGGCCTAATCCACTGTTGTCTCCACAGCTTTTGTTGTCAGCTGTAGCGGAGTACATATATTTATGGTCAATTAAAGTGACATATTACAGCCACATGATGTCATCGGCAGTCACCCCAGCTGTGCTGAAATTAACCCAAACTGTTGTATTTCCAGCTGGGGGACTCCTATCCATGAGGGATTGTCTGTGGTGTGGGATTTCCCTGTACGTGATCTTTTCAGGTCAGACTTGCTCCCCAGAAGGTAGTGACACTTTTGTTAGAAAATATTCCATCCTCTCTAAATTAATCTTTTTGTTACTAATCTTGGAAGTAATAAGATAGTGTTGTGGCAGGCAGTGCACTCATCACACATGTAGGTTGTATTAAAAATAGACCTTAAAAAATAATTTCTTGGGCCCTTTTAAAATGATCCTGGATCTTTGTCAAGAGAACTCCATGCTTTTCCTCCCCCAGCATTCCTCTCTCCTTGGAATCCTGCTCTCCTCATGGCTTTTTGGTTAGCCTTGCTTGCTGCCATAGATATTATTTCTCATATTATATTTCATCTTCCCCCTCCCCATGTTGCTCTGCAGCCACTGAACAGGACAGTCCCTCATCCCAGTCTCAGCAGGACGAGAGGGGATAATGTTGCTGACAGAAGACTATACGAGGCAATTAACAGCTTTTACCAGCAAGTGGATACTGATTGGAAAGCTGTAATTCTGTACTTGTCAAAGAGCGTTCTGCTTGGAAAGGAAGACAAAAGGGCCTGGGCACAGAAGCTGGTCCGTGCTACTGCTACGGCAGCTTTCTGCTTGGTCAGGATTTATTTGAGACTGGGTTCCAAGGGATATATTTGATGGGGTTGGCCTGTGCAAATGTGACACGCCACCACTCAATGCTTCTGCATCACCAAGACCTGTGCTGGATTGTTCTGGGCTTCCAGCTCTGTGTAACAAAGGGTCCCATGAGCAGTAGGAGCATGCCAAAAATCCTGTTTCCCTCCATTGCTCTTCTGAGCTCAGGGACTGAGGGGTGTGTAATGCAGAGTGAGATTCATCAGCCTGTGGTTGTAACAGTGAAGAACATCTATGGAGGGAGATACTTGCCCTTTCTATGGAAACATGGGTGATCTGCACTGCTGGGACTGGCAGAACCCTGAGTGCAGCCTTTGTGCAGAGAGAGGGATGGGGGATGCTGTGCCAGAGGGTGTTTGATGCAACACTGGAAGATACTGGTCAGTTACTGGAAGGTGCTGGTGGTGGTATTCTGCTTCACATTGCACTGGCAGTGCTGGAAAGGCTGACACCAACATCAGTGAGTGCTGCACCTGGCGTCACAAGCGTCTCCTGAACCTTGCCGTTGGCTCAGCTTAGTCTGCTGCAGGGATGTGGGGTCTCTGCTGGAGCTTTGCCACAGGTGTTGGAGCAGTGCAGGCCTGTGCTCCTGGCAGGAGAGCTGGAGAATGTCCAGAGCCAGTCTGCTCTGGAGGGAGCTCTGGACTGATCAGTGATCTGCCAGACTGCCCCAGCCTTGCAGGGTCAGGCCTCTGCTGCCTAGTGCTGTGTTGTTTACTTACCACTAGTTCCCTCCAAACATATGCCTGAGACTAACATATCTAGTGGGTGGCAGCATACATCCCCTGTTCCTCTCTCAGTTGGCCCTATTTATAGATATCAAATGTTGGCAGGTAGGGGAAGTGAGACATCTGAAGTATGAGAGACTGTCACCGAGAAGGCAGGGTTATTTATCTGAGTTGATGAAACTTCTTGTCATTGCGGTGTATTAGGAACTCTGCACATGTGTTCCAAATCATCATTTCCAGGGCATTGGTGGGCTTGTTATTCAGGACAAAGCAAACAAAATGTTGTTAGAGTGGGAAGAGAGATTTCTACCTGAATAAATTATATCTAGTTATCACCACCTGGATGGCAGTCACATGCCAGGAAATTTCTCCTCAGGGCTAAGATAACATCTCTCCCTTTATATTTCAACAGTCTGATCTCCCGAGCTGTACTGTTTATCTTTTCTACGTACACAGGACGAGTGGAGGGAAGGACCACTCAGCCACGTGTCAGATGGGCAGAAATCTCTCCCTGGTGATTTAAAGACAATGGAGAGTGTCTCTGTTATTGCCACCATTCCTTCTTTTGTCTTATCTACAGGAGGCTACTGCAGCTGCTCACCAGGAACCTCTGCTGCTTGCTGCTCAGTGGTTGGTTCTTTCTCAGTGTGCTGTGAGACCCCCTTAGATCTCTATAGATCTTCTGCCTCAAACGCAACAGAAATAGGGAAGATTATCCTGAAAGCTGGTCTTTCTACCATGGCCAGATTTCACAGTCCCTTCCCAGTCTCAATGACTCTTTCCTTGTTGGGGAATACTCATGTCTGATAGTACAGGGGTGGCCAGATAGCCCATAGGAGTGGTGGCCAGGTCTGCAGGGTGTCCCAGTGGCAGGGAATACCACTGCATTCACAATAACCAGCTCATACTGGCGCAGAGAGCTGCGATCCTACAGAAGGTGGGTGTATGCCCCTTCTCTGCAGCCTTCTCCCACTGCAAAGGTGTTTATCCTATTGACAAGTGCTGTGGTCCTTTCATAACTGCTGCATTAGCAGAGGATCGAGTAGCACTTAATGGGAGCAGTCTCCCTCATGAAGTGTGATTGAAAAGGTCACCAAGGTGGAAGGGAAAATATTTGCAGCAGGCTGACATAAGCCTTGGCTTCTGATTGACAACAGGTGTATATTTTATGGGCTGCCCTCCCCATCCAGCATTTTTGCTGCCCTCCTCTCCTTCCATGTATTGGCTCAGTGTTTCGCAGCGGCGCCATGGAGCATCTGCAGAGCTCAGTGGGTGGCAGACAGGGGGAATACAACCTGCTGCAGAATTCAGGGAAAAGGTGATTTCAGGCCAAGTGTTGCCTTCTGAATTAGTGAAAGCAAGGGAATCGGGTGAGGTGTAAACAAAGCTTTCTTGTGAAACTGCTCCAAGCTGAATTAGTAGGTTGACCGTGGCTGAGCTCTTTGCTTTAATGGCACAATAAATAGCTTTATTCTCCAAGGCTACTGGTTTTGCTGGGTTTTGCCTCTCCCTTCTCTTGACCCTACGGTGAGTTTGTTGAAATGAGGTTGCTGCATCTCAGCCAGCCTACATTTTGGACACT